>NC_141459.1:94212500-94680000 GCF_015680905.1 Coptis chinensis | reverse complement strand
TTTCTTGGGATCGAAGTGCTACAAAAGTCTGATGGTATTTATATATGTCAAAGGAAATATGCATTGGAGGTTTTGAAAAGGTTTGGTATGATAGAAAGTAATTCAGTGAGCAGTTCAATAGTCCCAGGTTTCAAAATCAACAAAGACGAAAATGGAGACTTTGTTGATGAGATGTACTACAAGCAGCTGGTGGGTAGTTTAATGTATCTCACTGCCACGAGACCTGACATGATGTTTGTTACTTGTCTCATAAGTAGATATATGACAAAACCGATGGAGATTCATCTACAGGCAGCTAAGAGAGCACTTCGATACTTAAAAGGGACAGTGAACTATGGAATCGTGAATAAAACTAAGTCATTCAATCCAATTCATTCTCTAGATCAAAGTTCCCAACATAACTATGGGATTTGTAGGTGGTAATAATAATCCTAGTTGTTTATTTGGAGTATTATGATTGGCTAATACTACTACACCGCTGCTATCGACTTTTTGTTCCATCGTCTTTTTTTTTTCTTTTTTTTTCACTCTGGGTAGAAGATACAGAAGGACGAAGAAGAATGCAAAAAAAAACTTTCACTAATAAAACGGTACAAATAGACGTGTTGTTATTTTGTTTTTTTTTTTATTTTTTTTTTTTTTTTGCCCTTATGGAAAATACCCCAAAAATATATAGGAGATATTATTGGATTTAGGCAGTTATTGGGGTATGACAAAAATTTATGTTAGTTTTGGGGTATGGGAGTGTTTTGTTGGGTATGTCCAAGATCACCCTATGGAGGGTCTAACCATGTAAAAACTAGTGTTCATTTGTGTTCATTTTTGAACTTTTCATCTAACGGTCTAAAAGTTTTGTATATGTATATGGGGAGGGATACGCCCACTCTTAACCCACTCCATTTCGTAGCCACTCACATCGCGAGATGATCTCAAAGATCTAAGGGTCCAAATAAAACAAACCAAAAGAAAGAAAAAACAACAAAACCCTTCGCAAAAATAAAATAAGCCAAATTCTCTTTGCGCGGCAACCAAAAGAAATAAACAGAACAAACAATCAACCGCATTCTCTTCTCCAGCAGCAATTCGCAACCTCCATTAACTTCTCCAGCAAACCGAATTAACTCTCCAGTTTCCCGCCAGCCATAAAGAGAGATGGAATCGCCAACATTGAATGATTCAAGTGAGCAAACATTTATTTTTGCATACTTATATTGAACTAAAAGAGTTGTTTGCACCCTACTTATATTACCAAGTTATATTTCGAAATTAGGTGACCAAACATTGATTTTTGCATACTTATATTGAACTAATAGAGTTGTTTGCACCCTACTTATATTGTCAAGTTATATTTCGAAATTATTTGATGTTGATTCCGAACTTATTTTGATGTTGGGGGTTTTCAACTTATATATTCAACTTGTTTTGAATCGGCAAATGAAAATCTCAAAGGTGATTATTTTTTTGGTTTTTTTTTCCTTCTCTAGCTTTCAACTGATTATCTATTATGTTTTATGTAGAATCAATTGATGACGTCTTTTTTCATACTGGAGTATCTGAGGAAAATGAAAATGAAGCTGCTTCGTCTTCTCGTCCAACTCGAGACGACATAGACATAGTTGATAGCGAAAAAAATTCATAGTTTGGGATGAATTTTACAAGTCTGGAAGGTGCGAAACAATTTTATATAGACTACGGAAAAGCATTGGGATTTAGTGTCGTTACTCGAAGTACCCAAAAAAAAATTCCACATTCAGACGAAGTGAGTTGTCAAATGACTTGCGAGCGTTTTGGGACTTACATAGAACGAGTGAAAAAAAAAACAGATGAGGGGGTCCGAGAAAGAAGTAGGGCCCGAGAAAGAAGTAATAAACAAGAGGAGAAACACGAATACGGTGAAATACGGGTGTTTAGCAACAATGAGAGTGACAAAACAAGTTAGTGAATTATGGAAAGTGGTGAAGTATGTTGGTGTGCACAATCACAACCTTGTTAGTCCAGTGAAAAGGATGTGTGTCACACCCCGAATTTCGACAGAATTCGGAAAACAATATTTGTTCTCGACTCTTCGATCTTCGAGGTGTGACGCACTCTCAACTCCCAAAAACCCATAAACAGTTTCAATATGCGGATAATTAAAAACCAATAAAAATTTTAACTTAAACAAAAGTCCTCTTCATTACAAAAATTTACAAATGAAAATACAAATAACTTTGTCTCAACTGAAACTCTATATCACCTCAAAGGAAAACAAAGCCTATCTTGAAATGCGACGCTAACGCAAACCACAAGCAGCAACCAATCTTCTTCAACACTAAACCTGTCAAGACTTATCAACTATGTTCATTTAATGAACACACCCGATCTGATAAGCAAACATGCAAATCGATCTGATAAGCAAACATGCAAATCGGGTCAGCATTATAAAAATGCTGGTGTGAGTAGCTCTAAAATACAACATATACTTATATATATACATACACCATCCATAAGACAGTTAGTTCCTCCACCGAGGCGCCTTAACTTTCAACGACTAATATAACATCCTTAAGTACAATAATTAAGGCGGTAGTTTCCTCCATCGAGGCCTTTAACTTCCCACTAACCACACAACAAGCTATACACATAATAAATAAGGCTGGTAGTTCCTCCATCGAGGCGCCTTAGGTTCAACTAAACAAATAACCAACCAAACGTATTATATACGTACCGCATTCCATGCTCAATTACAGAGTGGGTCGTCTCTACCCAAGTAATTAGTTTGACCCACCCTTCTGCAAAACCATATACAATCATCTATCTAAAGATACATCATTAACCAACATATTACCATAATTATATTATTAAGGATTTCTTTGTGTGTCCTTAAAATCACGTCGTATCTATGTCTTACCTAGTTTCCCTGGCTACCACAATCACTTCCCAACGCCGAACATGTACATCCACATGCCTCCCCTTACATAATGAACCACTCCGTGCGTAACTACTACCCGCGGGATGTCGCGACACCGTAACCCTCACCGCGAAAGCCATTATGTAAGTACTGCCACTATTCGGCATAAAATATCACGCGTCTCATTCTATTTTGCGAACGGAATAATCAAGCCACTATTCGGGTACGCCAGAAGGGCCATTCAGCTTTACTGAAATGTCAGAAGGGCCAATCACATTACTTACGCCCGAAGGCCATTCAGATTCACCGAAACGCCAGAAAGGCCAATCAAACTGCACACGCCCACACAGGGCAAATCACATGAGTTGTGGTAGCTAGGTTCTAGGATTTTCGTTACGTAATTTATTCAAGTGTCATACATTAATATCTCAGAAATAATACCACTATATCACGTGCAGGTCAAATACCTTATTGCACTAAGCCACAATATTTAGAAATATCTCAATATATCTCATAACCATATTCATTCTTTCACGTGCCAATATATTATTGCACTAAGCCATAATCCCGTGGGAAAATATCCACACATACTATACTACCTCATAGTAGCATCTCACATATAAAATAATGGAGCATTTATACATTTATGTCTCCAAAACTATTGCATTCAATATATATATCCCAACATATTATATAATGTCACAATTGCTTCAAACATAACGCATACATTTTTATAGCGTTTTAGGAATATTATATCTCCTAAAGTTTCTATCTCGTCACGTGTCAAAATATACACAATATCCACATCAAACCTTTCCTAGATACTGACAACCAAATTTATACAAGCTTCCACAGTATTTTAGCATTTGATTTGTCCATACAATTTAATATATAAAAACGTAACACAATTAAACAGTCAACAGTCCACAATCAAAGTCCATGAAATCAAATATGTGAAAAACTGGAAAAAGTTAACATTCCATAGTCAACGGTCAAAGTCAACACATCATGGTCGAAATCAAACTGTCATTGTCAAAGTCAACACATCATGGTCGAAGTCAAACTGTCATTGTCAAAGTCAAACTATCGTTTCTATGTTCAACAGGTTCATGGTCATAGCCATGGTTCATGGCTAAGGTCAAGGTGCATGGCTCATGGGCTCATGACCAAGGTAATGGTTCGGACCCAACTGGCCAAACCCAAACCTTAGAACCCAGCCCCAAAAGCCTAAATGTTGAAAGACCCCTTTGGATCTCTATTTTAAGTCCTATGGACTGGCCCCAAACACTTAAACTGAACTGGCCCAAAACTAAAACAAAACCGGGCCCAAGCAAAACCAATGAAATATAAAATAGCCCAAAACAACAATGTGGTTCGGCCCAAACAAAAAAATAGAAATTGGCCCAAAGAACAAAACTAAGTTACGGCCCAAACAAAAAATAGAAATTGGCCCAAAGAACTTAAACATTTCGGCCCGACCCAACAGATGGAACAGGTTGTCTTCTTCAGACTACTTCTTCCTCCAGCAGCTACCTCCACCACTTACACTAGCTCACGCCGGCCACCACCATCTCCCATTTCAACCAAGCGGTTTTAACCCCCAAGTAAACCCCCATCTACCAATACCATCATAACCCGATTTCCCTCATACTGCGAAACTCAACCCCGACCGCCATTGACGCTATTCCAAGCTTGAACCATTCCAACAGTTTAATGAAGGGCTTCAACATCCCAATAATCTAATCGGTTTCAACAAAGATAACAACCTCAAATGCTTAAATCTAGATTTCACCAAAACTAGATCTGGAAAGAATTTCGGGCCGCCATTAATGGCTTCTCTAAGCTCCACTCGACAGCCCTCACGCACCCTCACTACCCCATCACCAACAATAACCAAACAAATCTAACCCCACCACAAAGAAGTTCAAACCAACGAACAGGAGGATGGGCGACGCCATTAATGCCTGTCGAAGCTTCAAGCTTCCAACAGTACCCAAATATCAATCCCGACGTCCAACCCTTAATCAACCAACAAGATTTAATATCTAACAGTTTCCAATCGTATACAAACAGTCCAAATCGTATACAAGGCGACTGTTGTTTTGGCTCGCCGCCATTAACGAAACTCCAAAGCTTCAACAGTTCTATTAAGTATTCCACAGTTTAACACTCTAACCGAATTTACCAAATACACAAAACGCCAAATAAAAACAGGAAATTTAGTAGTAATCACAGACATAAACCTTGGACAGAGAAAATGTCCGTATACACCGATACATGGAAAACTGTAGATTTAGTGAAATAGTTAAAAAATAACTACTCACCTTAATCCCAAGCTCCACAAATCCTCCTAGTCCGAATCGTCGCGTTCCAACGCTCTAGAAAATCCAGCTTCTATCTCTGCCTCTATTTTTATTTTTATTTTTATTCTCCAAGAACCCTATTCTCTAGAACAATGTGATTATATACTTGGGTTTGAAACCCAAGCCCAACACAGACTCGGGCCCAGAAACCAGGCCCACATATCCAAATCCAATCCAGCGAATTTTTTAAATAAATAATTTAATTAATAAATTAATACTAAATACGTATTTTAAATACGGGCGTTACAATGTGCATGCATGTTTGCGAAAATTTGCATGTTGCAGCTAAGATGTTGATTGACTCGTTCCGTGATTAAAGCATACCTGTGAATAAAGTTGTTGATATACTTGACGGACCAGAAAATGGTTTTTTTGACAGAGATTGTTGGAACCACTTAGGTAGGGGTGGAATTTGGGCAGGTTAGGTCGGGTTGAGGCATAATCCGAGCCAAGGACCAAGCCCTAGTCAATCCTTAAGTTTTCAGCCCAAGTCCTAGCCTGACCAATTCAGGTTGGGTCGAGTTATGTCGGGTTGGTCAAAGTTCTCGGGGTATTTTTAGGAATTAAGAGGTAAAAAAACACCGAAATTAAAATCTTCAAATGAAATCAAAGAGATTTGATTGTTTGAAAGGGAAAATAACCTTGTTAATTACATTATTCTCTCTAAAATAGAGATTCTAAACCTTATTTTTCACAAGAATAGAAAGATTGAAAGATATACGTACATATATGTACACGGGCTCGGGTTTTTCGATTTTTTGATATTCTAACCTGAGCCCAACTCAAAATCGAGTCGGGTTTTGATTTTACAAAACTAAGCCCGGACCACAGATCTGACATGTTAGCCAAGGATCAACAAAAGTCTAATTTTAGTCCATCGGGCTTGGGCTAACTGTAACGCCCGTATTTAAAATACGTAATTTTTTATTAATTAATTAATTTAATTATTTATTTAAATTTCACTAGATTGGATTTGGAATACGTGGGCCTAATTTCTGGGCCCGAGTCTGTATTGGGCTTAGATTTCAAACCCGAGTATATATTCATATTGTTCTGGAGAATAGGGTTCTTAGAAAATAAAATAAAATAAAAATGGAGGCAGAGATAGAAGCTGGATTTCTAGAGCGTTGGAGCGCGACGATTCGGATTAGGAGGGATTCGTCGAGCTGTTAATAAAGGTGAGTAGATTAGTTTTCTATTTCACGTCTAACTTTACTGTTAAAGGTTTCTACTCATGTTTTCGGTTCATTATTCCGTTATTGTTATTCGTCCTGTAGTTGTTAAAATTGGTTTAAATTGTCTTTTGAAACTCAGTTGAGACTCGGGAAATCGACATTTGAACTGTCGAAGCTTGACGGGCCGTTAATGGCGTCGCCAAGCCCAAAAGAGAGAATTGGTCAGGTCTAATATTTTGAACACTCCTTGTTGTGGTTTTGAACCCTCACTAAGGTGGTTATGATTGAATGATGTTAGGTGGTTGTGGTGGAGTGTTAGGTATGAGGTATTGACGCTGGGTTCGATTCTGTCGAAGCTTGGGGAAGCTGTAAATGGTGGCGCGAGTCAGAAATCGTTAGGACTACTAATCCAAATTTGTAGGTGGTCATAATCTAGGTGTTTGGGGTTGAACCAACAGTTGGGGGTAGTGGGTGTGTGTGAGTATCAATAGAGGTGTTGTTGAAGCTTGGGTGTTTGTTAATGGCGGCCGACAGTAAATCGCCCACTTGTATTCAAACTTTGTTGTTGGGTTTGGTTATGTTCTTGAATGGATTGTGGGTGATAAGTAGCTAGTGAGGGTGCACGAGGGCTGTCGAGTGGAGCTTGTGGAAGCCATTAATGGAGGTCGATGGATTTCCAGATCTAGTTTTGGAGAAGTTTGTGAATTTAAGCATTTGAGGTTATTACCTTTGTTAAAGTTAGTTGGTTTATGATGGGGAGTCAAACCGATGTGAGGAGGAGGTGAGGTTATAGTGGCCAGACTTGAGCAGCTGGTGGTGGCTGTTGGAGAAGATGACCTGCTGGGCTTGGGCTTGGCTTGGGCCTGGGCCTGGGCCAAAGCCTTTTGGTTTTGTTTGGGCCGAAATCTAATTTTCTGTGTTGGGCCGAAATCTAATTTAGTTTGGGCCGGTTTCTATATTGGTTGCTGGGCCGAATTCTATTTTAGTTGGTTTGGGCCAATTTTCATTTTAAGTCTTTGGGCCGGAACTTAGATTGTTTTGGTTGGGCCTGTTCTGATTTCCGTTTTTGGGCCTAAACATTAATTAGTGGTTGGGCTGGATTAATCTTGAGTTTTGGACCAGTTTAGTTTAAGTTTGGGCCGAAACTAACTAGTGTTTTCTTTGGGACAGTTTCTATTTTGTGTGGGATATGTCTGTCCATATAATTAAAATAGATCTATTTTGGTTTTTAAATGTTTAAACTTTTGGGTTCTAAGGTTTGGGCTTGGCCAGTTGGGTCCGAACCATTACCTTAGTCGTGAGCCCATGAGCTATGTACATTGACCTTAGCCATGAACCATGGCTACGACCCTGAACCTGTTGAACATGGAAACGACAATTTGACTTTGACATTGACTGTTGACTTTGATAGTTGATCGTTGACTGGGGAGTGTTGACTTTTTCCAGATTTTCACTAATTTAAGAATATGGACAAATATAGTAATAAAATATTGTCGATATTGTATAACCTTGTTTGTCATTATCTAATTAAGATTTGACGTGAGTAGTGCGTAAAGCATATAATGTTTAACACGTAACAAAAGGGGAATTTCTATAAGACTTAGATATATACGTTTTTATGATAATTAAATTATATACGGACTTAGATTCATGGACTTTGATTGTGGACTGTGGACTGTTTAATTGTGCTACATTTTATATTGTAAATTGTATGGACAAATCAAATGCTAAAATGTTGTGGAAGCTTGTATAAATTTGGTTGTCATTATCTAGATAAGATTTGACGTTGATATTATGTATATTTTGACACGTGACTAGATAGAAACTTTAGGAGATATAATATTCCTAAAACGCTATAAAAATGTATGCGATACGTTTGAAGCAATTGTGACATTATATAATATGTTGGGATATATATATATTAAAGGCAATAGTTTTGGAGAAATAAATATATAGACACTCCATTATTTTATCTGTGAGATGCTAGTAGGGTATTTGTGGATATTTCCCACGGGATTGTGGCGTAGTGCAATAATATATTGGCACGTGAAAGAATAAAAGTTGTTATGAGATGTATTGAGATAATTATAAATATATTTGGCTTAGTGCAATAATGTATTTGACATGCACGTGATATAGTGAAATGATTATGAGATATTTATGTATGACACCTGAATAAATTATGTAACAAAAATCATAGAACCTAGCTACCACAACTCAGAGGATTTGCCCTGTGTGGGCGTATGTGATATGATTGGCCCCTGTATAGGGTGTATATATAAGATGTTGATTGACCCATGTGTTGGGCAATCGTAGCCGAATAGTGGCTTTATTATTCCGTTCGCAAAATTAGAGCGAAGAGGCAGCGATATTTTATGCGAATAGTGGCGATGCCCACATAATGACTTTCGTGTGAGGGTTACGGGCGTCGCGCATCCCGCTCAGGGTAGTTACATACCAGTGGTTCATTATGTAAGGGAGGCATGTGGATGTACATGTTCGGCGTTGGGAAGCGATTGTGCTAGCCAGGGAAACTAGGTAAGACATAGATACGACGTGATTTTAGGGACACACAAAGAAAGCCTTAATTAATATAATTATGGTAATATGTTGGTTAATGATAGATCTTTAGATAGATGATTGTATATGGTTTTGGAGAAGGGCGGGTCAAACTAATTACTGGTGCAGGGACGACCCACTCTGTAATTGAGCATGAAATGCGGTATGTATAGAATATGCTTGGCTGGTTGTTAGTTTAGTTAGAACTTAAGGTGCCCCGTGGAGGAACTAAATACCTTTGTATTATTGTCGGAAAGCTAAGGCGCCTCAGTGGAAGAACTACCTGCCTTAATTATAGTACTTAAGGATGTCGTATTAGTTGTTGGAAGTTAAGGCGCCTCGGTGAAGGAACTAACTGCCTTATGGATTGTGTAAATATATGTATAAGTATATGCTGTATTTTAAAGCTACTCACACCAGCATTTTTATAATGCTGACCCGATTTGCATGTTTGCTTATCAGGTGTGTTCATTAAATGAACATAGTTGATAAGTCTTGACAGGTTTAGTGTTGAAGAAGGTTGGTTGCTGCTTGTGGTTTGTGTTAGCGTTACATCTCAGGATATGTTTTGTTTTCCCTTGAGGTGATATAGATTTTCAGTTGAGACAATGTTGTTGTATATTTTCAGTTGTATTTAATTAAAGAGTTATTGAAAGGAGAGTTGTAACCTATTCCTTTTTGTGAAGTTTTGTAAGGAAAAAGACTTTTGTTTAAGTTAAAATTTTTATTGGTTTTTAATTATCCATATATTTAAACTGTTTATGGGTCTTTGGGAGTTGAGAGTGCGTCACACCTCGAAGATCGAGGAGTCGAGAACAAAAACTGTTTTTCTGAATTCTGTCGAAATTCGGGGTGTGACACTAACCCAACCCAAGTTCCACCCCTACACTTAGGTTCGTCGAAGGAGTATAAGAAACCTGTTAAAGGTGATTCAACCACAGTGCTAAATTTTTTTAAAAAAGAAGAGTATAGAAGACCCTAATTTCTTCTGCGCAATACAGATGGATAGCGAATCACAGGTGATAAGAACTCAAAACTGTAGTTTTAACCCCCTTAATAATATTACATTTAGACCAATTATATATATATATGTTTATAATAAATAAGAGCTAGTATTGTTTACGTACTTTTGTGTATTTCAGGTCTTGCAATCAACTATGTGAATAAATATATCACGTTTGCAAGAGAAAGGAGCAAAAATTGGTTGCTAAGAATTTCTACGGTTAAAGCCTAAGTTTCAAGGAGAAAAAGCCTTTTTAAAGCCCCAGTCAAAGTTAACGCGGGCAGAAATAGAGCATAAAAGTCAACAGAACTTTCGTAGGCCGCATCTTTGGACTCAGACCTTGGAATTGGGCTTATTATATGTCAAAACAACCGGATCTGAAAGAGCTTTCTAATGGTTTAGGTCTTGATTCAATCAGAAGAGTAAAAGTAGATGAAAAGGTTGTTGCAGAAATTTCTAGCAGAGAAACATTTTTTGGACTTAAGTAATTAGGTTTTGGGCTTGATTTATTGGCCCAAAACATAGCTCTGAATCCCATGCATGAAATTATAAATCTAGCCCTCTCCTATATAAAGAGGACTAAGGCAAAACTCTAAGGGACTCCTACCTCTTCTCTTTAGTTTAACCTAGTTTATGTTTTATTAGTCTAGCCACTATTAATACAATTCAAGTTATTTTAATACAAGTATTCCTTTAATTATGTCTTCTTCTTTTCATTATTTATTTCATGATAGTCTAATGAACCATAGCTAAACCTCCATTAGAGGGGTTTGATTGAATCTTTGATGAAGACTTGATGTATTAGTATAGAATAGTTGTATTAAAGAGCTTCAAGTCTATGGTTTTCTATTTAGCAATAAATAAAATAAACATAGACTAGAGGGTAGTTCATTCACCATGAGAATGGATTTCAACTTCCTCTCATAATAATTATTAGTTGGCTAGAGATACCATGCATAATTAGGGATAAAAAGACCTAACTTTTATGTTGCAGCAAACACTATACTGGCATGTTAGAGATTAATTAAAGTGGTCGGATTGCAAATCTCCCTAATTCCTTCTTCATATTCATATCTTAATATTTATTTGCCCTAGTTTAATTTAGAATATATTCAATATTAATTTCCACCATATTAGTTATATTTAGAATCATTACTCTCATGCTGTTTAATTGTTAATTATTAGTGGAATTAGTATTATATATCTAAGCAATTAGGAGTGGAACGAATTATTACTCTAGTTTATTACATGATAATTGAGAGTAAAACTTTGATCAAAAGAATGAAAGTATAGTTTACTTCTTCCTAGTCTCTTTAGCATAAGTAGTAAAAAAACTAAATTTCATTTTAGTTGTCATCTTAGTTGTCTTAGCATAAGTAGAACTAAGCGCCGCTACCATCTTAGTTGTCTTTAGAATTAAATTCCGATCCCTTAGTTTTTTCAATTCTACAAACAACCCAATTCACCCACCCACCCTATTGTTCGAAAGTGTTTGTGTTTCTGACTGTGTTTTCTGTTTCCTGAAAACAGGATTTTGCTGTTGGCCTCACGGGAAGTCTACTGGAAATTTTTGAAGTTGTACACTGGGAGCGCGCATGCACCCTACCTTCCAGTAAGTTTTTTTTTTTTTTTCCCAGTTTCAAGGCCCAGTCCATTAAGAAATTGCGCGAAGTTCTATCTCTAAATAAAATTAACAGAGCGCGCACGTGCCCTTGTTACCTTCTAATTGAGCGCACCCGTGCCCCTCTGAAGAAAGCCTGATTTACATAGGTTAGTTACATGTAAATATTTTTATTGGAAATAATTGTTGATCCAGTGTTCCAAGCTTCTATAGGACACTAAGGTTCATATTAAAGACATTATTCATAAGCGTAGCAAGGAGGCACTCAGGTTCTCCTTCTTTCACTCCTCGTCTCTTCTATCAAAGGAGTTTAATTCTAGTATACCAGGTTGTTGTTTGATTGCTGTTGTGTTTCTTTCATATTGGACATAGCCTTGCATGAGATTACGGTCTAGTAAGAGAAAACCATCTAATATTATCTATCATAAACGTCAACGCACACACCTATCTAAAATATCACACACTACACCTGCATCAATGGTTGAAAAAGTAGAGACTCCTTTCTCTGATTTTTACAAAGCCCTAAACGATGGCCCTAAGTCATGCATCATTATTGCAGACCCAGTGGGGGATTTTTGAATTCCCCCGAATATTTTTAATTTGTTACCCATTTTTCATGGTTTAGACCACGAAAAGCCTTATCAACATATGCGTATGATAGAACAAGTTCTCACTACATTCCATCATCCTAATGTAGGTTCTGAACAAATTAAACTGAGAGTGTTTCCTTTCACCCTAGCCAATAAGGCGACATCTTGGTTAACTGCCTAAATGCCTAATTACATGGACTCATGGGCCAAACTTGTTCAATTGTTCATGGAACAGTTTTACCCACCACTGAAGACAGATGAAATTATTCAAAAGATTCATTTCTTCCGCCAAAACCCTCATGAATTCTTTTCAGAGGCCTAGAACCGGTGCACTGATCTTCTTATAGAGTGTCCACATCATAACCTTGTGAAAGACACGCTTATTCGTGCCTTTTTCAAGGGCTTTCACATCATCATAAGGAGGTTCTTGATATAATGAATGGGGGTAGTTTTTTTAGTAAATGAGCCTCAAAAGCTTATAGGTTTTTAGAAGATCAATCCAAACGTAATAATAACTGGGGGGTAACGACATCCCCCGCTCCGCTACTTCTTCTTCTTCCACAGCCAAGGCTGCCAGTATGTTTGAGATTAAACATGATCCCGAGCTTAGAACTCTAATCAAATCCCTCACAAAAAAGGTAGAAGCCATTTCTGTTCAATGTAAGCCTACTTCTATCATGAACATCAACTCTCTTCCATGTAATTTCTATTTTAGTTTTGAGCATACCGACTCCTATTGTCCTCTTGTCTATGAACAACCACCCGCACAGTCAGACAATGTTTGCTCCTTAAATAGACTTCCTAAAGCACCTTGGAGACAAAACCCCAACTTCAGTTGGCGTAATAATCAACCAGTTACACCTCCGGGGTTTAATAATCAAAATGTTAGGCCAGCAAATAACTACAACCTAACTCCACCAAGACAAGTACAAGGACCAGGTAATAATAATAATAATAATAATAGAGGCATCGTCCTGGTTAATAACAACTATCACAACTCACCAGTTAATAATCAACGTGAGATAGTTCCTGTCACACCACCTGTGGCCACTACACCTTCATAATCGGATCGTTTCGATGCCTACATGGAAGGTCAACAACATATTCTACAATCCATTCAACAATCAATACAACAGTTAACCCAAGATTAAGCCCAACCAAAAGGTGTGTTTCTAGGTCAAATTATACCTAATCCTAAAACGCCAAACACAGACTTTGAAGTAACCGATAATACTAGTAACGAAAATTTAAACGTAGGTGAGTTAAATGTCATCACCACTCTCCGTTCTGGCAGAGTGGTTGATAACGCCATAACTAAGCCCGTTGATACACCACCAGTGGTCATTGCAACTGAAAATTTACTAGATACTGAAATAGAAATAGAAGATCCTACCCCTGTAGAGATAACAGTTAAACCACAACCCAAGAAAAAAGCGGCCAAGATTAAAAATCCTATTGACCCATATGCTAAATATAGAGAGAAACCACCGTTTTCCCAGAGACTAGCCATATTAAAAAAGGATACAAATCTTGATGAGATTAGTGAAGTTTTTAAAAATCTAATGATAAACCTACCTTTTCTTGAAGCTATTAAAAAATTACCACAACATACTAAGTTTCTAAAAGAGTTATGCACTACTAGGCGGAAAACAAACATCCCAAAAGACGCCTTTTTAACTACAGTTTCCCACTTTATCTAAACATAATGGAATTGTTAAGTACAAGAACTCTGGTCGTCCTACTGTACAATGCACCTTAGAGGATACCCACACGACAACTGCTCTATTCGACCTGGGGGGAAGTGTTAACTTACTCTCTTATTATCTATATAAACAAATAGGTCTACAAGAGATGCAACCAACTAAAATAACGTTGCAATTAGCTGACCGTTTTATTAAGTATCCTAAGGGTGTTGTTAAAAATGTGCTTGTTAAAGTTCAAGATTTTTACTACCCAGCCGACTTCATTATCCTCGACACAGAAGTCGCTAACGACTCTGTTCCTATCATCTTAGGGTGTCCCTTCTTGGCAACCGCCAATGCGCTCATAAACTGCTGCGATGGTTCGTTGTCCATGTTCTTTGGACACCTTTCTGTTGAGGTGAATGTTTTCAAAATGGTGAAATAGTTACTCGATACGACTATCGATGGAGAAGTTAGCATGATCGAGAGCTTAGCTCAAGAGTATTTCAACAACACGTTTCTAGAGAATAAGATGCACCAATTCCTTTCCTTTAGAAGTTCTGACTTCGATGATGACTCCTACGTAGAGGAAGTCAATGCCCTTTTCGAGTCTACTCCTATCTTAGATCCTTCTATAGCTCCATCTTTCGAGTATAAAGACCTCTTACCTAAACAAGTCTTTACTACTCAAGATGAAGACCCTCCATAAGCTGTTCTACCCATTCATCCCACCCATGTGCTTAAACCTCTTCCTTCTGAGTTGAAAGATATCCATCTTGATCCGGATGGTAGTCATCCGGTGATCATATCTTCTCAGTTGTCTACTGATGAAGAGGCACGTTTGATTAGGGTGATTAGGGAACATCGTTTCGCGATCGGTTGGTCCTTAGATGACATTAAGGGGATTGACCCTAGCATATGCACACATCGCATATATTTAGAGGATAATGCGAAGTCTTCACGTGAACTTCAACATCGCTTGAACCCTGCCATGAAAGAGGTGGTCAGGCAAGAAGTATTACGGTTACTCGTTGCGGGTATTATATATCCCATCTCCGATAGCGAATGGGTAAGCCCTATACATGTAGTTCCTAAGAAATCGGGTGTTACCATTGTTTGTAATGTTGCTGGTGAATATGTTTCCACACGAGTTCCTATGAAGTGGAGGATCTGTATTGACTACAGACACTTAAACGCCATGACACGAAAGCATCACTTTCCTTTACCTTTTATAGATCAGATGTTCAAAAGTCTAGTTGGTCATGCTTATTACTGCTTTTTAGATGGCTACTCTGGCTATTTTCAGATCATTATCGATCCTGATGACCAAGACAAGACTACCTTCACATGTCCGTTTGGAACATATGCCTATAAACAAATGCTTTTCGGCCTTTGCAATGCTCCTGGTACCTTCCAGCAGTGTATGCTTCATATCTTTAGTGACATAGTGGAGCGTTTTATAGAAGTTTTCATAGATGATTTTTCTATTTATGGAAACTCTTTCAGTGACTGCCTGTCTAACCTTTCTAAGGTGTTAACACGGTGTGAGAAAAAGAATCTGGTTTTAAATTGGGAAAAATATTATTTTATGGTGAAAAGATGAATAGTTCTAGATCATATTGTATCTAGTGATGGCATAGAAGTAGATAAGGCCAAATTAGATAAAATAGCATTTCTACCTATACCACAGACTATTCGTGACATTAGAGCCTTTTTAGGCCATGCAAGTTTCTATAGGCGTTTTATCAAGAATATTTCAAAATTAGTTAGGCCTTTAACTAATATGCTTTTAAAATATGTCATATTTGATTTCAATTATGACTACAAACAAGCTTTTGAAACATTAAAAGCCACTTTAACATTTGCACCGATTATACAGCCTCCCAATTGGTTTAAACCTTTCGAACTTATGTGTGACGCTAGCGATTATGTTGTTGGTGTTGTGTTAGGCTAGAAACTAGATGATAAGGCCATTGTTATTTATTATGCTAATAAGACTTTAAATGATGCTCAAATAAATTATACTACTACGGAAAAGGAATTTTTAACTGTGGTTTATGCTTTAGATAAGTTCCGTCCTTATTTGGTTGGTTCAAAGACCTTAGTGTATACTGACTATGCAACTCTTAGGTACCTTCTCACAAAGAAGAATGCTAAACAGAGATTGATCCGATGGATCCTTCCCCTACAACAGTTTACCTTAGAAATTAAGGATAAACGAGGGGTCAAAAATGTAGTTGCCAATCACTTATCTAGACTAACTAATGACAGTGATAGTGACTCTGAGTCCATACCTGATTCTTTTCCTGATGAGCACCTTTATTCTATTTTTTTCTGCACCTTGGTATGTCGACATTGTGAATTTTTTAGCTTCTAATGTTATTCCTGATGTTTGGTCAAAAAGCAAACGTAAAATTTTTTTGGCTAGAGTTAAGCTATACTACTGGGATGAGCCCTACCTTTTTAAGTATTGTGCAGATTAGATTATTTGTCATTGTATTCCCCAGTAGGAATATAATGAGGTTTTATCCTTCTGCCATGACAAAGCGTGTGGTGGCTATTTTAGTGGTATGAAAACGGAAGCTAAAGTTTTTCAATGTGGTTTTTATTGGCCTACTCTTTTTAAAGATGCCCAAGTACACTGCAGGACGTGTGTTCGTTGCCAACAGCTTGGGCATATCACTAAATGTAATATGATGCCTTTAAATCCCATTATGGTAGTGGAAATTTTTGATGTATGGGGTATTGATTTCATTAGTCATTTTCCTATTTCCCACGGTTTTATTTATATTCTTGTTACCGTAGACTACATTTCCAAATGGATAGAGGCCATGGCTTGCCATAACAATGACCATACGACAGTTGTGTTTTTTGTTAAGGAATACATTTTCTCTTGTTTTGGCATCCCTAAAGCCATCATCAGTGATGGCGGAACACATTTTTGCAATAGAGTTGTTGCTTCTTTAGTTAAGAAATACGTAGTTAACTACCCATAAATTGGCAACTCCTTATCATCCGCAAACTAGTTGCCAAGTATAAGTCTCTAATAGGGAAATTAAAAAAATATTAGAAACGACAGTCAATCCTGATCGGAAAGATTGGTCTAAGTGTCTAACAGATGCCTTATGGGTGTATAGGACAACTTTTAAAACTCTTATATGACTGTCACCTTTTAGACTTATGTTTGGAAAACCTTGTCACTTGTCCGTTGAATTGGAGGATCATGCTATGTGGGCTATAAAAATCCTGAACTTCAATATTGATGAGGCGGTTGTCAAGCGTAAATTATAATTAAATGAGCTTGACGAAATCCGTAGCGATTCTTATGATCTCGCGAATGATTATAAAGTTAACATGAAATGTGTTCATAATAAATAGATTTTGTGTAAAGAGTTTGTAGTTAGTCAAAAGGTTTAGCTTTTCAACTCACGTCTGCATATTTTCCCATGAAAATTAAAAACCCGTTAGTCTGGTACTTTTCTGATTACTGATGTCACCCCTCACGGGGCAATCACCTTGGTAAATCGCAAGGACAACAGTACCTTCCAAGTCAATAGCCAACGTTTAAAACATTTTTACGAGTTAAGGTCCCCAGATGTGGAGAATATCTTTTTACAGGACCCTGTCTATGAGGACTGACCTTTGATGTTTGGAGTACTTCCTTTCATTTCCATATATATTGGTAAGTGCACCATTAAGGTAATTGGGCCTTCCCTTTGGAGTGTGTGGCTGTAAGTACCGGATCCTAAGTCCACATGTAACGTAATTCATGCTTTCCACTCTTGCATATTTTCTCGTTTTTTAGTTGTGTTTCTCTATGGAGTGAATTACGTCCTTATTGCTTTATTGTTTCTTTTATATAAAACCTTATTCATAAAAAGTAAAAAAAAATTAAAACCTTATAAACATTAGTCTAGTAAGTCTCGGGAATCTGACTTTAAAAGACCCACGTTTTAAAACAAATTTTCTAAACCTTATTTTCAAAAATTTGTTTGGGGGTGGGGTGTTTGTTCTTTCCATTCTTGATCGCTCAACTTCCTATTCTTGTTGTTTATGATGTTTAGTTGTACTTTGATTCGGGTTGACACTATCTTTGAATTTAGATTTCTTTCGATCACATAACTTATGTCATTCACGTATTTTGAGGTGTTTTCCATCTCCTTATGTGTCAACTACAACTAGATTTGATTTTTTTTTTTATAGATTATTGGATTGCATTTTCTTTGCTGATCATTTTCATAGCTCATTTGCCAAAATCGGACTGTTAACAAATCAAAAATTTTAGTTTTAAGTTATATGAAGCATATAATAAGATGGGTATTACGAATTTGTTTTGGGCTTGGGCCCGAAAATTAAAATCCTACGAGGTCACGTGCGTGGCACGTGACTCCCTATTTTTAAAACCCCACACTAAAGAACACTGCCTGAACCCCAAAAAAAAAAAAACATAGAGCGTGCACGCATTTTTATTCAGGTAATATTGAGCGCGGCCGCACCCTTATATCCACACACCTACCCTTCCAGTTTCAACCGAGTTATTTTTTCACTCTCCCACACCTTAACCATCACCACAATTTCCGATTCTAGATCTCAATGGCTCCTAGAACCCCAAAAATCCTTCCATAACAAGTTTTTTCCATTGCACAGTTTGCACCTTTCTTTGATACCAAAATGCGTATTAGGAAGTGGGAAGGGTTGTGGTATTCTGCTGATGATTTTTATCACACTGATTTGGTGCTTGCATTTTACAAGAAGAGGGAGGTTGTGAATCGTAGGATTTTTATGGATGTGAATGGTAGTCGTAAGGAGTTAACTACTGCAGTGTTGGCTGAGATTACTGGCATTGAGCAAAGAGACATCATAATTATGATGCAGGAATCTCAGCTTGGGGGTATCAGTACATTGATGACAGAGATAGTGTTGGAAGGACGTTACAATCCTAGGTCGCATTGTGTTCGTCAGTCGTCTTTGAGAAGAAACCAACTAGCAGTGGCTTAGTGGGTTGGAAGGAATGTTATTGCCACCACGAAAGCAGTGACATTAATTTGAGTTGTCTGTACATTCTCTGGACCCTTCAGAATAGAAGGTATGGGTTTTGCATCCTCAAATTTTTATTAAATGAGATTATAGTAGTTGGTCAACTTACCACAGCTTTCCCTACGTTGATCACAAATATTATGTTGTTTTGGGGATGTGTTCCGGAATCTAGTAAGGTTAAGTTGAAGTTGCATGAGAATGCACGTATTTATAGAGAGTGTATTCAGAAAGAGTGGAATTTGCCTGAAGTTTTGGCTACTGAGATGGAATCGGAGGAAGAAGAGGAGGAAGATGCAGCCTGTTTTGATGTAGGAACCTTGGAAAGGGCTACTACGGATATAGCCCGTTTCTCATTACTTCATCGTGGCCTGCGAACTCTCCATAACCAGTATGAGACAATTCTAACAGGCCAACGTTCTCTTAGTGACCTCTGTGAGGCTATCCAGACTAGGCAATGTACCATTCTCTGTAACCAAGATTAGCTTCAGTCTAATATTGAGTTGCTCGGTGATAGTCATGAGGATCTCCAAGCTAACATGGAGATTCTCGCCGTACTCATACTGAGCGTTGGGAAGCCATGGATATTTTATGGGAACAACAGTGCATGTTTTAAGATGAAGTTCTACGACGCCTGCCACCTCATGATGGTTCTTCCTCTACTGACTTCGGAAGGCGTGAGCGTCGTCAACTTAGGATGGATGGCTCTGGCCCTTCCTCCTCTCATGGCTAGTTCCTTTATATTATTTTTTAAGAAAATTTTCCTATTTCGGTAGAATTAGTATTCCCAGTTGTTAGTTTAAGTAGTTAATATTGGATTATGTAAGTTGATTGTTATTTGAATTTCAAGTTGGTTTAATTTTTATCTACGCATGTTATCTATTTTTCATCAATCCTACCCTTCCGACTTATTTGGGGGTGGCATTATTTGTTTAGCACTGTATTTTACCATATCCACATGTTTTTGGAATTAATATTGCAATACTTAAATAATATAGTTTATATGAGCATCCTACTAATATGGGGTAGCTAGAATTAGCTATTGTTGTTTTGTGCAACCTCAAGGGGTTAGAAGTATTAAGATTGCTATTTTGATTCCATGTTTAAAACCATATAGGTTTGGTACTGGAGTCTGCTCTCGGCTCTTCTATTTTGGTTTTAGAAGCCCTTTTCTTATTCCATCTCTTTCCTTATCAATTTAGGAACCTTGGGGACCTTTGTTTAAGAAACTAGTATTCTATAAATACATGGCACGCCATGTACTTCACTCTGCACCTCTCAAATTCATATCACAAGTCTTGCTCAAAGCGCAAGCCCTTATATTGCATTAACATAGAATGCACCCGCGCCCGCCCTATGACATAAGCATTTATGAGTGCGCCCGCGCCCTTACTTAAATATACATCCAGTACTATTTTTTTTTTATGTAGTAAATTCCAGGAGTTCAGTAGTGTGTTTGTTTGCTATGAGATCTCCTCAAATCATATCGAGCAGTCCTTTGAAGAATTGCTTGAGAGTGACACCTATGGGTGCTGGTTCCGCAACATGATTATGTAGTCAGAATGGCAGCCTCTAATGGTAAGCTAATAAATCTTATTCTCCTGCACTTACTGCTTATCTATGTCGTACGCCACGGGCAAATACTAGTTAACTTACAAGTTACAATCATATATGACATAGTAGCAAGCATACACTAGGACAGATTTGTAATTATGTGGCTTCTGCCTTCTGAGGCATTCCACTTTGATAACCTTCAGATCGCTTCTACATTAACTGAGAGAGTGATTGGTAATGTTGTAGTTGTAGTAACCTGCATACAAACTGTGTCAAATGCGTCTACTCATTGATGAGAGATATACATACACCATCAAAAGTCATTAGAGCCCTTAGAGAAATAGGATGAAAAAAGGGATGAAGGAAAGTCGTTTCACACTGCTAATCTTTGTTTTCAAGAGAAAATGTAGTAAAGGTTTTGTTGCATTATAAGTTTTTTACTGAGCTTTAGTCTGGGAAAACTTCGTTTCATTGTCTAATTTTTAGTTGTATTCAGTATTTTGTTTCAATTCCTTAGTTACTGAGAGAGAATGTGGTGTGGGTGCGGTCATGAAGTCTATCGTTAGGAGTTAGGACTAGAATTTCTGATGTGCATCTTCAGCTCCTTTCCAACTTCGTTGTCCCACAACCTGATTTGTAAAAAAGTATCTCAGTACATAGACACAATAAAATAAAATGACAAAAAATTGAAAAAAAAAATAGAAATGGAGAGATGAGAATGATGCTCCTTTATTAGATTCTCAACCAATCACTCTCACTCCTTCAATCCATGACGGCGGTGCCATTTGAAGGTTTAGATTGTAGTGAGTATACTTCAAAAAGTTAGTTTAAGACTTGAGGTTCATCCTAAATTGTTTAGAAGTTTGAGGGAAATGTGAAGAAGAAAGATAGACTCTTGTATGATTAGAATGGTTCTAAGCTAATGAAAACTTTAAAGCTTTGATTGTTGTATTGAAATAAATTGAAAGCATGAAAGGGAAGATTGATTAAAACATTGAAATAAAAGCAAGCAAACAAGATTGAAGATTGAAACAAAAAAATCAAGCAAACAAGATTGAAAATTAAAACAAAGAACAAGTAAACAAGATTGATTGAAATAAAATAAAACAACAAGAAAGTAAAAACATGAATTGAAAAAACAAGATAAGAAATTAAACAAACCAAATGGTTTGGATCCTAAGATAATGGATGGTTTCTCTCTCCCTTGCTTTTAGCTTATATACCCCTACTTTTTGCCTTTTACATATTTGCCCTTCTTCATTACAAACTAGACACCTCACACTTTCACTTTTGTACAGATTTGCCCTTCTCCGTATATCTCTTGTACTACAAGTGCTTGCATATATTGTTGATTGATTTTTTCTTTGCTTGACACGAATCCTTAAGGTTGTTTGTACAGTCATGAAAACAAACACTATCTTTGGACAGCGATTTAGATGTGATGGTATTAGATGAGAATTAGTTTGGTCAGAGCAATCCAAACATGATACTAGGAACTTAGCAAGTGCATGTGTGCAACAGTGCAAGTTCAAGATCTTAAGAAAATGGAACTTGCGTATTTCAGCAATGCCATAAATTGACCTATATGGAGCTCAAAATATGAAGTGGACCCCTCTAGAGAGTATTTTCGATCTAGTGACCAAATTCACAGTGAAGCAATGATTAAAAAGGTGCTAGCCTTAAGCAAAATATTTTGGCCCTCTGTCTTTGGCAAAGTCCAACAATGGAATTGAATGACTTGGTTTGGGCTAAACCTTCTAGATTTTGATCATGACGAGTTATACTCGAGGACTACATTATATGATTAGTGTTCAGGTCATGGAATTGGAAGGCTTGTAATTAATTGTCGGTACGTGAGCAGTATCTTTTATAGTGAAGAACACCTTAGGTGATAATGCAAATTTTGGGGAAATGAAAATTCAATATTGTTAATAGACACTATAAACCATTTTGCATTTATACAGTCATTCCCGTTTGATCAATTTGCGCAAGTGTAATTTGTAATTGTAACTTGTAGTGGTTGGAGTCACCAATGTTCACTATATATATATGATTTTTGATGAGTGGAGTAAAGTGTTGGAAACGCAAACTCCATGATTTTTTTTTTTTAATACGCAGAGTAAGATGTTGCAAATGCAAACTCGACGACGTTGGATGCGTGGAGTAAGGTGTTGCAAACACCAACTCCACGAGTTTCTGGTGCGTGGGGCAAGGTGTTGCAAACGTAAACCCCACGACTTCTTGATGCGTGGAGTAAGGTGTTGCAAATGCAAACCCCACGACTTTTTGATGCGTGGAGTAAGGTTTTTCAAACGCAAACTCCACGACTTTTTGATGCGTGTAGTAAGGTATTGCAAACGCAAACTCCACGACTTTTTGATGTGTGGAGTAAGGTGTCGTAAACGCAAACTCCATGACTTTTTGATGCATGGAGTAAGGTATCGCAAACGCAAACTCCACGACTTTGAATTTGTATAGGCTAAATACTAACCTCACCTAAGCTAAGGTAGTGGTGACTGAACTAGAGTAATTGACATACACTATGTTTGCCTTGTTGAATGTAAGTAAAGAAGTCAAATGTGGAAGAATGGACTTTATTGATGATTTGAAATCTGAAAAAATATAACAAGTTTGTCTCATGGACAAGCACTAAGGAGTTGTCAATCAAGCTACCAATTTGTACTAATGGGAAACAACTTTAACGATAAAAATGCCTAAGATGGAGTGCATTCCACGGTTTTGGGAGAGGGGTTCCTGAAATTGTGCGAAGGAAATATGATCATTTAGAAGCAATACATTCAATGATAAGAGGTCCTTCCCAATTTTTGCCTAGTTTCCCTGCATCAATGATCTTTGATTGTCTGCACAAGACCTAGTCGCCCGAAAAAAAAACTTTCAAGTGAAGCTTACTTGTCATATTGCTTCTTCATCGCGGCTTGGTAATGGGGAGACGAACAATACTTTCCTCACACACTTCATCAAGATTGACCTTTGAATAAACTATTATGGCCATCGTTTAAAGCAGCGGTGCGGGTCGTCCCAGCAAAAATTTCCGTGGGTAATACCGTTTCTGCTCCATAAGCCAGATTAAATGGTGACAATCCTATCGAGCACGCTTTGGAGTTGTTCAATACACCCATAGATTGGTTGGTAACTCTCTTGTTCACTTGCCTTTAGCCTATTCGAGTCGACGTTTAAGAATTGCTAAGATAGATTTATTTGTCGCGTTGGCTTGCCCATTTGCCTTGGGGTGATAGGGTGCAAAAAATTATGTTGAATATGGAGACTAGTACAAAGCCTGGGTATTTCTTTCGCATCAAATTTCTTTCCATTGTCTGATATTAACTCAACGGGGATACCGAATAGGCAAATTATATCCTTCCAAAGGAACCATTTGACATCCGAAGCTTGTATGTGCACCAAGGGTTGTACTTCTACCCACCTGGTAAAGTAATCTATAGCTATGAGCAGAAAACTAACATTCCCCAGAGCTCTAGGTAGGGGCCCAATGATGTCTAAACCCCATTTTGCAAATGGCCATGGTGAGAAAATCGGGTGCAGCTCAGTTCTGGAAGAGCACATATGGTAATGTTTCTAACAAGGAATACATGTCTAGGAAATGTGTTTCACATCTAATTGCATATGAGGCCACCAATATCCCTGCGTCATTGCCTTATGAGCCAAACTTCAACCACCCGAGTGATTGCCGCATATCCCTACATGGATTTCTTGTAGCACGGCTAATCCTTCATGTGTTGTGAGTCACCTCAGCATAAGAGACAATGAATTACCTTTCCTATACAATTGCAGAGTTCCTGAGGATGAAGATACGAGTATAAACTTCCATACGTCTCTTTTGATGCTATCTGCGATCTTGGGTTCTAAAGGAACTATGTCCATTGCATAGAAATGCAATAAACGGTTTGCACCAATCGTCGATATCTGACATGGCGTTTGGGTAAGTGAAGTTGTCGAGCTCTTCTACAATTTTGTCATCACCTTAATCATTATTGGCAGGTATAGGGAAGAAGTCTGCATCATTTTTTTGAAGAATCATGTTTCTATCTTTCTGGGAAGCTTCTTCGCTGGGCTTGTCTTGTAGGGAAGTATCGTACTTCCTTTTCCTCGTATTGACAACATTAATGTCTAATGGTAGATGTTCCATATCAATACTGAAAAAGCAACACGTATTGATGTAGATATCTGCGAGTTGTTCTATGGACAAGTCAATGCTCTGGTCTTGCTAGAAATCAACATTAACTTGTCTTGGTCCGTCAATGTCTACTACTGCAGATAGATATGCTAAGGCGTTTGCATGTTGAACATTATTTTGAGGCCTCTGTATAATCTTGATGTTTTCAAACTAGTGAGCAAGTCTATGAATTAGATCTAGGTATGCTGCCATTTTATCATCTCGGGCTTCAAAAGAGCAAGAGAATTGCCCTGCCACCAACCATGAGTCAGTGAAAATTTGTAATTTTTGAACTCCTAAGTCCAAAGTTGTGCTCATGGCATACAGGACAGCTTCATATTCTGCTACATTATTGGAGGCCTTGAATCCGAAACGAACTGAGCGCTCAATGGTTGATTTATTTGGCTTGATAAAAACACATCCTAATCCAGAGCTGGATTTGTTATGTAAGCCATCCGTGTAAATAATCCATGAATCGGATGAAGGGTCAGTATGCTTTGGCGGGGCTTCCTTGCCCCCAACTGTAGCTGTTTCGCTAGAGATATCGTCGTCTTGGTTAATTTTGGGGACAAAATCGTCGATAGGGAAATCTATCATTAGGGATGCAAGTGCATGACCCTTTTCTGAAACACGAGGCTTGAAATTGATGCTATAAGCACTTAAGTAGATGTCCCATTCCACGAGTCTACTTGATTCCTGGGCACTTCGGAAAACTTTGCCAAGAGGATATTCCGTGTATACTTTGACCAGTCTTCCTTGGAAATATGGCTTGAGGCGTCTGGCAGCATGAACCAATACTAGAGCAATTTTTTCAATTCTCGAATATCTGGTTTCCGCCCCCGCTAATGTCTTACTAATGAAGAAGATTGGACGACCGTCTTCTCCATCGATGAACAAGACTACACTTACTGCAGTATTTGTAGCGCCCAAGTAAGCTCCAATAGGTTGCCATGTAGCTGGGCTGGCCAAGATTGGTGGTGAGACCAGGTAGTTCTTGATTGATTGAAAGGCATTTTCACAATCATCATTCCACCTTGCTAAGTCTTTTAAAGTTTAAAAGAAAGGATGGCACCGGTCCGAGTACTTAGAGATGAAACGATTTAGTGCTGCTAAGCGCCCTATGAGCTATTAAATCTCTTTTTTTTTTTTTTTTTTGGATAGGGCATGGCTTGAATGGATCAAATCTGTTCTAGGTTAGCTTCGATGCCTCGACGAGTCATCAAATACCCTAGAAATTTCCCTAATATTAGTCCAAAAGCATATTTCAAAAGATTTAGCCTCATGTTGAACTCATTAATTCTGTCAAAAACTGATTGCAAGTCAGAGATGTGATCTCCACTGTGCTTGGATTTTACAACAATGTTATCAATATAAGCCTCCATTGTCTTGCACAATATATCTCCGAATATGGTGTTAATCATCCTCTGGTAAGTAACCCCTGCGTTTTTTAAACTAAAAGCATAACTTGGTAACAAAAAATCCCTTGGTCAGTTATGAATGCAGTTGCTTCTTGGTCCTTCACAGCTAGCGGGATCTGGTGGTATCCCAAATATGCATCCATAAATGATAATCGTCGGTAGCCAGATGTGGCATCCACCAATTCTGATATTCGTGGAAGAGGGTAGGAATGAATCGGGCAAGCTTTGTTAAGGTTCATGAAATCATTGCACACTCTCATTTTACCATCTTTCTTGGGTACTGCAACCATGTTAGATAACCACTGCGGATATGAAACTGGCCATATAAACTTAGTTGAGAGTAAACGATCAATTTCCTCTCTAACTTTGAGTTTTCTATCCGGGGCCATGTGCCTAGGTTTCTAACGGCTTGATGGTATGATCAAGGTCAAGTGTGTGGCATGCAACTTCTAGGCTAATTCCTGGCATCTACTCGACTTACCAAGCAAAGATCTTTTTGTTCTTTCTGAGGAGTGCTACCATTTCCTTTTGTTCATTTTCCATCAGTTCTACCAATATGAAAGTTGTTTCTCCGCTTAAATTCCCAATTCTATACTTTTAAAAGGTGGTCTATTATTCGCGGTCCTTTATTTCATGAACTAGCAGTGTAAATACTATGTGGGACTGATTCTGATTTAGACACTTCTTACGAATTACTGAGAATTGTATTCCCCGCATATCAGACTGACGATATCCTTGAAGACCTTTTTGTGACAGCTTATGGGAAGCCATCTGGTCACCGCGCACCTTACAAATTTTGTCAAGAGATGGGAACTTTACTGCCTAGTGAAAGGTAGAGACTACTGCACCCATGATGTGGAGCCAGTCCCTTCCTAAGATTGCATTGTAAGGGGATTTGCAATTCATCAGAAGGAATTTAATGTCGATTGACTTGTCCATGAGCGTGACTGGTAAAGAGACTCTTCCATCCTACTAGGGTTGTTGTTGTTCCGTCAAACCCGATGATTGGATTATTTTCTGCAACAATCAAATTTTCTGACAGTTGCATGTTCCAGTAGCAACCTGCAAAAATAACGCTAACAGAACTTCCAATATCTATCATGATGCACTGAACTCGCCATAATCCAATGAAAGCTAAGATGACGACAACATCATAATGAGGATGATGAACGCCAATTAGATCTCTATCACTAAAACATAGGGGACCATGCTCTGTAGTTTCTGAACGAATTCCTTTAACAAAATCAATGTTAATTACATTATAAAATTCACGCAAAAAACCGAACTTGGCTCGTTGTTCACATTTTTGCCTTGTTCGTGAAATGTCATTGATTTTGGCATGGCCAGCTAGTATGACATTATGGCTAGTCATTGTTAAATTTTGTTTCACAGTTTTTGAAAGCAAAAACTCATCTAATTATCCCTTGTTGACTAGCATCTGTATTTTTCCCATGAGGGATCGGCACTCATCTATTTCATGGCCGAAATCATTGTGAAAGTGACACCAATGATTTTTGTCACATTTAGACTTAGTGTTTTCATGTAAGGGCAACGGATGAAGAAGTAAGTTGCGTCCCTTGATCTTCTCATATATCGCATCATACTTGGCATTCAATAGAGTGAGCGTCATTTCCTCATGAACTGTGTTTACCTTTTTTTATTCAAATTTCTGTTGTTGTGCTTCCGATATGTTTTGCTTTTGTTTGCATTTACCTTCGTTTGAATCTTTACTCCTAAAGTCTTTGTCTCTAGAGGCTTTTGATCTAACATCTTCCTCCACGTTAATGAACTGTTGCGTTCCTGCAAACAAATCGGACTTTGATTGTGGGGTTCCCGTACAAGGGAGTTGTAAATTCCATTTTTATCGAAATGGACTCCTTCCTTGAATGATCATTATGTCAAGGACATTGGCGACCTCTGCTTGCACTTAGCATAAACGAATTATGAACTTTGCCAGTGCTTCGTCCTTTTGTTGCTTGGTGTTTAGCAAGATGTTGACATCCTTAAGTCGTGTCCAATTATGCTTAAACCGATATGTGAACTGATTTGCTAATTCTTAGAATGACGCGATAGATCGAGCTGGCAAACTCGTAAGCCAACGTAGAGCTTCTCCTTTTAGTGTAGACGAAAAAAGTTTGCATAAGAGAAGGTAATCTTGCCAGAGAATTAGCTTGCTTTTAAACTTCATAACATTATCGTTCGGTCACCTCCTGCTTCATTGAACGTAGGAAGGTCTGGTTGTTTGAATCATTCTTGATGCTCTGCATTTTGTATCTTTAGGGAAAATCTCCCGATGACATCTTCGTTCACTGCAAGGTCTTTCCATCGTGCTTCAGACACCCACATTGGATATTATTTTTTTGATAATATCTTTGATTTGTTGTTCCGTGAATGGTGCTCCTGCGGCTTCTAGATTTTCAACTTGGGGAGTAACTTCACTATGTTGTATCTCACGGTGTTATCGCCTCCAGTTGTTGCTTGCTTTTATATTTGGCTAGTTCCTTGGGCTGCGAGACCTATGCCAATAAATTGCCTCTCGAGGTCCCGCGGGCTATGGTAGATGTTGTCATTGTCGAACTAAAACCGAGAGTCGTTTAAAACCCGGGTTTTTCAACAAAACAGCGTTTTAAACGGTGTGGCGCGATTTGAAAAATCTCCCGACCTTCATTTTACCGTTCTATTTTGCTTTGGACTATTAATAATTAATTGAAATTTTTTAAAGTTATTAACTTATTTGTAGTTTTAATTATGCCATTATGGTTGGTATTAGTAGTATCTTATTTTGAATAGTGTTTTGGCCAATGTATTTGGATGAGTAATGATAATTTGATCATGTATTTGAATTTTCTTTCATTTGTATTTATGTGTCTATTTTTTTTCCACTTTTATAGAAAATCAAACTCCTTATCTATTATATTATTTATCTTTTTACGAGGTCCCGTTTTTACCGAAACCCGTTTTTTATGCCCCACGTTTTTAATTGCTTTTTTCCCGGCATTTTTTCAAGTATACGTTTATGGTAGATGTTGTCCACCTTTCTGATACGTTATGATCAACATTCAATGATCTTGTCATATTATGAGAGGTATGATGATTACCTGACAACGTGTATTGTTCTTCTTTCTACCTAGTGTTATGACCACTGCTACGCCTAGTTTTGTTGGTATTTTAAGATCTGGATCGCTTTCTTGAATGGGATGAATGTCTGCTTAACCTTGAGTGATTTTGATGATGTTCGGGGACAGGCTCCAATGGATGGGATATGCCATAATTAAATTGTATTCGGTTGAATATACTTCGGTTTTCACCAGATCTGGGGGCTCTTGCCGGTGTAGAAGATGTAGCATCGGTGTCATCCCTTTGTCCAGTTGCTACTGCGAGTAGTTACTATGTTCCTTCTCTCTTCTGAACCTCTGCGCGTAGCACTTCTAAAGGCACGTCTTCATCTCCTATCTTCATATTCTCTGAATATGCTTTGCTTGCATTTGTTGCCTCTAGATCTTGAGAATGAGTTGTTGGAGCCTGAAGTCGTGTACGTCTAGATCTACGCTGCCGTGGCACTTGGAATTTTGAAGGTGGAGCTTGCAATCTGGGACGGCTGGTTGATCCATCCCGACTTGATTAATCGGAACTTCAGGATTAGGTAAGTTGTTTTCTTCTTCTTGTTGCAATCTTACATTTTTGCTCACTTGAGATCTTGTTGTTTTTTCCATTACTGAATCGTGGAAGAAAGAACGTGGAAGAAAGTCTGTTGGTAAGAACCACAAACGGCATATTATGTTTGGGTAAGAACTCACCCGAACATACTAATGATCTTGTTAGGAGATTATTGTAGAATTGTTGAGAATGTACGTACTTTCAATGGCTGCCTATGTATCCAAATCATTCTCTGGAATCAAGTCCCTTTCAAATGAACGTAGTTCTTTGTTTCCAAGGAATAGGGTATTTATAGGATAATAATAAGAAATATCATTCTTTAATTGCTAGAAAATCTTCTGCAATTATGTAAAGTCTTAATATGGAAGCATATCTTGACAAATCTGTTTTCTAAATATGAACCTGCTATATCTAGCTTATAGTGCCATAATTTTGGGCAGAGACACGATATAATATTGGGCAGGCATGCCATGATATTGGACAGGGCAGGCATGCCATGATATTGGGCAGGGCAGGCATGCCATAATTTTGGGCGGCGCTGACACGCCATAATTTTGGGCAGCGCAGGCATGCCATAATTTTGGGTAGCGCTGGCACACTATAATTTTGGGCAGTGCAGGCCATAATTTTTTAGGGCAACGCACGCCATAATTTTGGGCAACGCATGCGTGTCATAATTATGGGCATCATACATAGTAGTGAGTGGAGCTATAAAGGTACCCAACCCAACGATGGTTGTTTATGGGGGTATAGATATGGTGGCACATACACCTATTATTACTCCTTGTAAATTTAGGGCCACAATACTCTAAATCTACAAGACCCATGTCTAATATCAAGCATTGAACTCATTCATACTTTTACTGAGAATACCTTTGCCTCCAATCTTTTCCTCAAGGGACGAGATGGCATTGAAGTCTCCAAAAAGGCACCAAGGTCTAGGGACCAAACCAGAGGTGCAAGACTTCTCAACTCATTCCAACTCTAACACGATTATGAGATATATATATTTATGTTCACATCATAGACAAAAGTAAAAAACCAGTCATCATTATTGTAATAGTTTGTAAGTTTACATGTAACTTGGTTTTGTGAAGCCCCAAGTATTTCCAAGTCAATTCCATCTTTCCATAAGATAGTTAGGCAATAATATTTTTTTGGGCTTTCTATATTGGAAACAAACTATTTTCCTATATAAGAAAAAATGTGAGGAGGTTGAAACCTAACTAAGTCGTCTTCTTTTCTCTCTCAACTTTCTTTTTGATTAGTTAAAATAAAATTTCACTCATTCCAATTAGGAGAACCATTTCTATTAGAGTTCCATGTCTTATTAATCATAGATTTACAACTAATATCATGCAACCACATATTAAAAAACCTAAAAGGTATAGGTTTTTTTTTTCTTCTCTTGTACTAAGATTAATAATAAGAGAGAAGTGATCATAGGAGGTATTAACATAAGTTCTAATATGTGTGGGAATAAGGCTACCCAACCAGGAGTGACAAGAGCTCCATCAAGGCTTTCCAGGATATGGTTAGAGGGTTTCCTATTATTACTCCTTGTAAATATAGGGCCACAAAACTCTAAATCTATAAGACCCATGTCTTATATTAAGCATTGAACTCATTCATACTTTTACTGAGAATTCTTCTGCCTCCAATCTTTTCCATCAAGGGAGGAGATGACATTGAAGTCTCCAAAAAGACACCAAGGTCTAGGAGTACCAGACCAGAAGTGCAAGACTTCTCAACTCATTCCATACTCTAACATGATTATGTGATATATATAGGTTCACACCATAGACTGATAGACAAAAATAAAAAACCAGTCGTCATTATCTTAATGGTTTGTAAGTTTATATGTAACTCGGTTTTGTGAGCCCCAAATATTTCCAAATCAATTCCATATCTCCATGAGATAGCTAGGCAACAATATTTTCGGGCAGGGCATATTGGAAAATATAAGAGATGGCTTCTCAAAAGTGACGGGGTTAGGTTAAAAAAACTGATGTTTTTTTTTTCGATAATGCTGGGGCCAATACCTGGCTGGCATTATTACGTGTAATTCTCCCTGTGGCGTGAACATCACTGTGCACGGCTCATGAAATTGGAAGAGAAGGCACGCCGTTTGTGTCGTTGTTAGTTTTCGATACCCTTTGTTAGTTGATAACTTGATATAACGATCTGTTTATTAATTCCACCGTACTTATCAGTCAAAAGTCGATACGACCACGTAACTTTCAGGTAAATACACTGCACAAAAACTACTGGGCCCATTGACTGCGGAGAAAAAAGACCCATGTGCATGACTGCAATCAAGCGTTCCAGCAAGAGACCGGTTCCTATATAACCGGGTACAGAGATTGATTTCTGTACCACACACGCACACATCTCGTATCTCAGCACACACACATCTCGGAGTATACAGGTATCGAAACGCACACATCTCGAATTTGGATCAACGGCGAGATAACATGGTTAGAGAGATAATTTATGTACCCAATTGTAGAGATCTCGAATATGAAGCACGTTGCTTGGTGGACCAAACCTCAGTAAATGACTAAATGTGTACTCCACTAGGCACTAGTCTGTATGCAAATTCTTTTCGTCTAACCATTTCGCTAATAATGTTCTTTATGGCTTTGTTACTTTGTTAGTGGTTTGATTATTTGATGCAATGCAAATTCGAAGTTAGCTGTACGGATGTTAGGATGTAGTGATGTACCACCCGAGGTGCATTTGTGTACTAAGAATTATGATTTACAGTTTCAATTACGTCCTCCTGCGTGCCTGTATCACGTAGACATTACAAGAGAAGTATTAATAACTTGGCTAATTAAAAAATGGTGTCATTGACTCGTTGAACTATTTATGAATAAGGTAAATAAACGTACGACAGGACAAGTGGGACTTCTGAATTTCATTTCTAATCAAATCAATATCGTTGTCAGCGGAAGTAAAGATAGTTGATGGCTGTGGTGGGCAAATATTGTGGCTGATGCCCTAATATTTCATTAAATATCGAGATATCGACATAAAAATGTCGATATCTCTTTATAGTTGCAAATTGGCAGGTATGAACGGCAAGAAAATGGAAAAGAAGAATAATAGGCACGCATCATATATGATTAGAGTAAAGCTAATTGGAAATGCTATATAAAGACTGAAATTGGAAAATAAAATTATTATCTAGAGACGACGGAAAAACTGTAAAAGGAGAGAGAAATAGAGATTGTAAGGAACACAATTAATTAATAAAACTTAAGTCATTTCGTCTCGATTTCCAGTTCAATCTTCAACTATTAGTTAGATCTTTAGAGAATCACATTTGATTACCACATTGGCATCGTCCGTGCATCAGAAGCTTGAGAATTCAAGAGTTTGATCGATTTTTTCCCTTGTGTTGTGTGATTCACTGATCAGTTTGGAGTGATTCTTGTTGAAGATTTGCATATTGTTGTCTGCTCATCAAGAAACCATCATCCAAGATTTTCTTTGGTGAGCGAAGTGTATTGAGGAAGATTTGTTTGGATATTTGTTCAAGATGCCTCCTAAAAGAAACACAACAAGCAAGGTAGCAGCAAATAAAGGGAGCAATTCTCAGGTTGCTTCCAAGGCTGATGAGAGAAGAACCAAAAGATCGGTTAGTCAAGTAAGAGAATAAGTAGAAGAGATTCATGAGGAAGAGTTATCTTTGCAAGTTCTATTGTAAAAGTTTCAAGAGTTGGAAAAGCAAAACAAGAACTTAATATAGGAGAACAATGCTATGAGGGAGATAAATACGAAGCTTTCGCAGCAAGATTTATATAGAAAAGATAGAGAAAGGTCATCATCAGATAGTCCAGTTGCTAGACAGAGCTATCAAGAAGAAGTACCCTCTATAGCAAAGAAAGGGCAAGACTTAGGGTAGGGAATATGGTCGAGTTTGACCCGAATCCAACCCGACCCAAATCCGAATAGTTCGGGTTCAGGTCGATTTTCATATCCATTTATTTATTCGGGTCGGGTTCGGATTCGGATATATTTTTAAGCTTTTTTTGCATTTGTAGTGTTATCCGATCGGGTTGTTCGGGTTCGGATCGGATTCGGATATAAGATTTTGATTTTATTTGGATTCGAGTTCGGGTGAAAATTCGGATATAGCCATATTCGACCCGAATCCTACCCTAGCAGGACGTAGTGCGTGAAAAAGGAATAAGAGTTGCAAGTCGTTCGACTGATAACAAAAGAAATAATTTAAGAAATTATGATGAAGCAGTTGTGATTGCCAAGAACAACTAAGGTTATATGTCGTTCTTATATCACACACTTCATAATGATGATATGAATGAAAGACTAGGAAAAATCAAGTATAAAACAATATTTTTATTGATCAATGCTAAGAACTTTTACAATCGATTTAGTTGCCTCTTTCTCTCTCCTATTTTATGATTTTTTTCTCAAAATGAATTGAATGAATATTTTTCTTCCTCATCCAGCCTTTTTATAGTTTTCCCAAATGTCTTTGACCCAACCTCCTTTCACCACGTGTCCTTCCTTTTTGTATTTCCTCTCCCGCCTTATGCCTGCAAACATTTCAAATACCCCTGATATCTATTGAGATATTGGCATAACAAGTTTTAAAATACTGAAAGAAAACATATTTATGAGTATGATATTTGCCCACTACATCGCCCCCTCTCGAAATTTTAAAATTTTCATTTAAAATTTCAACTTTTCGAGAAGAGGTTATATTAGAAAACGGATTTGAAAATTGTCGGGCCCAAATAGCCACCCGGTCCAATATTTAACACTACAAACCTCAAAAAAGCGAATCATCTTTCATACTTTAGCTTCTTGAACACTCTTCTTCTCTAACCAAACTCTGGTCTCATCATCTTCTTTTACCAGCAAACTTCAAAAATCTATAACTCTTGTAACTCCACAGGTATGCTTCTTTTTTCCTACACTGTGTTAAGCTTTCCATACAATGTATTGCAATACTTATTTTAGTACTACTAGATATGATAATTTATTTGAAGTTTAGTTTCTGACATTTGAATCCCTTAAACCACATATGCTTGTGTAATAACATACATTACTACCCTAAACTTCAAAACATGTAAAAGTTTGAAACTTTTTATTCATAGCATTATTTGCATCTTCTTGTTTGTTTTGTCTTAACTATCGGCATATATCATGATATTTCCGATAATCCAACCCTATGTTATTCTGATATATATCTATACATCTGTATTTTCGATGATTTACCTTTTATATCGATATTGCCGATACTTTAATATCATGCTGCTAATAACGCTTTGTAAATCTTGAATTGACGATATTAAAAATACATTTGTCATTCCTTCTTTGTGTATAGTCGTTTCAATGGCTAGTGAAGATACCCTCTCTATTGCTAGTCTCCATTCTGAGGACACCATATCGAATGATATCCTTTCTGACGATATACTTCATGATGATAGACTTTACAATCAAAACTTTGCTTCGACTTCCTCCAATAAATCTCGGCCCCGATTTTCATGGGACCTATCTTATGTTGTAGAAGGCATTCCCTGCCATCCCTTTGAAACCACTAACTCTGAATCTGAGTGTGATACTATAGAAGATACCAGCCGATGGAGCAACGGTCTTTATGGTTTTTTCATTAAGCGACCAAACCTAGCTTTAGTTCAAACCGCCTATCAAATCCCCTCCACCCTTTATTTACAACATTATGCTTGTACTCGGGCTTTTTCTCAATGTCAGAGTGGTACCAAGAATGGAATCATTGTTATTGTCGACCAACTCGCCGTTGGATTGAGATTTTCTTTATCCAACCTCGATCGTGAAGTACTGAACCATCTGAACATTTCTCCTGGTTAGGGTACGGGTAACTTCTGGAGGTTAATGTTTGTCTATAATTACTACAATAGCCACCTTTCTCCCGATAGATATGAAGCTGACTGGATTAGGCTATCCGATATTCTTATGCACTATAGATTTTGTGAAAAGATTATCGGATATTTTTATCCCAAAAAACATACCCATAAAAACATTAGGGGTATTCTTTGGAAAAACCGTAATAGCGACAAACAGTGGTCCCAATATCCGATTGTTGTTATAGATGATTGGGAAAGCGCCGATATCCCAGCAAATCTTCCGTTGAAGCACCAAGTCTTCAACTCTTCAGGTATATCCTCATTTTGATTTATTTTCTATCTTCAAAATATCAAAATTCCAACCTAAACTTAGTCTTCTTTGTGTCTTTTCAGTTCTTCTTCCTCATTTTGCGAAAAACCGCGGAAATTCAGACAGAGTACTGAGGCTTTTAAAGGGGACTAAAGTAGATGTCAATATTAAAACTGGGGCTAATAAAGAAGGGAATCCAAAAATCACTGTTCCCCTTCCTGATATCTCAAACAATCGCGCACCTCTTTATGTACTCAAACACCGAGCTCTTCAAAAAATGGGTCAGTCGCGAACTTCCACTCAATCTTCTTTAAACAATTCCTCAAACGATCTTTCCTTTCTCGTATCTTCCTTTGCCTCGCATGGCTTGCCTCCTAAACTTCCCAAAAATTTCTATGACTATTTAGATAACAATTGTACCATGACTCCCGATCTTTTTCCTGAGATTAAAGAAGAGGTTCCTGACTTTTATGAATATCCGATATTGCAAAGTATATTTAATGAGCATCTTTTATTGTATACAGATATGGCTCCTCGAATGCCGATGAATGCCAATGATGGTCGCTACTTATCTGAAAAAGGGAAAAATAAACCATATGCACCCATCTCGGCACCAACTGTTGTTGACAAACTCCTACTGCTACTAAGGACCAACCTCCTCTTCTTCTCATCAAAACACCTCCATCCCTCCCTCGACTACTACTGTTCATTCTAAGAAAAGAAAAACCCATGCATGGGGTGAGAGTGGACTTGCCGATGGTCAAAATCTTGATTCTATTCCCTCAGCCGATGCCAGCCAACCCTTTAGTCCTGTGTTTCTCTTCACTGATGGCAGCGATATCCCTTTAACAGCTTCGCTCTTTGAAAACACTAATAAGGATGAGTTGGGTGTCGCATTATCCAGCAGTTGTATCCTTCCCAAAGACAAGGTAGCTGCTATGAAAGTGGATCCCATCGAACGCCTTACTCAGTATTACGATCATATGGAGAAGGTATTCATGTCTTATCTTCTCTCATTTCCTATCACTTTCGCCTTTTTTGCATGTGTTTATTTGCTTTTGATATTTTTATAGGCGAAAGTGTTTTCCATGGCTCAATTCGATCTGCTTCATAAGCAAGAATGCGAGATCGGACGTATTAGAAAAACCCTGACCTCTCAGCAATTAAATTTGATAAATTAACACGAGAAAATAGTGGCTTCAAGAAGGAAATCCATCAATTGAAAACTAATATGAAGCTGCAATCTGAAAAAGCCGATAAGACTTTATCGGATAAACTGGCTAAACATGCAGAGGTTGTGAAGAAGATGCTTGAAGACTTTGATTCCGAGAGAAAGAAATGTCGCGAGGCAGCCTCACGAAAATTTGTGCGATCTTTCAATTCAATCTTTGTCATGGCGCTTGATGAACTACACAGGCGACAAAGCCGGATATTTGTAAACCTTTTGTTCCACATAACATTCTTGTGGAAAATGGGATGATTTCTGATGATGAAGAAGGAAATATAGCATCTTCTAATCCTGATGTGCCTGATACCACCACCTCGCAACTTACTCCTGATTTTGCTTTGTCTGATATGGATGCCCTTCTCAACAATCCTCCTCTTTAAACTACCATCTTTTTCACTTCAAATATTGTATTCTCCGAACAAGTAATACTTTTTGATTGATATAATTTCTAACTTCCATTGGTTTTTTGCCATGATTGTTTGCCATTATTTGTATTTTTCCCTTGTCTGTACTTACAACCATCGAAAATCACATTTTTCGATACCCTCAACAAGGAGAAAGTATTAGCAATATAATATTAACAGAAAATCATATTTTCGATACCCTCAACCAAGAGAGAGTTTGCTAATACTTAGACTTGTATCAAAAAGAAAATATAATTTTCAATACCCTCAACCAAAAAGAGAGTATCGGTGATACTTAGACTTATATCACAAAGAAAATAAAATTTTGATACCCTCAACCCAAAAGAGAGTATCGGCGATACTTAGACTTGTATCAAAAAAAATATATAATTTTTGATACCCTCAACCAAAAAGAGAGTATCGGCAATAATTAGACTTGTATCAGAAAAAATATATATATATATAATTTTCGATACCCTCAACCTAAAAAGAGAGTATCGGCAATACTTAGACTTGTATCAAAATAAAAAAAATATAATTTTCGATACCTTCAACCAAAAAGAGAGTATCGGCGATACTTAGACTTGTATCAAAAAGAAAATATAATTTTCGATACCCTCAACCAAAAAGAGAGTATCGGCGATACTTAGACTTGTATCAATCTGACACTTTAATTTTACCTTAGTTAATATTAACAAACCTAAAGCATTGCAACATACCTTTATTATCGAATGATCTTTAATGCCTCATCCTTTGCTGATATCTTGCTTGATATTATCATTTCTGTATTTCTATGAACTTTTCATGCCTGATATCTACCCCTATTTTTTATATCAGGACTTTTTGACAATATGCCTGACATCAACATCTCTGCTAATCTCAAGACTTTTTATGCCTGATATCTGCCACTATTTTTTGATATCAGGACTTTTTGACAATTTGCCTGATATCAACACGTCTATCGATATCAGGACTTCTTACACCTAATATCAACATTTCTGTCAATACTAGGACTTTTGACAATATGCCTGATACCAACACGTCTGTTGATACCAGGACTTCTTACACCTTATGTCAATATTTCTATCGACACCAGGACTTCTTACGCCTGATATCTGCCATTGTTTATGATATCAGGACTTTTGACATTTCTATCGATATCAGGACTTTTTATGCCTAATATCTGCCATTGTTTCTAATATCAGGACTTTTTGCCGATATGCCTGATATCAATATTTCTATCGATACCAGGACTTTTTATGCTTAATATCTGCCACTGCTTCTGATATTAAGACTTTTTCCGATATGCCTGATATTAATATTTCTATCGATACTAGGGCTTTTTATGCCTGATATCTGCCACTGCTTCTGATATCAAGACTTTTTGCCGATATGCATGATATCAATATTTCTATCGATACCAGGACTTTTTATCATATGATAACACCATATATTTTTACACAACAATTGAAATTTGAAACTTGAATCCATTTATATTGAATTGAAAATTCATGCTACACATCTTAATTTCCCATAAAATTTAAAAATACATTATTGATAGAATACCTTCAGATTATTGACATTATGAGGCTTCGCTAGCAATTCCCCATCACTCTTCTTTAGATAGTACGCCCCATTTATCCCCACCTTGTGGACAATGTATGGGCCTTCCCAATTTCCAGATAACTTTCCAGCTCCCTTTCCTTTTGTCGCCTGTGTAACCTCTTTCATCACTAGGTCACCCTCTTGGAAATTTCTTTCTTTAACTTTTTTATTAAATGTTTTTCTGAGCTGCCTGTGATAAGAATCAAGCTTCATTCTTGCTTGCTCCCTTCTCTCTTCCAAATTCAATACTTCTACCTGCATCCCTTGGTCATTCAACCCTTTTTCTACAAGCATTGTCCTTGATGTCGATACTACCATCTCAGCTGGAGTCACTGCTTCCATACCATAAGCTAAGGTAAATGGTGATTCCCCCGTTGCTACTTTTGGAGTTGTTATGTATGCCCACAACACACTATTTAACTCATCAACCCATAAACTTTTCTTATCCTCTAGCTTTTTTTTAATGTTATCCATAATGGTCTTATTTGTTGCTTCAGCTTGCCTATTCCCTTGAGCATAATAAGGCACCGATGTAAAGTGCTTAATCATGTATGATTCTAAAAAATCTTTCACTTTACCACCAATATAATGAATTGAGGACCATTATCCGACATGATTGTATATGGCAATCCGTATAGGCAAACCACTCTTTCAAATAAAACCGATGATGTCCTGCTCTTTGACATGTTGCAAGGCTATCGCTTCTACCCACTTAGTGAAATAGTCAGTTACTGCTAACATGAATCTTTTCTTCCCTTTTCCAGGTACAAGAGGACCCACGATGTCCATCCCCCATAATGTGAATGCCCATGGGTTCGAGACATAATGTAACTCCTCTGCTAGCACATGAATGGCATGTCCATGCTTTTGACATTGGATACACTTTTTTGCATATCGCATACAATCCCTCCACATTTGTGGACAGAAATATCCCTGCCTTGCAATCTTACTCGCCAACAATCTTCCTGGCGAATGATTCCCACATTCCCCTTCATGCATTTCTGCAATAATTTTTTGAGAATCTTCTACCGATATACATTTTAAATGTGGTCCTCCTTGATTTTTTTGATACAATTGATCATCTATTAATAGATATCTTTCAGCTCCTCCTTTTATCCTTCTAGCCTCATTCTTATCTGCTGGCAACTTTCCTTCCGATAAAAATAGCATATAATCGCTCAACCATGACGCCCCCAGCGTGTCTATTTCCATCACTTTTGTATGTTTTATATTAATACTTGAATTTTGCTGAACACCGATATACAACAGACGACCTTCCTCATTTTCAAGCATTATAGCTACATATGCCAATGCATCGGCATGTCGGTTTTCTCCCCTATCGAGATGCTGAAAAATAATCTTCCTGAAATCTTTGAGCTTTACTCTTACCAAATTCAAGTAATCTATCATGTTATCGCATTTAGCCGAATATCCTCCATTGACTTGGCTTATCACCAACTGAGAATCGCTAAAAACTGATAAATCTTTGATGTTTAATGATTTAGCCATCTCCAAACCTATTATTAGAGCCTCATATTCGGCTTCATTGTTAGAAGCATGAAAACCTAAAGTAATTGTTGTCTTGAGTCTTTGGTTTTTTGGAGTTATCAGAATAGCGCCAATACCACATCCCTTTTGCCCTGATGATTCATCTACAAAAAGCCTCCATCCATTTGTACCAACCCAAGGATCATCCTCATCCATTGCATTATCAAGCTCTTGTAACAATAGAAGATTATCTTCTTCAGCTTTCCAATCTTCATCTTCAACAGAAAAATCTGCTAAGAAGTCAGCTAGAACTTGGCTTTTCTCCGATACTCTATTCCTATATTCAATCCCAAATTCAACAATAAGAACTGACCACTTCGCCATTCTCCCTGATTTAGCTGTTTTAGCTAAGGTTTGTTTCAAAGGAAGATTTGTTATGACCACCACTAAATGGGATTGAAAATAAGGTTTTAGCCGTTTAGTAGAATATAGGAGTGCTAACACATATTTTTCTAACATTGAGTATCGAATCTCCGCTTTGAGCATTGTTTTAGATTGAAAATACACAGGTCGCTCCGCTCCATCTTCCACTTTGACGAGTACTGAACTGATGAAGAAATCCGAGACAACGAGGTATAAGAATAACGTATCGCCTTCTTCTGGTTTTATCAAAGTTGGTACTTTTGCAGATATTTTTTTAACTCGGTGAACGCGAGTTCACATTCCTCACCCCATACAAACTTTGTATTCTTCTTGAACAGCTTGAATAAAGATTTACATCTATCGGAAGTTTGAGATATAAACCTATTCAATGCTGCAATTCTGCCTATAAGCTTTTGAATTTGCTTCCTTGTACTAGGTGAAAGCATATGTTGGATAGCTCGAATCTGATCTGGGTTAACATCAATTCCTCGCTTTGTGATGTTATATCCGAGGAATTTCCCTGAACTTACCCCGAAAGTACATTTCTCAGGATTAAGCTTCATATTAAACTGTCGGAATATTCGGAACACCGTATCCAAATCTTGAACATGATTACACGCCTTCTTTGATTTGATGACCATATCATCTATGTACACATCCACAATATGCCTAATCAGATGCTTGAACATCTTTTCCACCAGTCGTTGATAGGTTCCCCCTGCATTCTTCAAACCGAATGGCATTTTAATGAAACAATAAAAACCCCTTCAACAACAAATGATGTCTTCAATTGATCTAATATTGACATAATAATCTGGAAATAACCGGAATGACCATCGCAAAAACTCAACAATTCAAACCCAGCTGTTTTATCCACCAGTTCATCAATTCTAGGCATCGGATAGTAGTCCTTCGGGCATTGTTTGTTAACATATGTAAAATCAACACATATCCGAACCTTGCCATTCTTTTTTGGGACAACCACAATGTTTGCAACCCATTATGAATTATCAATCTCTTTGATGATTCCACATTCTAGCATTTTCTGAATTTCATTTTGTACTACTTACGCGTATATCGGCCTGACCATTCTATGTCACTGATGAATTGGGATTGCTCCTTCTCACATATTCAACTTATGGGAACATATCTAAGGGTCGATACTAGGAAGATCAGCCATCGACCAAGCAAATACATCTTTATTTTTCTTTAGAAATTCAATCAAATTACTCCTGATTTCTAAACTCATCTCTGTTCCAATGAAAGTGAAGCAACCTTCATTGTCCTGCCCGATATTGATCTTATGTACTTCTTCCATTGTCTTACTTGGGATTATCTTGGGCTTTATCTTCATCTCCGATGTGAATATAAAATCCTCTTGATGGTTTTGCTATCGGATTCTGGGGATGAACTTTCCATTAATTGCTATCTGGCGACTTCCGAGATGCCCCCAGTGTCCACTTTCTCCCCTTTCATCATACCCTTTACCGTAACAAAATTACATTTCTCATATTCTGACTGGTCACCTCTTATCTCATGTGGCTCGTATGTTGTCGGAAATATGATCACTTTATAAAAAGTACTCATAACTGCTCTCATAGCATGTATCCATTTTCTTCCCAAAATAGCATTATGATATGAATGATGCTTTATGACTATAAATTTAGTCATAATAGTCTGTGGGCCTGCCCTTACTAGCAACTTGATTTCCCCGGCCGGTCTTGTTGATGTTTCATTGAAACCAAACAGATTAAACTATGGTTCTTTTAAATGGGATTCATCAAATCCGATGCCTGTATATGCTTTTCAAAACAGAATATTGACAGAACTACCACAATCGACCAAAATCTTCTGCACATCATATCCTGATATTCTTAATGTAATCAACAGAGCATTATCGTGAGGCAACATTACCTTTGACAAATGGTCAAGCACAAACATAATAGCTCCAAGTATACTTGCCGATATGAGAGTAGGGTCTACTGGTATCAGCTCCACATTTACTTCCAGCACCTCCTTGACTGTCGATATCTTTCGAATTTTATCCTTTATAATTTTCTTCTGTGGGATACCCCCTATATCATATTGATCACCCCTAAAGGTTTATCATTCATCACCGCCGCTACTTCTAGTCTGGCATCAGCTCTAAACTCCCTGAGTTTTCCATCTCTCATTAATCGATCTACTTCCCTGAGCAATTGAAGATATTTGTTTGTCTCATGATTCTTTACCTTGTTAAAATTACAAAATGGTTTATCTTCTATCTCCCGAGGCTTATGAGTCGGATGTTGGAAATAAGGCTCTTTCCCAACCCTTCTCAAGATGTCTTCCAATGTAGTATTAATAGCGATATAATTAGATGGATCCAACTCCTCTCTCAATGACCTATCGAATTTCTTCTTTTGTGAAGGTTGATCGTCGGATTTCAAATAAGAATCATTCGCCTTTCGCTTATTGGATTTATGATGGGTCTCTTCTTTGGCTGAGTTGCTTGCCTCAGATACTTGTAACATAGGTTGAACTAAAGCTGATAGAACACCCTCTTCAACTTGCATGTCTTTCTCGGCTTTATCATAGAGCTCTCTCAAAGTCTTAATATCATTTCGAAGCATATACTTGTGCATATCGGACGCAGGAATGAGCCCTGTTTGAAATGCCATTATTGCTGTCATCTCTAACTCATCCAGATGTTTTACTAACTATGCTTCTGCTTTGAATCGAGATAAGAAACCTTTCAAAGTTTCTTTTTTCCCTTGCTTCAATTGGAACAAAGCCGACACCTGCTTTGGTTTCACTCACTTATGCCCATAATTGGTTAGAAATTTTTCTTCAATCTCCCTATAACCTGATATTGATCCCTCTTGTAAAAAACATAACTACTTTAATGCCTTTCCCTTCAGACTTGAAGAAAAGGATTTGCATAGCAATGAATCTAGAAATGCAGTTCCCTTATATATCGAAAACTGATGCCGGTATGCAAAGAGATGGTCCATTGGATCCGATAAGCCATCATATTGAGTGAATTTAGGCAGTTTAAACTTCAGCGGAACAGGCATCATTTAGATACTTTGATGTATCGGATTCCTACTAACATCATCCGCCAATTTCCTTATTGACGCTGAAGTCTTCTCGAGCACTTGGTTTCCCAATTGTTTTAACATCATTTCTTGTATCATCTCCTTAGTGATGGGTTGTGGTATCGGCATTTCAGCTACTGGTGATACTTCTGCCCCTTTCTCATTTCTTATTGATGCCTTTCCCATATCATGACTACCCATTTCGAACTACATTCCTCCTCTTCTTCCTCCTAAAAATTCCTAACCACATTACTTGGACCTCCTCTATTCAACATTGATTCTCCTTTTCTTCATCTCTCAATTCTCCTTTAATAAAATAGCATTCTGCCTCTCTAATTCTTTCAATTTTTTCAATACTTCCTGAAACGATACCTCCACATTCACATTTGTTTCCATCTCCCTTCTACTTATTGAAGCTCTTGTGTTCCTTGTATCCGATTGATTATCATTCTCCATTCTTTTGCTATTTGCTTTCTTTCTCAAACTATTGTAACCGAATTTAGATTCTTCTAACACCCCTCCTTCACTCAAATCTGTAGAAACCCTATGGATTCTGGATCTTAGAAGAAGAAAATCAAAAATTTCTTGTTCTAGATACACAACGGCGCTAATGTGATTGCCAAGAACAACTAAGGTTATATGTCGTTCTTAGATCACACACTTCATAATGATGATATGAATGAAAGACTAGGAAGAATCAAGTATAAAACAATGTTTTTATTGATCAATGCTAAGAACTTTTACAATCGCTCTAGTTCTCTCTTTCTCTCTCCTGTTTTATGATTTTTTCTCATAATGAATTGAATGAATCTTTTTCTTCCTCATCCAGCCTTTTTATAGTCTTCCCAAATGCCTTTGACCCAACCTCCTTTTGCCACATGTCCTTTCTCTTTGTATTTCCTCTCCCCTTTATGCCTTATTTCAAATACCCAAACATCTATTCGAATATCGGCCCTTATGCCGATATCTATCGAGATATTGGCCCTTATGCCAATATCTCAAGTTTTAAAATACTGAAAGAAATCATATTTATGAGTACGATATTTGCCCACTACAGCAGTTTGGTAATAAATTGCATGATAAGGCATCGGCATCGGTAAGAAAGCTCGATGAAGATGTCGGAAGATAAAACTCAAGTCATTTCGTCATGATTTCCAGTTCAATCTTCAATAGAGAATCACATTTGATTACCACAATGGCCATATTCGCATTTGAAAAAAGTGAAACCTCTATTTGCTCTCTCAATTTTCAATGATAATTACCCTACAATAACATTTCTTATAAGAGATAAACCAGTATCTGCCACTCTGCCCTAAAAAACTTAGACATATCCTACAGATAATGGATAAGTCCAATTTTTGATCTGTTGTCCTCGATGTTACAAATTCAACTAAAATTCAAGAACGACTAAAATTTGCTCTGTTTCTTCTATCTACATCATAATGGTGTATGCAAGAGGTGCTTGAATTTGATAGAGAATTTTAGATGTTCAAGCGCGTGTTAGTTTGTGCTAAGTTGCTAACATGTGTAACCATACGAGGATTGCTAGCGTCCTACCTTTTAACGAGTATGCGAACCATGCTACGCATCGGTGTTTTTTCAAATCTTTAAACCTGTGCCTCTAACATCTCTCTGATAGTATGATTTTTTGAATTCTAGTTATAATCTAAAAAATAATATAAAAACATTAGGAGGGGTTGAATATAATTTGAGTGACGTGAATGAGGTTTTCCAAATTATTTTAAATAATATAAAGCTAATTCTAATTTCAATAAAGTGAGAGAGTTTTTGGTAAATTATTTAAAAAGGAGGGAGCTGATTAGAATAATTAAGGGATGTGGTTCTAAAATCATAAAATAGAGAGATTACAAATACACAGTTCGGTTGAGAAATTTTCCTCCTAAAGATCCGGCTATCATATAGTGTAGAGAAGGGACCATTAGGGACCATTCTAACCCAGTAGAGACAAAAAAAAAAGACTGTTTTAGTAACCCATCTTTTCCCAGCTATCATATAGTGTAGAGAAGGGACCATTCTAACCCAGTAGAGACAAAAAAAAAAGACTGTTTTAGTAACCCATCTTTTCTCCCTTTTTCACCGCCGCCACTATCACCGCCTTCGACCACCACCACCTGTTTTTTAAAGTTTTCAATTCTAACTCATTTGGGCCAGTTTTTCCCTCTATAACTTACAATTCATGCCCCAATACATTTTATACATACCCAATTAATCAATTTTGAATGTTCATATACCTCCATAAAAAATTTGAGAAAAAGAGTGTCTTCAAAGATTCATGTCCAAAGACAATTTGCCACTAAACTTTAGTCCGATAAATTGGAAGAAAGGTAAAACTCTATGCTTGTTGGATATTGTGTGACTTAATTTTACTCCAAAATGTGCAAAATGGAATAAAAATATAAACAATCTAAAACCCAAATAAAATTCAATTGTAGCTCTTCTAATTGTTGTTAATGTAGCATGTGGGTGGTGCCCACCACTAGTAGTAGTGGTTGTTCTAGAGAGAGTAAAAAGAGATTGGAGGAGAAGGAAAAAAATGGAAGAAGAGAGAGAGCCCGGGAGAAGAAGATGTGAAATACTAGTTTCAAAGGTTAGATGATTGGGACCGGTTCAACTATTGTTTGGTTACTTAATTTTGGTTTTTTAAGAGATAGAATGGTCCTACGGTCCTGCCCCTTCAGCAGGACGTTAGCAATTCTCGTAAGAGTCGTAACTATACATGTGTAAAGACCATGTCAAAAACAGTCCAGCATGTGTGCAAACTGCAAACTGCAACGCTTCAAAAATTACCCAATGTTTATGTGGATTGCCGATTGCCGATTGCCGATTGTGCCGTGGTTCATTTAACAACTAGCTTGGAGATACTGGTGTAGTGGTGTCAGGTGTGACACTGAATCTAACTCTATAGGCCACAACACTTTTAGGGACCACTGACCCAAATTTTAACTTACTTGCTCCTTGTCTACGGGCAGCGAAATAATTGGGACAATCCTTTGTTCTTATCCTTCCAAGTTCCAACTCGGATACAATGTTTAGCACTACCCTACATTTGCTTCATTTTAATATGTTTTACTATTCTGTATTCTGTATTCAGGATGAAGTATTCACTATGCTTGAAATAGACATTCGATTGTTTTGCAACGAAGAACTGTTATATAGCTGGTCGTCCTAGAGCCATTCACAATTCTGGCATACATTGCCTTGCGATCTGAGTTGGTCAAAAACATTCATTGCCTGCTGAAAGAACTGTAAATTTTGTACACTGCACCTATGGGCTATGGTACTGTAATACTAGTGTAACCAATACCTCTGGCCCAACGCCCCAGCCCATGGTCCAGAAGTAATACACTGGTACGGTGGTACCACAGCAGCCATTGTATAATCTTACATTCTTAGGGCACCATTATATTCATGACTCATCCCTACTGGTGTTGTTCGAAGGTACACTTCGTAAGTTGAAAGAAGCATATAAGAAGCGTAGTGTAGGATATACATCTTTATTGTTTCCACTTGAGGAATAGATTAAGTAGATTTTTATAGTCTGTTTTTGTAGGTGCATTATGTATGCTCTACCTTCCCCAGGTTGCATTGGTTTAATGATTTTGAGTTTTCACGTTTTTATTGTTAAAGAAAGCTATTCGGCTAAAGAAACAGATTCGATTTCGTTGAACAACTTGCTAAAAAGTTAAAATCTAACACATGATTAACATAAATACTAGCATCTTCATACTCTTAATTCGGGATATGGCAAAATTCGGTATGGGAATAATTCAAAAATTATTCGGTGATTAAAAAAAAACGGTATGGTCAAAAATTCACAATACGACAATTATGCGGTGTTTAATTAATACGCGTTTTAAACGTTTAGTTGCAAAAATTCGTAATATTATGTTAGTAAATATTAATAATAATTGTCATTCTTTACAACATAACAAACATATCTAAACAATTTAGCTATAAAAAAATTGAAACCAATTGAATGGTCCACATATGTACTTTCATTTATTTGTTTTTGGATTGAAATTACTGTTCAAATTTCAAAATACACACACTATGACATGACAATTTAAATATTGCCCAAGAAATATAAAAGCAAAGCTTTTTAATTAATTTATTCCTAAAAATGTAAGAGTTGGAAACTTAAAATAAAAGTGAGGACATAAAAAATAATAAAAGCGCAACTAGATTTTCATTTTTTTTTTTTTTAGCCGAATTTTAAAAAAAATTCGCCAAAATCCGTATTATGCAAAAACTCACGAAGTATTATTTTTCAAACATTTGGAAGTAAGTGGGTGTTTGGTTCTCATTTTTTCAAAAAATAATTTTTTCTTAAAAAGTATTTTTATGAAAAAATATTTATTCTAAAAACAGTTTTTCAATAAACATGTTTGGCAGTGATTTTTCTTAAAAGCTATTTTATCATATTAGATTTCGCACTATGTTTCTTGATATATTTTGGCATATCGTGGCATAAATCACTAAAGTCTAAAACATCTGGAGAGTTCATTTGTCTTGAGCACCCAAAGTGTTTCCTTCAAAGAAAAATAGTTTTTTAACTTGTAAAACAAGTTTAGCTATAAAAAAATTGAAACCAATTGAATGGTCCACATATGTACTTTCATTTATTTGTTTTTGGATTGAAATTACTGTTCAAATTTCAAAATACACACACTATGACATGACAATTTAAATATTGCCCAAGAAATATAAAAGCAAAGCTTTTTAATTAATTTATTCCTAAAAATGTAAGAGTTGGAAACTTAAAATAAAAGTGAGGACATAAAAATAATAAAAGCAAACTAGATTTTCATCATTTTTTTTTTAGCGAATTTTAAAAAAATTAAGCCAAAATCCATTATTATGCAAAAACTCACTCAGTATTATTTTTCAAACATTTGGAAGTAAGTGGGTGTTTGGTTCTCATTTTTTCAAAAAATAATTTTTTCTTAAAAAGTATTTTTATGAAAAAATATTTATTCTAAAAACAGTTTTTCAATAAACATGTTTGGCAGTGATTTTTCTTAAAAGCTATTTTATCATATTAGATTTCGCACTATGTTTCTTGATATATTTTGGCATATCGTGGCATAAATCACTAAAGTCTAAAACATCTGGAGAGTTCATTTGTCTTGAGCACCCAAAGTGTTTCCTTCAAAGAAAAATAGTTTTTTAACTTGTAAAACAAGTTTTACCTAATTATTATAAAACAAGTTTTTGAGACCAAAAAGTGTTTTTTGGATGAAAAACTTTTTTTTTTAAATAGAGACCAAACACATTTATTTTTTCAAAAAATATTTTTTCACTAATAAACACTTTTTGGCAATCTATATAATAAAGCAGCTTGGTTTTTTTTATGTTGTTATATCGAGCGGTCGGAAAGAAAGCATTTTTGGGACGATCCTACGGTGATAAATCAGTCCTACTTACTCTAAACTAAAGAGTCCTACTTTCTTTAAAAATAAAGAAGAAGCCATTATAAAGGATAAAAACAATTTTATCTTTTAGTACGTCTTATCCATCCTTTTATTTATCACAACAAATCTTATAAAAGATAAAAACAATTTGAACTAGACACTTAATTGGTTTTCTATAATCTAATATACTTTTCAATGTAAATATGATGTATGATTTTTGCTTCTAAACACTACAAGATCATAAGGTAAAGTGGGCATTGCTCACCAACTTGCTCAGTGGGCATTGCATCAGGGATATGTAACTGATATGCCAAAATGTGTGGTGGAGGCAAAATGTGTGGTGATGCACTGTTACTGAAGTTGTCGAATAGATATCCGGAAGATCAGAGAGCAGCTGCTGGTGAGCTCCGTTTGTTGGCTAAAAGAAATGGAGATAATAGAGTATGCATTGCGGAAGCCGGGGCCATTCCCCTGCTTGTAGAATTATTGTCTTCCCCTGATTCTAGGACTCAGGAGCATGCAGTCACAACTCTTCTCAACCTCTCCATAAATGAGACTAACAAGGTAAGTATGGTTAACGCAGGAGCAATACCGGATATAGTGGATGTGCTTAATAATGGCAGCATGGAAGCGAGAGAATGCAATTTGAAACCCTTTTAGTTTATGCGTCATAGATGAAAACAAGGTGGCTATAGGAGCGGCCAGAGGGGAGCTATTACGGCTCTTATTGACCTTACATGCCATGGCAGCCCTAGAGGGAAGAAGGATCTTTTGCAATTTTGCCATATTTAACCTTTCAATCTATCAAGGGAACAAAGTAAGAGCCATAAGAGCCGGGCCGAATTTTGGAATTGTTGTGCCATTGATGAGGTCATTTTGCTTCTGAGATCTTTCTTTGGTGGAATGGTAGATGAGGCACTTGCAATACTCGCAATCCTTGCAAGCTATCAAGAAGGTAGGGTGGCAATTGGTCAAGCTGAGCCCACCCCTGTTTTGGTGGAGGTAATGAGGACTGAATCACCACGCAACCATGAGAATGCTGCGGCTGTGTTTTGTATTGTAATAACTTCTTAAATTTTTTGATAAATGAATGAATTTGATGCATATGTTTATATAACAAAGGTCATCCTAATCCAAAACAATCTAAGTAACATACACCCTCTAACGTTATGACTCAAGTGGCGTAGCCACGGGTTAATTTCTAGTCTATCTAATAAGCTAGGGTTTTTTTCCCCACTATAAGACAAAATTACACACAAAGGACGGTCCAGATCATTTTGAGCAAGATCTAACGGTCGAGATATTTTTGAATTGGGACACTTACGGGAACGGCTCCCGCTTGGTTATTTTGGCTTTGTTGGGGTCGCGAGTTCGAGCCCAATAAATCTTATTAAAATCCACTCACTAAAAGCAGTTACAGGAAGTAGTTCGTTATTGATGTTCAATCTCAAAAAATGGCAGACGCGGCAAAGATATAAGCGTAGATCTTCATTGGGATCCATCAAGAGTGTCTCAAAGGGATTTGGCTTGAAGACTTCATCCTTCAGGGTGTCCGCAATGGCAATGTACGAGGTCAAGTTCATCGGCCCAGATGGCGATGAGAATGAGTTTGAACTCGGATATTTGTTATATCCTGGACTTCGGTGAAAATCGCGGGATTGGAGCTCCCTTACTCTTGCGAGGCGGGGGCATGCTCTACCCTGTTTGGCCGGGGATGGTTAAAGGTGGCGTTGATAAATCCGATGGATCTTTCCTTGATGATAATCAGATGGAAAAAGGGTATTTGCTGACATGCGTCTCATACCCGAGTGTGTGATTCACACACACAAGAAAGGTGACCTCTACTAAGTTTGTTTTTTCTGAACGATGTCCTTTGATCAAATGGGTATTGTGTTGAAGTTGTGAACCATATGTTTTTTTAGAGTAGGTTTGGTTGTCATTTTTTTCTCAAGATACAGTCTGCTAATGTGTTTAGTTCCTCTTGAGTTATTCTAAGCCTCAAAACCAGTCTTGATAAGGCTTGCAATCAAAAATATTTGGCATACAAATACCCAAAGTAAGTGAATAAAAATCTTTCTACTTAGCCATTGAAAAAGCCAAAAACATGTCAGAAGAAATGGTTCATCATCGAAAATAGAAAAAAGTGGAAATTGATGAAAAAGTTATATCTACAGTTATATGTTAGAGGCTTAGATATATTTGCAGTCATGTTTGGTTTATGCTTTATACGCTTCAAAGAAAAACTCTTCCAACTTATCTCTGGACTTCATTCTTTTGAAGTGACCCAATCATCCTGGACCGGGAGTTCCTTAGCAATGTCTCTTGGATAACCTTATCATGAAGAAAGTGGTGGAAACTGCTTTGTTTACAGTAGTATGAATCTATTGCTCCCGCATATATAGTACACATCTGACCTGTTTGCACTTTACACTACTTTTTTCAGGTCTAAATTATGATTATCTCTGACCTCTTATCGTCTATAGGAGGCATTGTAACCTTTGTTTTTGTTAGGTTGTTTTTCCTGCTACATATCTAGCATTATATTGATTGTTTGTTCTTGGCAAGTACAACAATGGTAAAGTTTTTCTGTTCTAGCTCTTTTTGACATAATGGTCTTATGTGGTGCTTTCTTAAAGGCATCTTAAGTTTTTAATGCTCTTCTTAGTTTACTACATTTTTGGGCGAGTTATTTATGTTCTTAGGCCGAATTTTTAGATATTACAATTCTGATCACACATCTTTGACACCTTAGCTATTAAGATGGGTGTTAAAAAAGATTCGACACATTTAACATCGTGCAACAACAAAATTGGTGTGACAGTTACTGATTCCATTGAAGGTTGTTTGTCACCCATTTGTTAAATATTTTATTTGTTGATCGATATTTTTACTTTGAGAAGGAATAAAGAGTGGGGCAGTTCCAAGCTGCGCACCCACAGATAAAGATTTTCAAATTTTCAATTTGGTCAAATCATCCTATGCAAAGATACAAATCCATATGTTATTTTCAGCTGGCGGGGTGACAGTGAACTATTTTGAATGGGTTCAGGTACGGTATAGTACTAAATATTTGTGAACTTGGCCTCTCTCCTTTATTCTTATCTTAGAACTTCATATACCTCTATCTTTATACTGAGGAAAATACCTGTTCATTACATTTTTTTTCCAGAACATTCAAAGTTTTATGTGGGGAAATGAGAAAGTTAACAATGAGCTGCAGAGGTACATGAGACGCGCTTTTCGCACTTTTGTTCAGTAATATCAAGGCAATGTGTCAATCTCAGGGTTGCAGCCTTTGAATGGATGCCTTCACATTCAGTCGGTTCTCTCACCTACCTCTTAAGAGGTTGGAAAGCATAAGATCGATACATTTTTCATCATAGTTTAAGAACGTATTTATGAGTCAGTATTTACCTATGTATTCCCTTTTTATCATTTGAACTTATTTCTTAAGTTTGGGTTATTAAAATGAACATTGAAAGATGATATGTATTTATTTATAAAGCTATTGAACACCCCGGGAGCCAAAAAAAATTAATGAATTGAGGTTTGAGCTTAATTGGTTGATTTATCAGTTGACTATATTTTCTTTTCTTCACAACATTTAGATCTTCCTATGCTTGCAAAGATATGTCAATAGGTTTGTATGCTGGGGAAGTAGTTAGACCTTGAACCTGTTCAGCATGATACAGTAACAATACAGACATGTTGGATTCATGCGTATTTTGCTTTATTTAAGCTGCTAAATAAAGTTGCTGGAGATGTGTGTTAATGATCCTTCTATTTCTTGATGGTTACTGAGCATCATCTTCTTTTCATATCTACTTGCCGATAAGTATGAACGAGTTGGCCTATTTTATCCCTATTCTTTATAGGGACTTTTTTTCTCGAGCCTGCAAAGCAAATCATAGCTATTTGGGAGTGGGTGAGAGAGAAGGAGGAGGGTGCTTTATGTCATCTGGCACATTGTTCATAAGCATAGTAAGCTTGCGTATATAAGATTTCTATAAACTCACTTTAGTGTGGAGTGAAATAAATAATGACATTGATCCCATGCTACCAATGAAGATGGTATTTTGAGAAATTATTTCATAAAAAAGAAGAACATGTGCAGCCATCGTGTCTAAAATGCCGACTGGCACGGGCATTCACTAGTAAATAAATATAAATAGGATCCAAACACCCTCTATATGTTTTACCTTTCAAAAATTCGATTTAATTATTCGGCGAATTTTGCTAACAAGGTTTCAGACTTAAGACCGGGCCATAATTAAAAATTTGGTCAAAGTTGTTTTCATCCTCTCTTTTTTCCATAAGCAAATAAGAGACAGAGGGGGGACAAAAGGACAGTGCATCGGTCCCCCCAAACACTAAAGAAAACACCACCTTCTAAAGTCAGTTGGAAAGAAAACTAAAACTGCTTATCAAATTATTCCAGCAGCCTATGGACTATTTGATAACTCTCCCATCTTCCAGAAGATAAAGAAGTTGAACTGTGATCTGCTTATAACTGTGCACCAATAATTGTTGGGAGCGCGACTTTGACATTTCAACCAAAGTAATTGAATAAGCAAACCCGTGAGAAACTTTCACGCCACAATCTCAGGCTAAAATTTCACCCTGGACTCGAGATCTTTCACCCTGAAGATGTGAATGTAAGTATGTAACTACCATCTATAAAACTGTAGCCTGTTTGCTACTCTGCCTACAAAAGTTTCAATGGTGTATGGAGCTAAACCAGTGTACTAATTATGAACTAAAATCGAGAATGTTTCAAGTAGTTCGTAGGTGTAAACACTAGTAAAATTAACTAACAAACAGTCAAAAACATATCCTACGGATAACGGATAAGTCCGATTTTTGATCTGTTGTCCTCGATGTTACAAATTCAACTAAAATTCAAGAACGACTAAAATTTGCTCTGTTTCTTCTATCTACATCAGAATGGTGTATGCAAGAGGTGCTTGAATTTGATAGAGAATTTCAGATGTTCAAGCGCGTGTTAGTTTGTGCCAAGTTGCTAACATGTGTAACCATACGAGGATTGCTAGCGTCCTACCTTTTAAAGGGACCATTCTAACCCAGTAGAGACAAAAAAAAAACTGTTTTAGTAACCCATTTTTTCACCCTTTTTCCCCCGCCGCCACTATCACCGCCTTCGACCACCACCACCTGTTTTTTAAAGTTTTCAATTCTAACTCATTTGGGCCAGTTTTTCCCTCTATAACTTACATTTCATGCCCCAATACATTTTATACATACCCAATTAATCAATTTTGAATGTTCATATACTTCCATAAAAAATTTGAGAAAAAGAGTGTCTTCAAAGATTCATGTCCAAAGACAATTTGCTACTAAACTTTAGTCCGATAAATTAGAAGAAAGGTAAAACTCTATGCTTGTTGGATATTGTGTGACTTAATTTTACTCCAAAATGTGCAAAATGAAATAAAAATATAAACAATCTAAAGACCCAAATAAAATTCAATTGTAGCTTTTCTAATTGTTGTTAATGTAGCATGTGGGTGGTGCCCACCACTAGTAGTAGTGGTTGTTCTAGAGAGTAAAAAGAGATGGGAAGAGAAGGAAAAAAACGGAAGAAGAGAGAGCCCAGAGGAAAAAGATGTGAAATACTAGTTTCAATTTTCAAAGGTTAGATGATTGGGACCGGTTCAACTATGGTTACTTAATTTTGGTGTTTTAAGAAATAGAATGGTCCTACGGTCCTGCCCCTTCAGCAGGACGTTAGCAATTCTCGCAAGAGTCGTAACTATACATGTGTAAAGACCAGGTCAAAAACAGTCCAGCATGTGTGCAAACTGCAAACTGCAACGCTTCAAAAATTACCCAATGTTTATGTGGATTGCCGATTGCCGATTGCCGATTGTGCCGTGGTTCATTTAACAACTAGCTTATAGATACTGGTGTAGTGGTGTCAGGTGTGACACTGAATCTAACTCTATAGGCCACAACACTTTTAAGGACCACTGACCCAAATTTTAACTTACTTGCTCCTTGTCTACGGGCAGCGAAATAATTGGGACAATCCTTTGTTCTTATCCTTCCAAGTTCCAACTCGGATACAATGTTTAGCACTGCCCAACATTTGCTTCATTTTAATATGTTTTACTATTCTGTATTCTGTATTTAGGATGAAATGTATTCACTATGCTTGAAATAGACATTCGATTATTTTGCAACGAAGAACTGTTATATAGTTTGTCACACTCCAAATTTTCAGACAATATTTAAAACAATTATATTCAATTATCTGGAAATCCGGGGTGAAACAAAACCCCAAAACCCTGTTATCAAACACGATATATATAAAATTGAAATCAAAAGAAACTTAAAAGGAACAATCTTTAAATCACATTATTAAACTACTGTTAAAACTAACCAACTCTATTACATCCGCTTCGAAAACAAAACCGTCTTTCTTGAAAATCTTAAAACCGGAAGACTCCAAGAGCAACTCCAAACCACGTGTCCTTATCCATCCACTCCTCACCATCTATGTTCCTAGAACACACCCACGTTAAAACAAAAGCAAACAGATTCAAAATGAATTTTACGGTATGAGTAGGTAACAACAAAATATATATAATAGTCTTTCAAAGTAATAAATATAACATTACCAACCATTTCAACTTGGAAGACAATATAGTTCCGTTTTCCAAAACGGCGTGTAGTTTCTTCCCAAGTAAAGATTTCACCCCAATATACAAATTCCAAAAATCTCATATAACGATCTTCATCATTCCCACTTTCCAAAATAACTCACAACATAAATACCATTTAGATTCCACTTATTAAATGCACATATGATAACCTAATTAAATATGAGTTTGGTATACCTTACCTTTAAGCCAACACGTTCGTCTTAGGGTAGGATATTTACGTCCCTACGAAAAAGATTAATAGATCCTACCCTCCCTGCAAAAGCGAGTTAGACATCACAATAAAATGTTTTATCTCAACCGGTCAAATTTCCATTCATAACCAAACCTCATTTAAGACATTTAAGTCTAATTGATATAACCTAGTTAAGGTCAAGATATTCGGGAATACCACTTATCATAATACATATATCAAGGGTAGTCATTCATATGACATCATTACGTCATAAAGTTTCTACGTGCATAACCATAGATCTCAGACTATCACAATTCATTAATATTTTCGGAATAATATATCACGTTATAGTCATTTTGCAGTCACATAGAAATCACAATCATTTACTAATATTATTCACAGTCACACTTCACATCCATAATATCATATCACACAATTCATATATTTTTACTTAAAAACCACTCGTCTACTTATGAGAACGGGAAAAATATCACACCCAAGGAGTACATTCATCCCGTGTGAGTATCAACTCATACAAACCACGTATATATTTCTCATAAGAAAACATATACATCATATGCAATAACTCCATCACACGAAAAATCAATATTTTTACTTTGCTTATTAATTATCTTGTTGACTCATTTATTCAAAAGACACGGTGACCCTTTTAGTTCCTCTTCCACGATTTGCACTACACACATTTGCCAAATCACACATATCCGTGTGCCTCACTCACACCGAAGTCCACTACAAGACATATGTCCCAAGCGGGATATCGCCTCCGAAAAACATACTTTCATCTTGTAAACTCGTAACTTGTGAGTCATGCGACCATCTCTCGGCTTTCCATACACATAATCACAAAGCCTCCTTTGGGCATAACAAAATATCGGTCATTCATGGCACATTCAATGAATACCTTGGTCATTCATTCCACATTCAAGGAATACCCATCATAACACTAACGGCCATTCATGGCACATTCAATGAATGCCCCGAGTCATTCCCGCCACATTCAAGGAATACCCAAACCTACATTCCGTACATTCAGGAATACGACCAACCCGCAAGGCCGAATACCTTAGTTCCTCTCTAGAGGCAGTCAAACTATTGGGTCATTCATGGCACATTGATGAATACCCATCTATCACATGACATCACAAGTCATAATATCTCATTACCAAATCGAGGGGCATGGAGAGTTCTAAAGATGTGGGCTATAACACATTAAAACATTATTATCACTTATAATTATACTAGCATTACTCATGTCAAAATAGACCACACATGCAGAGAGTCATTTTCGCGCGTCAAGGCAAATCAAGCACTTAAATATCATTGAATGTAAACAGACTTATAATCAAACAAATACAATTTATCTAACCACACTCATATATACAATATCGTAAAATAATAATTCATTAGTCCAAATTCAAATCCACACACACTAATGTCCAAAACATATCTACATATACTAAAGTCTATATTCATATACAACTTCTATCTCACACATATATATTTATGTAGTCTCAAAACAACAGTAATTTCTAACATAATTACATAGTTATCACACAAATTAATATATATATTATAGATATAGTGACTGCACCTGTACATAAGGCTGTCTACGTATCCAATCTTTTAAGATTAGAATCAAGCCTTACGTAGCTCTTAACCAATTCTCCAAATATTTTAATAATCACGATAAAATAAAACATATAGATATATTTTCATTTCACACCAATATTTTCACAATAGTAAGAATATATCGAAAGTATGATAACCACTGACCATCTAATGCCATCATGTAACCACCCAACTATATCTATTTTAAACTTTAGCTAATTCTAACAACCTTGTTAATCCGTGCCTTGACAGACAACTCACCATTGGATCTGCCTAAAATTTGTATATGTCATTTAAATGGATATCAAGAATCTATGGATTAAATTTGAGGTCAATCCGATAATAGGTTGACCTCCATCTAAACAGAAACAAAAGACTGCACCCATCAGTTTTCTGGTGTAGTTTCTACTACGACTAGTCCCACTAATGGAAGCCTCGACAGATATCAAGCCACTGGATAAATCTAAAAATCTAATATGGCAGACTAAAATGTGTCAGGAAACTATAGATGAAATTTCATACAAATCCGAGTACGGAAAGGTCACCATCTAAGAAGAAACAAAAGACCGCACACTGCAGTTTTTCTGGTGTAGAAACACTACGACCTGTCACGCTTATGCACACCTCGACAGAAATCCAACCGTTGGATCTGTCTAAAATTTTAATATGTCAGACTACAATGTGTCAGGAAACTATGGATTAAATTTCATACAAATTCGAGTATGGAAACGACACCATCTAAGCAGAAACAAAAGACTGCACACTGCAGTTTTTCTGGTGTAGAAACACTACGACCTGTCACGCTTATGCGCGCCTCGACAGAAATCCAACCGTTGGATCTGTCTAATATTTTAATATGTCAGACTACAATGTGTCAGGAAACTATGGATTAAATTTGAGAGACATCCGTGTAAGGAAAGATCTCCATCTGAACAGAATTAAAAGACTGCGCATACAACTTTTCTAGAATGGTGTTTACTGTTAACTGTTCATCTTCTTCACAAAACTCTATACAATTTATGAATGGCTTTATCCTCCCAATATACAATCCATATGATCACACATAACAAACAACATATTCTATTTCTATGGAAACAATAAAAGAAATAAATATAACTCACATTATTAAGTCTACAAGATGTAAACAACTTGAATATCAATAGTGCGGTGAGCCCAATACTTTGCATTCCCTTTTTCTATTTTCTTCTTTTTCCCTTTCTTTTTATTGGAGGCTAGGGTTTTGTTTTTGAATAATCATCTTTTTTTTTTTTTACAGAGAAAATTCGCAGGTCTCCTTTATTCCATGTTTTAAGTCTGTTTAAGTTAACCTATGGGCCTCCAATGGGTCTAAAAACACCTAAGGTCCATACCTATATGAATGGGTACATTTTAACAATGTTTTCAAGCCCAAAATGATTATAAAATACCCACATAAGTTCTAACAAACAATTCAAGTAAAAACATGAACTTTTTTAAAAATCAGCAATAGCTAAACAAATTCTAGAATAAACTAGCCTTCATAATATAATAATTATTTTCAATCAAATAATGTAATTTATGTTGTTTAAAAATTGGAGTTGTTATATAGTTGGTCGTCCTAGAGCCATTAACAATTCTGGCATACATTGCCTTGCGATCTGAGTTGGTCAAAACATTCATTGCCTGCTGAAAGAACTGTAAATTTTGTACACTGCACCTATGGGCTATGGTACTGTAATACTAGTGTAACCAATACCTCTAGCCCAACGCCCCATCCCATGGTCCAGAAGTAATACACAGGTACGGTGGTACCACAGCAGCCATTGTATAATCTTACATTCTTAGGGCACCATTATATTCATGATTCATCCCTACTGGTGTTGTTCGAAGGTACACTTCGTAAGTTGAAAGAAGCATATAAGAAGCGTAGTGTAGGATACATCTTTATTGTTTCCACTTGAGGAATAGATTAAGTAGATTTTTATAGTCTGTTTTTGTAGGTGCATTATGTATGCTCTACCTTCCCCAGGTTGCATTGGTTTAATGATTTTGAGTTTTCACGTTTTTATTGTTAAAGAAAGCTATTCGGCTAAAGAAACAGATTCGATTTCGTTGAACAACTTGCTAAAAAGTTAAAATCTAACACATGATTAACATAAATACTCATACTCTTAATTCGGGATATGGCAAAATTCGGTATGGGAATAATTCAAAAATTATTCGGTGATTAAAAAAAACGGTACGGTCAGAAATTCACAATACGATAATTATGCGGTGTTTAATTAATACGCATTTTAAACGTTTAGTTGCAAAAATCCATAATATTATGTTAGTAAATATTAATAATAGTTGTCATTCTTTACAACATAACAAACATATCTAAACAATTTAGTTATAAAAATAAATTGAAACCAATTGAATGGTCCACATAGGTACCTTTATTTATTTGTTTTTGGATTGAAATTACTATTTAAATTTCAAAATACACATACTATGACATGATAATTTAAATATTACCCAAAAAATATAAAAACAAAATTTTTTAATTAATTTATCACTAAAAATATAAGAGTTGGAGATTTAAAATAAAAATGAGGACATAAAAAATAATAAAAGCGCAACTAGATTTTCAAACTCACGAAGTATTATTTTTCAAACATTTGGAAGTAATTATGTTTTACCTTTCAAAAATTTGATTTAATTATTCGGCGAATTTTGCTAACAATGTTTCAGACTTCAAGACCGGGCCATAATTAAAAATTTGGTCCAAAGTTGTTTTCATCTTCTCTGGGTGCGACTATGTGTGACACATAATCCAGCACAAAAAAAAGACTTCAGAAATCAGCTGTGATTGACTTATGAGAAAAGAAAGAGAGAATTTAACTCATTATTTTAATGTAATAAACCAATCAGAATTGACTTCGAGGTTTTTTTTTGTGCTGGACATGTGGGTTAGTTCTATCCCTCTTTTTTCCATAAGCAAATAAGAGACCGAGGGGGACAAAAGGACAGTGCATCGGTCCCCCCAAACACTAAAGACAACACCACCTTCTAAAGTCAGTTGGAAAGAAAACTAAAACTGCTTATCAAATTATTTCCAGCAGCCTATAGACTATTTGATAACTCTCCCATCTTCCAGAAGATAAAGAAGTTGAACTGTGATCTGCTTATAACTGTGCACCAATAATTGTTGGGAGCGCGACTTTGACATTTCAACCAAAGTAATTGAATAAGCAAACCCACAATCTCAGGCTAAAATTTCACCCTGAAGATGTGAACATAACATACCATCTATAAAACTGAAGCCTGTTTGCTACTCTGCCTACAAAAGTTTCAATGGTGTATGGAGCTAAACCAGTGTACTAATTATGAACTTAAATCGAGAATGTTTCAAGTAGTTCCTAGGTGTAATAAACACTAGTAAAATTAACTAACAAACAGTCAAAAACATATAAATTAAACGAAACTTTGCATCATTTCGAAACAGTTGAATTTATAGTGTATTGTAGAAAAACAGTTCAAAACATCCTAATTTTAACTTAAGAAGACATTTAAATTTCAAGTGCTTGACACTTTCCTGCTATTGATCTTCGTCACATCGATCTTGATGATGTACACCGAATTGCCTATTAGATTCCTAGAAATAAAATAGACTTTCCAATTGCCAAAAAATTCCAACGAAAACAAATGGAATTCAAACACCAAGCACACATAGCAATAGAAGAAGAACTACAGCGTTTTAACATTTCTTCCATATTTCCTTCTCTTACAAGTTTCAAACGAAACAAAATAGCTTCCAAAGTAAATAAACAAAAGCTCATAAAGAGATAGATCCTCTCTCTCTCTTCTCTCTTCTCTCATTACACAAAGGCCGTATACATACGGCTATGTTCAATATATCTACAGTCAGCTCTACTACTACTAGAACAATACTTAAAAGCACAAAGTCTTCACTCTTTCTTTCTCTCTGGGCTTCCGAAATAATCTACAAGCCTCCAGAGATCATACGGTGTATAAACTACCGTATATATACAGTAGAGCGAGTCATTCTTCATACGGTAAAAAAATCAGTTACTCATCGATCTTGCTTCACCTCCAATTACTATCCATGGATGCCCTGCCAAATTCCAAAAACAACAACAAAATATTAGTATCACAATCCCTAAAAATTCCTTAAAAAGGGGAAAAACAAAACATTGGCAAATTGTCCACCAAACTTTTTCAGCAATGAGTCCTTAAAGTCATGCAACAGAGAAAACAAGGCGAAAATTGTAACAAGAATCAGTGAACGATTGACCTAAAACCCCAATAACTTATAAACATTGCAATTTATCAGTCAAGAACTTTGACCAAAAATCAAGAAACAAGAAAACAAGAAGACTTACTTAGAACTTGTTCAGCAGAGAATCTTTTAGAAACATCTTTACAGATCATCTTCCTCAACAGATCTTTAGCAGAAGGCGAAACGGAATGAAAAATCCTTGAAGGAAATCTCAAATTACCCCTTAAAACAGCTTGAAATATATCAGTAGCAGATTCACCATAAAAAGGAGGAATACCAGCTAACATTATATACAAAATCACACCAGCACTCCATATATCAACTTTCTCATTATACTCCCTCCCTAAAACAACTTCCGGTGCTACATAATATGGTGTACCAACTAACCCACTCATCAATCCTCCTCCACTATTATTAATAAACTCAGCTGACCCGAAATCTGATAGCTTTAATCGATCTCGTGAATCGAATAACACATTATCTGGTTTTATATCTCGATGGGCAACTCCCATTCTATGACAATGTGCTATGGCTTCCATTAACTGTGAAAAAACGATAATAGCCTCGGATTCTGAGAAGATTCTTTGAGTAATATGATCGTAAAGAGTTGACGATTGACAATATTCAAGAATCATGTGGAGGGTGTCATCGTCTTCGTAGAAATTGTGAAGTTGGAGGATGTTTGGGTGGGGTGAAACTAGGTGCATGATTTTAGCTTCTTTTTCTAAACATTGTTGGTCTATTGAATCGTTTTGGATTTTTTCTTTTGAGATGGATTTACAGGCGAAGATTTCGTTTGTTTCCGATGAGTAACAACGGAAAACTGTACCGAATCTTCCCCGTCCGATCTCTTCACAAATTTGGTAATCTAGATGCAGACTTTCGCTCATCTGTTTTTTTTTCTCTCACATCAACTACTTTTTTTTTTGAGCTGAAGACTCGTTTTTATAGACCAAAGGAGGTTTCGGAATGATTTTGGGGAATATTCGGTTGATATCCTTGTGAATAAGAATTTACCACGTGGTTCTTTGAACGGTTGGGATTCATTCATAACGGCGGTTTTTCCGGTTTTGATTTTCTAATGAAGTGGGTAATTTGACTTGTATTGAAACTTGGAGTTCTTTTTCCGTACGTACAGTGTGGCGAAGTTGACACGTGGTGGGGTGCAGTTATTGTGTGTTAATTGGTGGGGCAAATTTCCTTGACGTTGCGTGAAATTACGAAATACTTGCCATTATTTTGGGTAGGTTGTTTTTTGTTATGCTGTCGTCATCAGTGAGCGTAGATTTTTTAACGTGGAGGAACGAGATTGGGTAAAGACTGTACAAGTTGGCATTTAATGTGGCACATCGGATATTCTTTTAGTGTACCAACAAACTGAAAATTTTATGTTTTGCTTAATTCGTGCGAATCTTGACTACTAGGTGTACAATGCTCACTGTGGCTTGACTACATAAGTGTTAACATGACTGGTTCAAAATCTCGGTACCGACTTAATTGTCTAATATTTGAAATCTCGATGTACAGTACATCAGTACTAACTACTAACCCCAATGTATCGGCAACCTAATTATATCGACACACTCTCTAAAATGTGATCTTTTATAAATTTATATTCAGCTCATACTTTTTTTTAATTATTATTGGCAAACCTATTTTAAATGAGATCAGTAATTCTTTGATGCTAGCGGGGTTCAAGTTCTAGACTTTTAGTATCATCACCCAAAAATTTTACCGACTGAACTAGTATACACCTGCAACTCATACCGTAATACATTGCTATACAATCTACATAGTCCGATAGCTTGTTGTGAGTTGTGACAAAAAAAAATTTAAGTAAATATTTGCATTTTATCAAGAATAGTTTCTTAGTTTTCAACTTCACTAGGAAATAAACATTTATTACAGTATCAAACCCCTAATATTAATACGGAAAATCCATTGTTCCTAGTAAAAGAGTAACTCAAAAAAAAAATTGATAAGAACAAGTCTAATGGGGTGATATATGGGGATATAGCACCCGAAATACTAAAATGCCATTCCAATGGAGCTACTATAAGGGTCCTATATTTGGCTAGTGTGATAAACCCAACCAAATTTGCATTGTGGCTTTGTCTAGCAGCTGCCATAATTAAGTTTCGGGAGACGGACAATACAATTTCTGTCGTCCGTTGGTAATTTGTGTATACTAACGGCAAAAACCATATTGTCTGTCTCCCGTTTAAATTAAATGGACGGTTTCCAGACACTCATCACGATTTTTATTTAGCCAAATTCAACAAATTCTTTACTTACATACATTTACTTATCATCAAACCCTCAACCATCATAGCCTCAACGAACTTCATTTATACCATTTCAATCACATCCATCCATTGTTCTAATTTCATTTTTTGTTTCAATCACATCCATCCATTCCACCAACTTCATTTCTTGTGTCAATTTTACAGCCTACAAATTTCTAATATTCTCCTTCACTCATACCTTTTTTTTATTGTACCGTCAAAGCCTCACCATTCTTAATTTTGCAATATTTCTTCTCACATTCAAAATGGCGTCATTTTCTCACTATGTTTCTCATTCGAAGAAGAGAACATGGTAAATGACGATAAGAACATGTTCTTACCTATCTTCTTGTTGTTTCAAGACATACACGAAGCTAGTCGTGATCATTGAGGCTCGGTCACTGGTAAAAAAATTACATTTATTATAATCGAATCGAGGCTCACAATAGAATTATGAGGGATTACTTCATGCAAAACCCGAAGTATCCCCCTCGATGACTTTTGTAGGAAGTTTATGATGCAACGCCATCTCTTCCTCCGAATCTTGAAAGTCATCTCCGACCATGACAAACACTTCACGCACAAGGTTGATGACAATGGAAAGCCATGCTTAACGGGTATGCAAAAGGTGGTTGCTTGCATTCGTTTGCTTGTGTATGGTTGTGGTGCGGATGTGTGGGATGAATACGTTCAAATAGCAAACAACACTCTTTTCGAAAGCTTGAGGCATTTTTGTGATACCGCGATGGCGGTCTTTGAAGAAGAATATTTGAGGGCTCAAAACGAATAAGACATTCAACGTCTAATTCAACAAGGTAAAAATTGTGGCTTCCCGTGTATGTTTAAAAGCTTGGATTGTATGCATTGATAATGAGAAATATGTCTTACGGCATGGCAATATACACATGTAAGACATAAGAAGAAACTTACGATAATTTTGGAAGCCGTCACCGACAGACTTATGGATTTGGCACGTATTTTTTGGTATGGCGGGTTCAAACAATGACATCAATGTGCTTCAACGTTCTCATCTCTTTAACAATCTTATACGTGGTGATGCCCCTCGTTGCAATTACACCATGAATGGTCGCCAATACAAAATGGGTTACTATCTAGATGATGAGATTTATCATAAATGGGATACACTTGTGCAAACAATCTCTAACCCAACAACTCAAAGGGAGGGATTCTTTGCTAAGATGCAAGAAGCGTGTCAAAAATTGGATAATATAATTGTCGAGGATGAACGAGAGATTGATATTGAAGATTGGCAAATTGATGTTTCTTGGGAGCCCCTAGTCGCATTGCATGTTGCAGGAAATCGACATTAGGAAATTGCAAGAAGACTCAACACACTTCGTCGAATTCATAGAAGAGAAGCTAATGTTCAACTAAGAGTTGACCTCATCAATCACCTTCGGCAATATCATGTGGATCAAGGAATGTAGTATGAGAGTTATCTATGTTATTAATGAGTATTATTATCTATGTTTGTTCTATAGTTTGAGTATTTTCGATCTATGTTTGACTTCATGTTGTTTCAAGACAATTTGAATTAAAATTATATTAAAACTTAAAATTGAAATTACAATATTAGAAATGAACTAACAATAACAATGGAAATGAAAGAAATAACAATGTTAAAATTAATCTAAGTAGTAGAAGAACCACCCCTACTAGAAGCACCACTTGGAGTTCCAAACGTTCCACTCTTTCTCCTTTGATGAATTATCTCCAATTTCATCATCTTAAAGTATTCGGCAACTTCTGGCTCAAAAGTTTAAGTATCTTGTGCTAATATTTTGTTGTCTTTTTTCCACATTTCTTGAGCTCCATCAACTTCACCCTATTGGCGGCGACATTCGTCATTTGTGCAAAATACTTCTCCATCATCTTGTAATTCTCTCATCATTTCTTTCTCCTGGTGGTCATTTTTTCTTGGTTCTACTTTCACTTGCACTTCCATTTCCACCTCCACCACCACTTCTATCCCCAACTTGTATAGGAAATTGATCAATTTAAACGCCACAAAGAGTTGTCGACGGCGTTATGGCTGTAGAAGACACGATTTATTCATCTACGCCAAGAATGATGTTGGCCCGTCTCCTCATTGTAGTGGTGGATCGGCTCTCCAATTCTTCATTCCATTTTAGACTTTTCTTGAGGAGGACCCAACAATGCTCAAATTGAAAGTATGAATTATAAGTCAACGAATATGTTGATTTCGCATCGGCCAATCGATCTTAGATCGTTGTGCTACTTCTTGCATCCTTTCGAAGTGGAGATAATTCCCACCCACCGGTTGCAAGCTCATTGAATGTGTCCAAATCAAGTGGACACCAAATCCTTAGTTCTCTTATTGTTTTCATTTACTCTCAATCAAAAATTCTCATATACTCTCTCCAAATAGTGTGTGGTCCGTTGCCCCGCATCAACAATTGGATCTTCATTAACATATATTCATGCCCTGCAAAGAGTCTCATCTTCTTTAATTGAGAAATTTGCAGACTTTGTAGTAGATTTCTTTTCTTTTGATGTGGTTGCTTGTTCATTTGAATCTATTGTTGTAGTTGGAGTAGTAATTGTTGTAGTTATAGTAGATAGAAATTTTGTGAAAATTGTGAGCAAATGGTGAGAGAGTAGTGTAAAGTGGTTGTGTACAAATATGCAATTTCATAAAAATTAGCCGTTGGAATGGTTTGGATTATTTAGACGTCTGTTACAACTTAATAGACAGACAATATAATTTCTGCCGTCCGTCTCCCGAACGTAACATCTACTAAAAAATGTGATTGGAATGATTTTTTTGGCTGGGCAAGCTAAAATGCCTATGTGGCACCTTTTAGCAACCCAATTTAACAACTCCCCATTGGACTTGCTCTAAAGAAGTAACTCAAATTTCTCACTAAGAGTAGCTCTAGGTGGTGGTAGTGTCCGGCCACCTGCATGTTTGAGGCCGAAATTTGAGGAAAGTATCTTCAAAATTTGACTAACTCTACGTGGAGGCAAATAACAGTCGCAAATTTGGAATAGGAGACCTTGCGCGACATTAATACTGTCGCGCGACATTACCACTATCGCCCCAGGTTGAAAAAAGTGAAAAAAAAAAACCCCCATACAACATTCTTACTGTCGCCAAATTGAAAAAGTCAAAAAAAATAGCCCACACGACATTAGAAGTGGTGTACGATGTTTCCACTGTCGCGCAGCATCCCCATCCGAAATCACAAATTTGCATCCAAAAATGCGGCTCTCTACATTTACTTCCATCTAGATATGTTTTTTTGCGAAATTCCGAATTGTAGAGGCAAATTTGGAGGTGATACTTCCACCTAGAGATGCTCTAACATTTATGCATCAAATGTGTTAGTATTAACACTAGGCATTTGGATTTTATCCGTTTCTAGAAGTTCTCCATTATAGGTTATCTAAATTATAATTTTTTGATCCTTTTGTATGTGGATTAACATATAAGTTAGTTCTTATCTAAAAGATACATGTAGGATTTGTTTCTTATGAAAATCTTGGATGCGTTCCAGATTGAATGATTCATTTGACAAGGTCCCCACTCACCACTTCATGATGTTGGCTTTTGAGAGTGTATTCAGCCATTTTAGATGAAAAAACAAAATTGAGTACGGACATTGTGGAGTACAAAATAAAGGACAATCGATTCCAAAGTAGGGTAGTGAACTAGTGAAGGAGTATCACGGTATGTACGTTGACATATGCCCTTTGGGGGTGAGCTCCACGCCTCCATCCAATAAACTATTTGTGTCCATGATACTATACATCCACTGATCGATCCACTGGTAGTTTCCTTTTTTGAGGACACAAAGCCATAAACCACTACGAATTGTATATGGTGGAATGGTGGATATAAGCTATCAGTTGAAAATTTTCAGTGCAACCCCTTGAGAAATTTTACTCAATCATTAGGGCAGAAAGTCCAGAACTTCGGCTCAAACCCCAGCCAAGACCACCCAGCAGCCACTGGACCACTTTCAACCTGTCGTTTTTTGTTTGTTTTTTTTTCCCGATAAACTACCTGTCGTTAACTAGAGCTTACACGAGTTTTCCTTTTCTAAAATCTTTTCTTTGGCTTTTGGGCGTGAAGCTGACAGTAATTGGCATGTACCAACCACATGAACATTGTGTAGAAAAAAAGGACCTGCTGTCATAAATTGAAACCGGGACTTTGTATTTGAATTGATAACTCGGTCGAGAATTTTGCTCTCAAACATATGGTAAACCAATATGCAAAATGCAACGAAATATAGAAAACTACGTGCCATCATTACAAACTAGTAAGTGTGATTTAGTTGGCACAAACAGATTAATTAGGATTAATTAAATATGATAAATGAATTGCTTCTTATCTCTAGTTTTAATCTAGTTAGGTACTGGGACGTGTGAAGTGTACCTATGTTATATTATCATTTAGATCATGTGTCACGCACTCACGCTGTAATTGTCGACAACTAAATAAACAACGCCCAAACTCATGCACAGTCGATGACCCTACTCATGTACATTATTCGACATTGTGCATGCATCATGCATGAACCAATTTCTCAGAGTGAAATGTGGTGGCCTATAAAAAGGGAAGTTCAAGTAGTGGCATGTAGAGGTGTGGATTTTGTGTCTATGATCTGATGTCGAGTTTGATAAGAAATGACTGCACTCTTTTTTGGGACAAGAGTTACTTACGTATTAAGTTTCTTTGGTCAATTTGAATCAAGTTTTACATAGTTCATCTCTCTATACTTATAGATATTTGAGCTGACTTTCTTTATTTGTTCCAGACCATTGTCAAATGTAGATCCATATTTTATGTTATCTTGATGATTCGTTATTACTTCTGATGTTATAAAGTAAATGACTATTTGATTGGTGCGTTGATTGAGCTTTAGAATTGCGGTAGATCATTTGCTTCCATATATGGTTGTACTTGGTATTTGGGACGATCTGAGTTTGGGTCGTTGTCACGTCCTGGTGGCGTGGTACGAGCTGGTGATGTACAAATTGTAAATAGGTGATGTACGAGTTGTAAATATACAATCTAGATTGTGAACACGTGTGCTGTAGTGATATGTTCGAAAACGGATGATACTTACAAGGCCTAAGAAAGAGAAATGCAAGACGTACTTTAGCTCTCCCTCTCCAGACGCAATCCTCATCCATTAAAAGATTTAGAACTTACAATGGAATCCAAGTAGTCATCGCTCCTACGATCCCAATGCCCTTATTTTCTTTCTCTTGCTTATCAAAATATGCACAAAGGCAATTTAAACATAAGAGTGTACTATGATGTGGAGATTGCCGGCATTGATATTTCGTCTCTCCCAATACAAATTTGGAAGCATCTGTGATTGCCACAACACAGCACGTACTTTGTTTGTAATGTTTGGTCAGATTGATAGTCTACGAATATAATGACAGGCCTAACCAAAATCCAAAGTAGATTTTCAATCAAATGACGACGAGTTTTACGCTAAATTACTCGACTCTGCTTAGGTTTTAGATAAAACATGATTGCTTAAACAAATATATTTCGATGTGAACATTTTTCCGCATTTCAGCAAATCCATTACCCACCCCCACTTTAGCCACAACCCAGATTTCGAATATAATAACACTTAAAACGATAGAATAAACAGAGATTAAGGCCGGATTATTATTATTTTTGTTCAAATTCTCAATGCCAACTAAAGCCACTAAGGCAAAAACGATACCGTCAATGTTGCAAAGTTGTTCACTCTGAAAATTTTGTATATAATGTGAAACTTCGTGACATCATGCAATACTCAGGCCGGGTTGTGCAAAATAACAATTCGGATTGAGAATGAACATATCAAAGCAAATCCAAAATTTAAACAATCGGCACGGCATGTAGGCATTAACAGGAACCACATTGGAAGAAGTGAAGAACGAGAAATAATGAAAGCACGTAATGAATTTACCAAACGTCATGTTGAAATGAAATATTGATATTAACTTTGACATGCACGATATTTAATTAACAATTTTATTAACTTTTCAATTGTCATTCCATATTGTTCTTCGTTTAGGTCAGATTCAATGTCAAATAAGATTTTGACTATATATAAGCTTATATAATAGTTATGGTCAATAGTTATTTAGATACACTGATGCACCACATACTGACAGACCACAAAAATACGGCAAACCTAAAGAACAAATTTTAAAAAAAAATGAGTAATGCAAAAGAATATCTGAATTCCATGTACACGAACACAAGTTTGAAAGAAAATTTAATATAAGTAAAGAAGCAATAATGTCTCTATTCTAAGTATATAAAAAGCTTGAAGTTTTGTTCTGCAAGTCTGCATCACCCAACTGTCTCTTTTTTATGTGTATTTATCTTGGATAATAGTGTAAATTATTGTTTAATTTATTGTAAACTCATTAGCATGCCGGAGTGCATCATCACATTATTGAAACCATCGATTTGTAAACAATGGAAGATTCTCTAGTACTATATTTAGTATTCATAAACGACAGTCCTAATAATTAATCGATCTTAAGATTACACATAACATAATGGATGAAAAATGAAGTTTAATTTATTGTATAAAACTTAAATGACGTTTTGGATAATGTGATCATCAGTCACGTTACAGACATACAGTTTTGTGTCGTTGGTCGTAACTCGTGAGTGCTTCTTCTGTTCTTAAAAATAAAATTGTGGCGATATTTAGAGTTGAAGTGGAGAACACTAGCTGAGTATTTTGTCAAGGCAGGGGTGAGAATAAGTGTTATAAAAAATACTAGGACGGTAGTCGGGTGGAAGAGCGCCTAGCACTTAGGCTTTTTAGGCAGTGTCTAGACGGGTAGACACTAGGCGCTTTTTTTCTTCTTCTTAATATATCTTATAATATATATAGTAATATACACCTATACGGTTATACTACAAGAAATGAAGAAAATTATTTACCATAACTCAAAAAATGAACACAAACAAAAATATTTATTACAAAAATGCGTAATAGTTGAAGAATATTGACTTCATATAAAAATATACCCTTTCTTAGTAGCATATAATTTATATTAGACTTTAGTTTTTTAAACTCATTCAAATCTTAAGCCTATACGGGTATTTAATTTTTGATATTTAATTATTTAAAAAAAATGACTGGACCGTCTAGACCCACCTAATCGGTCAACCGATTTTTTAAATAATTTGGACCTAGGCGAGTCGGTTGGGCACCGCCTAGTATCTAGAGACCGCCTAGGCGGCCGCATAGACTGATTTTAAGAACAGTGGTGAGAATCATTTTTTACTTGAAAGCAAAGCATTTCTGCTTTTTATCGTGTTTTTTTGTTCTTGCAGTGTGGGGTGGCCCAAATTGCTATTGGTCTGGGCCAAATCTAGTCTGCCTTTCGGGGTTTGGAAAGTGAGGAGCGAAACCCATTGAGGTTCAACCATTAAGATTGAGCCCATATACGCGTAGAAGAGTGAACACGAGATCAGGTCTTCCATCCATGTAAAACCAAAAAGATTGGGCCGATTTAATCCCAATTCCCAACACCCCTTTGCAATGCAACATACACATTGCGCACATCATTGAGCTTTGCAAGCTCTACAAGAACACCATTTTCTAATCCTGAGTCTCTGTATTGCTCTTCAACACTACGCCAGTTGGTACAACCCTTTCTTTCTTCCTATCCCAGTATTCTTCAGCAGCAGGAACAAGAAAGATGAAATGGTGATAGTATTGGTGTCGGGTTCAGCTGATGGATATTTTTGCCCAAAGAGATCACAATATTTTGACTATGCTCAACCATCCAGAGTACTCCAGTCCAGGGTATATAATTCCTCGTTTAAGGACAATGCAAGTTATGACTGATAACACCACATACCATACACATTAATTTGTCATAAAAGTACTACTGCAGTTTTTCAAGTGAAATCAATCGAAGATATTAAAGCCACTCCATGTATACGTGCAGTCTAAAATACAATTTCCAGTTGGGCTGACATAAGCCCATTTTTTCCTTGAATACAAATAACTCAGGTTAGTGTCTCTGTAGACGATCTTTCCTTCAATTCCACCACAAGGTAAACCTGTACTCGCGTTGCAACACAGTTTGAACTGCGCTAACAAAAATACCTGTTCAGCAGGGCAAAGATTGGGAACAGGAGCGAGGGCTCAAAAGCTCTAGTCCTTGGAGCAACTACTGAAGTGAGAGATTAACGGAAGCTGCACTTCTTGCAAGAGGATTTACTTCCTTCCAACAATGTAATTCAAGGGTTCTCGCCAGGGAAAACAAGTGAAAGGCATGCATCAAGCTTTAAGAAATGAGGAAAGATCATGTGGGCCTCTTGTGAGCAAATCGCTGAAGAGTAACCGGAAGCTATATTTCCTCATTCAGTTTCCGTTTTTTCACCGACTGTTGTTCCTTCAATTGTTGATCATAGAAAGGCCTTTTGGCTTTCACTACGCCCTCGTGCTTCTTCGACTCCCTTCTAGTAGGCTTGTTCCTTCCTTTCGCTTTTTTTCTTTTTAGAACCCCTTCCTAGCAGCTGCAATGGCAGCCTCCATCTCAGGTTCTCTCTCCTGCTTAGTCAGTTGTTCGTTCTTTCTTTCTTCCCGGTCTCACAGTACCTATCTTGGTCGGATCCAGCATGATTTTCTCAGGTGGAAGCTTGTCAAGAAGAGCATGAACCTCCTTCTCCCTCCACTAGCTTGAAGTTTCAAATGGATTTGCCACCCAAGTATCAAAATTAGGCTCTCCGGAGCCTGGCACAAGAATGGAAGATATACCCATTGAGTGACCAAGCCCCAAAACATCCTCGTAAGGTTGGAAATGTAGTTTCCCAACTTGATAACCTTTTACTATTGAATGACTCATGTAACGGCTATATTCCTGATTTCCCATAGTATCTTTCCAAACCTGTACAAGTGATCCACTTCCAATACCAAGCAAATCTGTTTGGCTGAACTGCAAGGTTTTCGCATGACCTGGGTACGTGTGAAGAACCTCAAATTTCCTTAGATCCCAAAGCTTGATTTTCCGCTTCATGCCTGCAGTGGCCATGAGATGACCTCCAGGATGGAAGGCCATTGCTGAGACAGGCCCATGGTGACACAGCATCTTGATGAGAGGAGCGGCACTGGTGGGCCTCCACATGGTGACTTTACCACAGGAGTACGTGACCCAACCCTACAACAGCATTATAGGGATTCACCTGCATTACATCAGAACAACCAAGACCCGTTCGGTAACTACCCACCATTCCACCATGTGTCACATCTTGGTAATGGAGTTGCCCAAACTTATTTATTGAAGCCAAGAGGAAGTGATTTCTTAAAAATTGAAGCTTCAGTACTGCACCATGTTCCTGCAAGATATAGAAGGAGCAATGCATGAGTAGAGTGTTCCGAATAAACTCCAGCATCCAGCATATGTATATACGATAATTGATGAATCTTGATTCAACCCCATTATACAGTTTGATCAACATTTTCATTTTCTAATGTAACAACCATGCATTCTGTGGGCCAAACCCAAATATTAGAGGTGGACAAATATAAGGTGTATAAGTCACTTAGGTAACTCTTTGAGAAGGAGGTGGACAAATATAAGGTGTATAAGTCACTTAGGTAACTCTTCGAGAATTCCTTTTGTTTTTGGATAGTTGGGTGGTTTATGGTACTAGTGGGTTTGAACAGTGCGGGAATAACTCCCACATGGTTAGAGCGAATTAAACTAATTACTTCCATTTTTCTTTTGTCAATAAAACAAAATATTCATTAATGAAATGTAAAAGTGACAGATAGTCACAGTACAATGGCAAGACCAAATTAATTAATTATATAATTAGTGAATTTACTGCAACGTGAAAAAAAATTATTTCTAAAAAATAATTCTCAAGATCATCCATGCAAAATATAGAAAGAGAAAGGCATGAATAGAGTGTATAAAATAAACTCCAGCATGTACATATCATAATTGACAAATCTTGATTCAACAATTAAATAGTTTGATCTAAATTTTCATTTCCTAGGATCACACGTCGCACTGAGTTTACTATTCGAGTAAAACCTTTTTTTTTTGTTTCGATAGTTGAGTGGTTTATTGTACTGGTGGATTTCAACAGTGCGGTAACTCCCACATATTGTTAGAACTAACTAAACTATTAAATTACATGGTCAGTAAATATACTGCATTATTAGAAAGTCTAATTAAAAAAATATCATAATAGCACAAGAAAAGCAAGGTTATGTAATTTCACAATTGGAGCGTTAAAGACTTAAAGTTACACGGAATCCAATTTTTGTTTTGTTTTGTTTTTTTGGGATATAACTTTATTCCTAGACCTTTCGTGATGTAGGTGTAGGTGAAAATTGAGCCCAACTCACAAGGTGTTACCAGTGCACAACCAGACAATGTCATTAACATGTCCTTCCAAGTTTCCAACTTTTAAGCATGCACCCACTATTCTGCTTTTTTTTTTTCTTCTTTTTTTTTCTTTTCTATCAATAAAAGAAATGCGCGCACGCACTTTTCAAATTATAGAGATACATGATCACTTCATGAAGAGAAGGGATAGACAATCTCTGGACATATACGGAACAAAAAATAAGATATAAACTATGGTATACGGACACACCATATTTAAAAAAATAATCCGAGTCAGATACGGACACACGTATCGGTGTCAATGTAACTTAGGACATGCCAAATTAAAAAAATAATCCATGTCGGATAGGCATTCACGTGTCCGTGTCGGACACACGCGTACACAAATTGTCTGTGATATACCTTAACTTTTGATATTTTGCCGTGTCACTTCATATCCGTGTCGGATATGGACACACATATCCGGTTAATGTAAATTAGGATATGAGAGTAGTGTACCAAAAATAACCATGACTCGAAGGCATTGAATGTGAATGACTTGGTAATATTTTTTCAATTCTGAAAATACCGCTTGCATGCATCGCACATGATTCACCTAAAACTATTATATCTATACCCATTAAGTGAGAAGGACATGTATTGCTATCTTGACCTTCAAAATGGTAAAATGTAATTGTTATCTTTATAAACGAAAGTATAATCAAATGACACCACTTCACATTTTTCTTTTCTCATAATTGGAACTTTTGTTCCCAGATCTCCATGTTATCCGTTTCAAAAGTTATGTAAAAGTACGAAATTTTTCCATGTTTCGAGTCAAAATGAGGTGTTTAATGACTTTTCCTAGTAAAATGTGCGCTAACATCTTAGACGTGAAGATACAGTAGGTGTTATTTTTCCGGATTGGTGTCTAGTGCGTAATTAGCATTTTGAGAGTGCGTTTTACAAAATAAAAATTCGTGAAACAAGTATGACATTGTCTTAAAAGCATATAAGCGTGAATTGAAAGGGCAAGCGTCACTCGTTTGCAAGCTTTGGGTAGCTAATTTTAAACATCCCCTTAGCTTTCCCTATGGCTACCAAGATGTCAACAATAATCACTTTAATAAAGAACACCCAACCTTTTTCCAAAACAGGAACAATCGCTATATCTAATTTCAAACCTCACTTCTAAAATTTAAGCCTAGGCCAAAGTATTGATCTTTCGAATCAATGTCTATAGAAACCCATATAAATGGGCCTTACGGATACACCCGTAGATCAAGTTCCATAAATCCAACTGCATAATTTCTTCTATTCATATCTAAAATGATGGCAGATTTGTAGGGTGGTCTATGAAGTGAAATCTCTACAGTATAAGGATGATTAAGAAGTCAGATTTCAGAGAAGCAACCTTTCCCTTCGAAGATAGCAGGTCCACTCTTTTTTAGTTCTTTCTTGGGTATGATTGTTCATTCCAATTTATTTGTGACTTTCTTTCTATTGTATAGGATATGCATTTTGGAGGCCTTAAAAAAAATTCATTACGAGATGCTAAGAAGCATACAGTGATATTTTCAGATTCGAGTCTTTAACTATTAAAGGCCTGTTATCTGTGTGTGCGGGTATGAGAAAAAGTTACATTTTTTTTTTGCTCGGTATGAGAAAAAGTTACATGAATAGCAAGTTATAACCAGGACACCATTTTACTCAAGTACTATGATGTGCTGTACTATATACCAAATATATTACTCATCCAAGAAGTATTTAAGGGCATCAAAAGCAGATATCAATTTTGGGTTTGTTCAACTTTTCTATTTTTTTGGTAGGAAAAATGTGTGGACAGGCCTATTTTTAAAGAGATCGGTAACTCGATAGTGTACAAGCGGAGTTTGAACCACAGACCTCTGGTATCATCACCCGAAGGTTTTACCAACTGAGCTAGCTGACACTTACACTTTTTCCATTCATTCAAGGAGAAGACCACAGTCTGATTCTAAAATATGACTGTGGTTCAAACACTTTTTCTATTCCTCAGTGACACAAGAAAAGAGAATAGAAAAAAGTACATTTCTGGAAGTGGAAGATGCTAACCTTAAGGCAGTGAAGTATGTACCATCTTTATTATAAATATATGGATACCTGTCACAGTCCAACAATAATGGATTTCTCATTGGGATAACTTCAAAACAAAAACTCTCACATAGGTTATCAATTAATGAAATTCAACCAAATGCATATAATCACAATGAACAAAGATATGAAACACAGAAGCAGAGAAAACAAAATCGTGTAGAAGTACACTTGAGGAGTCTAGACACAAGATAAGGAAAACATATACGACCACGGACCAGAAAATCTCAAACGGGATAACTATTAGAGAAATTCAACAAAACACATATAATCACAATGAACAATGATATGAATCACAAAAGCAGAAAACAATAAATCATGTAGAGCTACACTTAAGGAGTCTGGACATGCATTGATAGTTTGGTGACACAAGATAAGGAAAACATATATGACCAATGCAAAGACAAATATGCTTACTTTATCATGGTAACAACAATCTACACATTTCTAAATTTCCTATAAAAACAAAGTTTGTTATCGTCAAGAATTTACAGTATAAAGAATGGTCTTACTTATTCTGAGCTGCAGCAAAAAACAGTTCACTGTGCAAGAAAACCACATCTCTCACAGTCTCCCTGACCTGAAATTTTCCAATAAGAAATTTAAAATAGGTTTGGGAACATGATTAAGCACACCATAAATGAATTAAAACCATACAACAAAAGCTATAAGAAGATTCATTCTTCGTTGTAAATAACAACCCTACCCCACCACCTCTCTCTCTTGGGGGACTTGTGAATTGTGATCATCTTGTAATAGTAAATACGATGACTCTATGTCGAGTATTTGAGTACATAGGCTGTAGATGGGAGCCTCCAACTTGTAGGTGTCATTAACGAAGAGATAGCACAGTTGTGATCTGTTGAGTAATAATTGTTATTGACTAAAGTAGAACCAGTTCATCTAGCAAGTCGAGTATTATATCAGCACATAGAAAAAGGGCTGTAGCGATTGTAGTCCCTCCACTCCATTACTACTAACATACCAAGAGCCTAATAACTATCAGTTGCAACTACACCTATGGCTTCCGTTGCTATTTATTCCAAAAGTTTATATCATCATAGCAGTTATTCACGTTCTCAACTTCACGGGACAAGAGCAAACCTGAAATTCTTTAATCAAGTTCAAATTTTTCATGTTAATCAAGTTCAAATTTTTCATACCAAGAGTCTAATAACTATCAGTTGTAACTACACCTATGGCTTCCATTGCTATTTATTCCAAAAGTTTATATCATCATAGCAGTTATTCACGTTCCCAACTTCACGGGACAGAAGCAAACCTGAAATTCTTTAATCAAGTTCAAAATTTTCATGTCAATCAGTGCCAGGTGCCCCTTGCGTCCTCCAACTGCCATATATCGACCACTTGAAGCATAGTCTATTGTGTAAGGACCTAAATCTGCACATAGAAATGACAAATAGGTTTGGGCACTTGAAATACTTCAGTTCCAACAATCTCCCTAAAAACCAATTGCTGAGAATGAAAAATTATATTTTATAGATGCATATTATTAATCACAAAAAATATTTGATCTAACGTAATTTATATCAAAATTTTCAGTCTACCCATTTAAAAAGATCTGAACATAAGATAAGCCTACCATTTTCAAACCAAGATATATTGTATTGTAAAAAAGTAAAAACACCAACTGCTAAGATGACTTTGTACCCAGTCGATTGGCAAGTAATGAGAAAATGGTGATTTTCTTTAAACCATGATCATCGCAAAAGAGATCAGCGCATTTGGACATTACTATATGCTAAAAAATGTACACGCTTATATGGACATGGAGATAACTCAAAAGATATTCCAACATTTAGTAATGCCAAAACAGGTTTGCAGATTTAATATCTTCTTATAACGCTGAGTTCTACCTCAACGAGTCTTCGATGTGAGTGTGCTGGTTTGGGTGTCTCGATACTCTAGTTACTGCAAATTCATTCATCACAAAATTCACAAGGGTATCGTTTGTATTCGAAGCATCCCTTATCAATAACAGGAACACAATACATTTCTAAACAATAATCTACACCATAAATAAATAAACAAGAAGGGAAAAACTCGTCAACCTTGAGCTCAAAATATCAACTTCGCGAACAATTGACTCCTGCAGAAACCTCCACGTCTTTTCTAAACCTTCAGCTTCTAAGTACCCCAGCTCACTTGGCATAAGCCACTACAAATAAAATCCATAAACTTACTATTATGTAGAATAAATAAAACAGTAGTTAGTTTTTTTTTAAAAAGACATACCTCAAAATTAGCAATATCACCACGGAAATATATTTCTTGACTTTGTATTATCCTGCATGTATACATACAAAGTATTTGATTCTTGATTAAGTTTAGAGAATTGCTAGCGTCCTGCCCCTTTAAAGGGGTAGGACCGTCCTACCACACTAGAAACAAACTATAGTGACCATTACCTGTAAACATTTAAAACTGATTTAACTCAATTGACTCACATTTTTTCTCAAACACCACCACAAGCAATCTCCATCCAGCAGCAGCCAAATCCAACACCGCCACTGTCCAGAACCGTCACTGCGCACCTTTCTCATCTTTATCATATTTTGTTACAATTAATTGTTGATAATTTTTTTTTATTAACCTTTTTCATTTGATTTTTCATTTTCTTCTTTTCTTCCTCTCCACACCACCACCAACTATCAAAACATCATACATCATATATAGTTGATTTTGAAATTATTGTAGTTCACTTGTTGTAAACATGGTGATGGGGTTACTTATTAATGGTTAACTTTTTATGGGGGTGTCAATTTTAGAAGATTTACATCTCAAAAAGGCATCTATTTTGATGCTATGATGTTATGCCTCAAACAAAAACATTAAGTGTTGATTCTTCTTTTGTTTGAAAAAAAAATTACTATTGTTCTCACCTTTACAGTTCCCCCATGAGTCAACTCATTAATTGACTTGTTCTCAAAACAATTAAAAAGAAAACCTTTAGAAAAGTAGTTTTCTTGTTTGTAAAAAGACGGTCCTAGTATTTTTTTTTTTGTAGTGTGGTAGGACGGTCCTCCTGCCTTTAAAGTTTTTTTTTCAAACAAAGAAAAATCAACGTAAAATCTGACAATAGCATAACATCCAAGCGTCAAAATAGATTAACCATTAAATCCTGCAGTGATGTATGATGTTTTGATAGTTGGTGGTGGTGTGGAGGAAGAAAAGAAAATGAAAATGAAAAAATCAAATGAAAAAGGTTAATAAAAAAATTATCAACAATTAATTGTAAACAAAATATGATAAAGATGAGAAAGGTGCGCGATGTGACGGTTCTGGACAGTGGCGGTGTTGGATTTTAAGGATGGAGATTGCTTGTGGTGGTTTTGAGAAAAAAAATGAGTCAATTGAGTTAAATCAGTTTTAAATGTTTACAGGTAAATGGTCACTATAGTTTGTTTCTAGTGTGGTAGGACGGTCCTACCCTTTTAAAGGGGCAGGACGCTAGCAATCCTCTTAAGTTTATGATAATAAAATAGTACAGTAACTTACGTCTACTTCTGACTTTTTCGCTCCCATCTTTTGCCCTGAAGAGGTGAGAGAAAGATGACCACGGCCCATGGGCTTTATGTTTTTGGGCCTCGAAGATTGTAAAACAAATTTAGGCGGTGTGGTAAATCTTTCGTGTAAACACTGTTGTTAGTTGTCAAAGACAAAACTTTCAGGGCCTATTATGATCTGATCTGATGCAGCCGATAAGTAGGCTTACAGTCCACTCCGACCTGTAACATCTTTTGAAGTTTTCAGTTTTTCGGAATCTGATTTAGCCTGTTTTATTTTGGATCAGTATATTTTCAATTTCTGGAGAAAATTAACCTGTAAAACAATAAAAATAGACTACATATTTGGCCTCAAAAATTAAGATGCAAAACACTTAAAATAACACTAAAAATTTCTGGATCAGTACGAAAAATTAAACACTACATATTTGTCCTCTCTCTTACAACATAATGTCTAATGAAGTTTTTCGGTACAAGCTGAACACCAGAAGGAAGGTTGGAGAAAATATATTACAAAGAAAATCGCACTGGATTGTGCATGAGATATTACAAAGATATATCCATGCTTATTACATATTAATAAAGTTGATTAGCAAGCTGAGACCCGTTCTAAACCACAACAGACATGATGTACGGGAGTAGGGGACATGTACATGATGTAAGGGACCTCACCACAAAACTTTATATCATTTCATCTTTATAGAATTCCTTTCAGAAACATCTTTGATAAGTCTTCAGTATTGTGGTTGATAAGTCTTCAGTGTTGTGGCAGTAGCAAGCGAGTTTCATCAGTCAAACAACAATATTAGGAGGTCTATTGCGACCATGTATATGATTCCAAACCTGGTATAAATAAGAACACGGGTGTCAAATGGGTGCGCACACATGCATCGCCTGTTTATTCTTATACTTGAATGCACCAAACTATAGAATATGACTTAACTGAAACCAATAATTAAGGAGACAAGATTTATGTTCAGTACAGAACTTCCAGTTGACTGCTAGAGAATTCAATTCCAACTAACTGTTAGAGAAGTCATTGATTCTAATTGTAAAAAAAAGTATAATCCAACAACTAATTTCTACACTTATGTCCGTAATACTCGTGCAATCTACAAGTGTCTTTCTTTTTTGTTTTACCAAGAAACTTCCTGTTGTCAACTTATAGCATGATGTGGTGGTGGCATTTTTTTTATTTCTGCTTTACCTTTTTTCTTTTTTTTTTCTCCTATGCCTTACCGCACTCACATATATGAGCCATTGTCACCAAATTCGGCATTTTATTTAAAAACACGCGTTCCAAACCCGTTAAATTGGTAAGACGTCCTGTATCACTTTAAAACCCGAGTTTTTCAAAATATCGCGTTTTAAAATTAAAAAACATTTAAAGCCCGAAATTTTGAAAATCTCCCATTTAAAACTTTATTAAATCTTTTTTTTTTATCCAAAAAAAAACGCGAGAAAAAAAAGGGGTTTTGGAGTTTACCTTTTTGAAGAGTGGACGTTAGATTGATTATTGAGATAGTTTTATTTTGTTTTGGACTATTAATACTAGGAAATTTTAAAGTTGTTCACTTATTTGTAGTATTTGATTATGTCATTATGGTTGGTAATTAGTAGTATCTTATTCAGGATCGTGTTTTAATACTGAATATAAAACTTTTAGTATTTGGATGAGTAATTGATAATTTGATACATTCATGTATTTGAATTTTCTTTCATTTGTATTATTATTATTTATATTTTCTGTGTCTATTCTTTTATCCACTTTTATAAAAAAAATCAAACTTCTTATCTATTGTATTCTTTATCATCGATTTTTACCGTTTTGGTTTACGTATTATACATTTTAAACCCGTTTTACCATTTTAAATCCGTTTTTTATGCCCCAAGTTAGTTTACACCTTTTTTCCGTTTTTTTTCTGAGATGTTCCGTTTAACACGAACCAAGTCTTTTTCAAGTAACGTTTTAAACCAGTACCGTGCTTGGTGACAATGATATGAGCCATGCACAGAAGAGTGAAGTGATAAAGGATTATGTTGAAACCATTATAACATGATAATAAACAAGGCATAAATTTTGCTATGGTTGGGATTTTTGTCCTGCCAAAATGACTCCAAAGTGGTAGAACAATATACAAAGTTACGATTCAGTCCAGCTCCACACCACCACCTAATCCACCAATTACACGCACTAATCTCTGTGTATGTTGACTAGCTGTACAGGAGGAATTCCACACAATTTTGAATGTCTTTTTTCATCATATGCACTACCTACAAATGAGGGGTTAGATGTGAATATGGATTATGTAATCCGTTAATTATTTACTACAGTTACAATCGCAGTGGCCTTATCGTCCAGGCACCTATGTTATGGGAAGTTTTGTGCAATGTTTCCTCCTCAAAAGGGGAGGAAAAAATGATCCGTTTTATTTGAGAACCTCAAGTCAAAACGTAATATAACAAGAGCATGTGATTTTAAAAATACTCACTCTCTTCCGAAGAATTAAGCCGACCGTTTGGATGCTCCCCTACATTTTAAGAGCACCAGCCTCCTCTGCATCCCATAAAACAATAATTACATCTTGAGAAGTTCATGAAAAGCTAGCAGAAGTCATTTAAAATACAGAACTCAAACTAACTCAAATAGACAATGATGTTTCTCAACTGAGAAATAACAAGGGTGATTGCATTCATACACATGTTAAAATTCCAAGGTATAGAGTTCAGTCAGTAATGTTTTAATGAGAAGTTTGAGGTTTAAAACATTGTTGTTGTTTTTTTCCTGTAGGCAATACCATTTACCAATGAACTTCTTTGATAAAGCATGATTGGATCAAAATCATCACATACAAGCAGACCCCAAACAAGAACAAACTCTAACACACGGAAGTCCGGAGGTAGTCTATTATAAAATGGTTTAATCAGATGCTTTGTTGATAATTGAAGCAATATGGTAATTTGGAATATACATAAACCACAAAAGCGATTTGGAAGATTTATTTTTCAATGGGAATAAATTGCTTGAAGCTTACAGTATCTTTTTATCATGTAACAGTATGGAACTTACCTTTTTCGTTGGAAGCCTGTTCCTTCTCAGCATGTTCCAGCGATGGTCGGGGGACGACAGAAGCCTCATTCCAATTCAAATGTTTTTCTCTTGAGGAACAAATATGTGGAGGGAAGGGATTACTGCTTGTCTTCTGTTTTTTCTTTGTAGAAGATTCTGCAGTCGAAGAACAGTCTTCATCTGTTCGCGAAGACTCTTTTTCATGTGTGTTATTGTAAAACTTATCACAAAATCGTCTCTCATCTTCCCCCTTTTTAGATTTTTCCCGCTCATATGAATTATTTTTTGAACTACAGAATGAAGGGACCCTCTGATCATAGGAGGAACTAGTAGTGGAAGGAACGTTTTCCTTCAAGACGACCCTTGGAATGGCCAAATTTTCAATCCCATCCGAGTTTTCCATAACGACTTCCATTGTTCCATTTTCTTGTGAAGCCTTTGCAGTCGATTCTGATTCCCACATCGTGGATACAGCATCAGCTAAGCGTTGACTAGCCAAATCTATATCAACTATAGGTTTTGGATAATTGAATCCAAGCTCCACCCCTGCAGATCTAAGCAAAGCTGAGGGAGCATCCCATGGATGATGGATCCACTCAGTTGGCACTCTTGAAAGCTCAGGCAGCCAATGCCTCACATATTCTCCATCTGGATCATATCTGCAACCTTGAACCTAATGCCCAGGATAAAAACCGCAGAATATTGAACTGTAAAGAGGAGTAAAAACAACAAATATATAGCTTTCAATCCATATGTAGCTATATGGCATAAACAGTAGAAAGAATAAAATAAGCACATTGCAAGTTTTTCGGTAACAGCTTTTACAAATTTTAATGTGTATAGCATGCATGCCAGTTTAGTTATTTAAATAAGATAAAGGACATCATTTCACAATAAAAATAAAATTTTGAAGGATTTTCCTCGAAACTAAAAGAGGGAGCACACCTGTGGAATGTCAAGTCGTTCAAGCTCATGACCATCTGGTAAGCTCCCTGATATATACTGCCAGCCAAGGATATCATTTTCCAAGTCGGCATCCAGAAGTGTGTCCCAGAAATACTTCATACCCCATCTCCATGGAAGAAGCAAGACTTTCACAAAGAAACTTGAAACAATGACTCTGATTCGGTTGTGAATCCACGCAGTCGCCCAAAGCTCTCTCATACCTGCATCAACCAATGGGTAGCCAGTCCTACCCTGTCTCCATGCTTTAAAGTATCCCTGGTCCAAACACCAAGGAAAATATCTCAAGTTTCCCAGCAACGATCTCTCATGAGTAAATGGGAAGTTAAAGCATAGGTAACGTGAGTATTCTCTGAATCCAATTGCCCTAAGAAAGACGTTCACGCTCTCTTCCCCTACAGAGTTTCCTTCTTTTGTCCACAGTATTTGCTTCATCCGTATAGACCGGAGAACTTTCTTCACACTCAACTCACCGAAATGAAGATACGGAGACAGGAGTGAAGTTGAGGTGCCCGCAACATTCATCCTATTCTTTGAATAGTCGATGAGATGGTGGTCAACAAATTCGGATAACAATTTATCAGCATTACTCCATCCTGGAGACCATCCTCTGGCTAGCAAGGCATTGCTAGACTTTTCTAAATCATTTTCAAGACCCAAATCCTCAACAGAACTGCTCGCAACAGTTCCTGCCAAGACAGCACATGACGGCGTTATTAGGCTAAACTAACAATTATTAAATCTCATTGGATGGAATCTCTAATGCTCTTTTCATTGGAGATAATATAAATATAAGAATATATATATCTATATATATAAGATATGTTTTCTTGATGTGTTTGTCGTGAATGATCAATGAGAACTACTGTTGGAATGAATAAATTATGTCCGGAGTTCAAGGTACAATGAGGAGAAACATGTGCAGTTAAGCCGCAAATATGTTCACACTTTACCATAAACTTAAAACAGACCTGCAGGTGAAACCAAGCGCCAGGGAGGAATAACTGAAATGGTTTCAACTGGCAAGGTAAGGCACTTGTCCCAGTATGCATCAAAGGTTGTAAAGGCATGCCCCTTCTCGTTATAAACATCCCATGGTTCACATAGCAAATCTCCATTAAAGCTTTGAACACAAACCCCATGCTCCACTAACTTCTGTTTGATGGCATGATCGCGAGCCAGAGAAACAGGATCTGGGAAAGGAAACAAGGATATAAAGCAACTTCAACAAAACCATTGCATTTTCATCTGCATTTTTGTTTCTTGTTCTCCTATCTGTACTTCTCATTTCATTAGTGAACAAAATAATAGGGGGTTTTACCCCTAAGCATTCCCAAACAAAAAAGAGCTGATATTCAGAAAGGAGAAATTTTCAAAAATGTAAATGAGCTCAATAGCAAATAAAAGAGCCCTCTTAAGATTCCACATAAACTAGATCTAATCAGCCGACAGACGGCCATTTTTACCAATTTCATATAACACTATAGACTAGTAGGCTCCATGCCTCGATCCATCTTTAACTAAACTAAGTTATCGATAAAATTTACATTCAAATTATTTGTGCTATACAAAATTTTCCAACATTTGTAGACAAAATTAGATTACTGCACAATGCTAATATGTAATTTACTGCATAATGTTAAATAATCCAACTGAAGAGGAAAACTAAAACTAAAGTGATACAAGACTAAGCCACTACACACATGCTATCAACTATGAAAATGTGTAATACACAAAAATCTCTCATTGTAAATTTTTCAGAAACAGAAAAACAGATTGTGTTAACTGTTAAGGTGTTAAAGTAGACTATTTTGTATTGAAAAAATAAGAATGGCAAGATATAAAAAAAAAAAAAAACATACCATAAAGATGATTATAAACGATTTTATTTGCCCCAGTGACATTGACGCACTGCAAAAGAGCAGAAAGAGTGCTTTCTGTTTTCAAGAAGATAAGTGGAACCCCAATAGACCGAAGTGAATGATCCAAGTGAGAAAGGGACTGCTTCAGCCACCACCGTGAAGCTCGACCAGGGTAGTATTGTGCTTCCTCATTAGGACACCAAATATAAACTAAAAAAACACAACCATCCTTAGCAGCTGAAGTTAAGGCAAGATTGTCTTCAATCCTAAGGTCCCTTCTAAACCAAACAATGGTTGTGTTGGAATTTTCATCCATGTTTCTATGCTTGTTTTCCAGATCAAATCAAATCAAATCATCCAGCTGGTATCAGAATGTTTAACTACTTCACCATGACTTGAACAAACAGAAGATGAGAAAAGTCTATTAACTAGTGTTAGCTAAAATATAATAAATTTCATGTGACATTAAAAGTGGGGTATGTAACAAACAATGGCAGCAACAAATGGCATCCCTAAACAAATTTAGTCATTCAAGAAATAATAAAACACTTTACCATAAAAAAGGGGATAAATAAACAAGTTTATCCAGTAAAAACAGATAGAGACAGGCACCTATAAAAAGACTTTGTGTACCCCAAAATATCTAAAATAAAATCTAGAGTCTATACAAAAGCAATTAAAGAACCATTCTAATTGTGGTAAACCTAGTAAAGTAATAGTGTAAATGTGCTTACTCACGTTAATAGGAGAAAGAAAAGCACATCTATGACATAATAATAGTGTAAATGTGCTTACTTCACGTGGGGTTGTAACGGTTTGGGACTGTATCTGTCCTGTTGACTGTTCTTTGTTTCATTTCCTCGAAAATATAGGACCCATCATACGTATTCTGATTTCCTTCGCCTATAAATTTTTCGAAAATGTAAGATTTATGATTTTGGAGGAACTCATTTATAGCCCATGTCAGCCAACTCATAGATCCGTTTCTGATTGTGGAGCAAATCTAAGGCTAGACCAGTTGTGCACTTGTGCTACCCCTCAAAGTTAGTATAGTATTTGTAATTTTGTAAGGTTGTGTTTGTTTATTGGTAAATCTCTAGTGGGAAAATATTAAATTTGCCAGTGTTTTCCCACTAGAGATTTTTAGTGGGAAAATTTCTGTTTGCTAGCGTTTGTTTGCACAAATTTCTAGTGGAAAAATATGAGATTTGCCAGCTTTGCCAATATTTGTTTACATCATTTTTTTCCGTGGCAAATAAAATTTCAATTTTTTGGAAATATATTTTGTTTGTTTCCAAACTCAATGAAGTCTAAAAAAAGCTAAAAATAAAATACAAAATAAATAAAATTAAAGACAATACAACTCAACATTAATAATAATAGTATGTCTTTTGAAACAGCCATAAAATAAAGTCAAAGTGCAATAGACCTTAACAACTATTGTTATCTAAACACATATAAAATGTCATTGTGCCTTGGATAAATTCTATTTCTATACTTTCCCATACTCGGATCACGTGCTATGACTTGATCCCAAACCTCATTGCTAGCTATGATCTTATGTTCTTCATAACTTCATTCAAACCCTTGTTGCATAGTTACACTAACAATATCGCGTGCTATCCATCGTAAGGTATTTACTCGCTGAGTTACATGACTAATAGTCAAGTCGATACCAAATATAAATGTGTTTTGGAGTGTTTCTCTTGCACGCTTTTTTTATATTGGAATAAATCCGTTCTCATTCTTATGACCTAGAAATAATTCGTTATGGAATATCGATAAGAACATTGTCCATCTCATTTGTCCATCGTATTGTCATATCTAATTAATAAACATATAAATTAAGTTAATATACTTAAAACAATGACAAGTTAAGAAAGTGCATTAGGATAATTAGTAAAACAAACTTAGTCCAAATGTTGTTACAACCACATAAACATAAATTTAATTAGAAGACTCCACAAAATATTGGACTAGTACAACTATAAGACAAATAGTAATTTGGCCATTACAACAATTAAAATAACAAGGAACACCATGACCAAGTAGCGGACGTAGACCCAATCGTCGTGTTGCTCAGCTACATGACCTCTCATATTTTCTATGTGAGGTGCATATGGAACTTCTATGTGAAGTGTATGTGGAACGTGATTGGGGAGGCTGTGAATTTGTCAATTTGGTCTTTTCAATGGGTCGTGTGCACCTACGAATAATGGATTCTGAAGACATCTTATGCTGAAGGTGAGTGGCCAATATATGTTTAACTTCTTCTATGGAGTTACATCCATAGTAATTCGCGTTATTATAACCATTCACTTGGGCTTTACAGTTATCCCAATTTGTGTACACTCCGCGATTCTTTCCCCCGAGCACTACGTAACACACAGGTTTTTCCATTCCTGTGATCATATTAGAAAATGGCCATAGAACATACAATTATTTTTACAACATTCAAAATGCCCATAAAACATACAATTAATTTTAGAACATACAAAATAGCCATAGAAAACAATTATATATATTAAATAATGCAGGCCACATGCATAGGCAACAACAATTATATATCTACACACTTAAGTTCAAGTGTATTAATGACTTTTATTTGTGCTCTATCTATCAGCCAATGTTTTTCTTCATCTTTTTGAGGTCTGGATTATGTCTGGAATCCAAGGAACGCCTAGAGAGTAGTGATGGGTATTGGGCTATTGGTTCACTTTTTCCAAGGTTTAGATCATATATAAATCTTTGTACTGTATTAGCAATTCAAAATCCAAAAAATACTACAATCTACTAATTACGACCCATTCATATATTGTATAAGATATATAATAGAATTAAGACCCACACCAATACATCTACTAAATACTACAATCCAGTTAAATTGTTTTAGTTATTGCACCCACACCACTGCATCACCCTAATTCTAACCCACCAACTAAAGGTTGGCAGCAGCAGCAGCACCCACACCACTACATCACCCGCACCACTCACACCACTGCAACACCCACCCACATCACACAACTCACACACTCACCACACTTACACTCTCACTTAGTTCCACCTGCACACACACAGTAGCAGCAGCAACAACACCCACACCACTCACACCACTGCAACACCCACCCACATCACACAACTCACACTCTCACTTAGTTCCACCTGCACACACAATAGTAACAATAGTAGCAACACCCACACCACTGCATCACCCACACCACTCACACCACACCACTGCATCACCCGCACCACTTACACCACCTGCAACACACCACACACACACTGCAACACACACAACAGTAGCACCACCTACAACACACCACACCACACCAGCACTCTACACACACACACAGAACCTCCACCATACCTCCACTAGCACATACAAACAAGTTCATAATAAAGCAGTTCATAACATAATAATGAGTTCATAACAACTTCAAAAGAAATGAGCATTCCCAAAGCATAAGAGAGTTGCCCATAAGAGACAAACACAAACAATGAGCACACTCCCAAAACACAAGAGAGTTGCATATAAGAGACAAACACAAACAACGAACACACTCCCAAAACACAAGAGAGTTGCACATACAAAGTTTGAAAAACAAACAACTAACAAGTTCATAACGTGACCACCATAATTAACATTGACCCTCATAGCCCTGCCTGGTGAAGCTTCCTAAACAACCAAGGTGCCTTCATTTCCTCATCTTGCCCCAAGAAAATCTCCATCAGTTTATCATTCTCTCCCATCAAGTCTAGTGACCTCAAATAAGGTTTAGGCTCCATGTCAGGAAGAGGCTTTCAAAATTTCCATCAGCATTTCTATTGGCTTCACTGGGGCTTTGAAGGACCTGGCTATTTCAACCACGACTTCAGTAAACACCTTGAAAGAAGGGGGTTCAGGTATATCCTCAAATAACCGAGACTTCTTACCCTTTTTGGCAGTTGGGGTAGTGCTTTTAACTCCATTATCATCTTGAGAACCATCACCTACAACAGGTGAGCTTTCACCAAATTGAGAACCGTCACCCCCTCCATTAGATTGCTCTCCAACATCTAAATATAATCCATAGTTAGTTTCAATGCAAGTTAGAAAAATAAAAAAAACTCTCTTTATTTCAAACCTGGTGAACCTCCTAAATCGACATACGAGACCGTAATATCGTCATCAAACCCACTATTGCCCCCTTCTCCAGTTGCAAAGTCTTTCCCAAATATGATACAACATTGGTCATAATGAGGAAACATTTTCTGTCTAAGGGTTTTGGCTTAAGGATGTACCTTCACGTAAAACTCGCCCATGCATCATCATCTGCTTCAATTTTCGTGTTGTCTTGGTTGAAAGAGAGACCAAAACCACTTGCGTCAAGTGCATGTTTGGCAACATTCCAATCTTTCTTCATAGTTTTTAACCTTGATCGAACATTGTCAGAAACAAGAGTCATATTTAGTCATTGGTTTATTTCATCAGCAGTTCGCTTAAGACTCTCTGTCCTCCAACCATTATCAACCTTCTTTCCCCCACTAACAGCTTCCTCCAATAACACCTCAACCAAGATCGCTTCCATGTTCGGATACCATCTCACTTGGGTCTTATTTGTTTTTTCACAGTCTTTATGTTTTCCATTGCCATTATCCATTGGATTCACACCACTTGCCATATATACCTAGTTTGAAACAGATAATAAAGAAAACTCCATACTTATTCAACACTCAATAAAATATAGTACTTAAATAATAAAACATGGTATTACAAGAAACATTATAAATATTCTTGAAACAATAGCAAAAATTTACAAATAGTTATCTTGCCACATTGCCACATTGCAATTGACAAAAACTTTTCTTTATTTCAAAAAAGTTACTATAACAATCTACCTAATAGCAATGTTTACATATCATTGTTATCTTGCCACATTGCAATTGACAATTCATCCCTAAAATTAGTCCACTCCCAGCTAGGTTGCATATCAATATGAAATTCTTCATTCACTTGATTGTTTTGAGCATTAAAATAGGGTCAGCCTCTGCCTCATCCCCGCTAAGCTCCTCATCGCTCAACGTACTATCATGATCTTCTTCTCGCTAGTAGTTATGCAAACCACAACATGCAAGGCTCACTTTTGTGTGTATGTTGACATCATGGAATTGGGGGTGCCTTAGATACACAAATTTTTTTTCAAAATTCCAATTGTTCTTTCCACACAGTATGCAAAGATAAATGACAAAATTAAACTGTTCTTTGTGATTTTGAGGTTGAACCTCACATATCTCTCTGAGATGGTACCACACACCGCGATAAGGTGTGAGGAACCCTGGGACTAAAGCAAAACTAGCATCCACTAGATAGTACTTGCCACCTTAAATTGAAGACACAAAGTAGCTAGGTTGATAAGTAACTAGTCATTCAACATAGAACAAGAGGTGTTTAAGTTGTAAACTATACCAATGGGTAGAGTAAGCTTATGCCCTGGACGAGACATGACATTTCTCAACAATCGTCCATCGTGGGTAGATCCCTCCCACCCTGCGAGTACGTATGTGAACTTCATGTCAAATGTGCAAGCCACCAACACATTTTGGGTGACGTTACCCTTCCTATTACGATACCTAGCATGTTGCTCCAATGGTAAATTGATTGAAAAGTGTGTACCATCAACCGCACCCACCGCATCCTAACAAAGAAAACTCATTAAGATTGAATAAACTCTCTAACCTTGAAATAACACTCATCCTAACCTGTGTAAGAAAAAGTTGTCTAACCTTTAAATAGCAATGCCAATGATGTGTGTTGGAGCACTCGCGAGGAGAGTTCTCAGCAATAGCATTTGTTACTAACTCCCTAAATAACCGAAGCAATGCAGCCAACACAACATGGAAATAACGGTGGATTGTTTCTCCCGAGCGCAAGAATTGAAATCCTTCATTTCGATTACGCATGTCATGCCCAACAGTGTGAAGAAACAAAGCCATTTGCTCTTTTACGGTGACATGTCTACTATTGAATAGACCATGACCACGCAAACGAGTGCACAATTAATGAAACATTCCTCGTCTCATCCTTAGTTGCTCATGACAAAATCTATCAGTGGTAGCATACATCCTACCCAACACAGTTGCCTGTATAGAATCCCAATTTCTATGAGGAGCTCTAATAAAAGCGGGGGGAGCCCTACGCCTAGGCCTAGGCCTATACCTCCCTATATACCTTCTCCTATACCACCATGTCATCATAATATGACCCATCAATATAATAAGAAGAGTCTCAACTAGTCTACACTCACATTCTGTTCTCATTTTACAAAAACTCAAATAGAAGAAACCATTTAACATAAAGTTCATAAACTAGAGACAACAAATTAACAAACAATTAAATTCACTCAATGGTTATTAACATTAAAAAAAAAGTACAAGAAAGTCGAGACAATCAACATAATAATAATAGCTAAAACACCAACATAGTAATAATATCCAAAATATCAACATAATAATATCCAAAATAAATTAGCACTCCCAAATATAAACAAGTTTGATTTTCGAAACATGACCACCCCAAGATAAGCCTCACAACCCTGCTTGGTCAAGTTTCCCTTCTTTCTTCATTATTTTTAACTTTGATCGAACATTGTCAGATACAAGAGTCATATTTAGTCGTCGATTTATTTCATTAGCAATTTGCTTTAAGCTCTCTGTCTTCTACTCATTCATGGCAATATAAGTGTTCCTTCCCCCACTAGAAGCCTCCTTCCAACAACACCTCAATCAAGATCGCTTCCATATTGGCATTCCATCTAACTCGGGAATTACCACTCATTGGATTAACACCACCACTTGCCATACCTAGTTTGAAACAAATAATAAAAAAAATAGCATACTTCATTTAGGTTTTCTCACAAGACATATCTCTAAAGAAATCACATACTTGTGAAGGATGTAGCTTGAGGTTGCCAAATAAATCTAGAAAAAAAAATCAAGGGTTCTCTTCCAGAAGACCTTTTTTGTAAACATTGTTCTAGGGTATGTAAACTTCACTTAAGGTGATTACTTGTGACATGTTAATGGTATATTTCCCTGCTAACTCCTCAAATGAAAAGTGGTGATAGAAGTTCAAGCAGGACATAAAAAAATTCCTTAAGTTGGTACTTTCAAATGAATCAGTTCAAGCTATCATTGATAAGGTATGCATTGTTCTCTTTTAACCACCTTAAATTCTTTATACACCTCTTTGTCACACTATTCTTAATTATAGTACTTCATATTTGTGAAGACATTTGAGGAAGCAGATTCAAAAGGTGATGGGAAAATTGACTTGGAGGAATGGAGAGACTTCATTACTCGAAATCCAACAGTCCTAAGAAATATAACCATCCCTTATTTGAAGTAATTATCTAACATTTGATTGTAGTTTCTATAGCATGCTTAAAACAACCTAATATTCGAGGCATTTATGCGGTGAACTATCCAAAGTTTCATGTGTTGTACATGTTTTCCTACAATACTGATTATTATTATTATTATTATCAATAATCCTACTAATAGTCCAAATGTATAACATGATTATAAATTATCATCCAATAGTTCTAAAGTCTAAACAAACCATAGCAAGAGTTCTAAACAAATCTAGCAACAATACCATAATTAATTACAAAAAATAGTCCAAAACCGAATTTGTACCTGACGCAAAGAACTAGCAACCTTCTTCAATTTCTAACTGGAACCAACAAACAAAAAGCAAACAAAAAGAAAAGAAAAATAGATGCTATCGGCTAGAGAGAGAGAGAGAGAGATCGAGAGAAAGAGAGAAAGAGAGACCAAAAGATAGAGAGAGACACCGACAGATTGAGAGAGAGAGACCGAGAGATTGAGAGAGAGAGAGAGAGAGAGAGATGAGTGGCGGCTATGAGAGAGTGAGAGTGAGAGAAGAGGTCGATAATTTGGGAAATAGGGTTGGCAAATTTTCTTGCCCTAGCGAGAAAATACCCCTATTTTCCCACTGACAAAAAGATTTGGGGGAGTGGATCCAATTTTTCTCGGCTTCTCACGGGAAAATCACATTTTCCGGGCAAATAAAGATTCTGTTTGCCAGCTCCTATTTTGGCAAACAAACACAGGCAAATCACTGTTTAAGTGGGAAAATAGGATTTGCCATCCCAGTTTGCCACTAAACAAACACAGCCTTTAGTGGCAAATGGGGGTGACAAATAAAATTTTCCCACTAGATGCACCATTTGCCAGTGTTTGGCTGCATTTAAGTGTAGTGACAAACACTGTTTGGTATTTGCCGACAAATGATATTTTCCCACTAGAAGTGGGAAAATAGAATCCAGATCCTCCCCTAAACTCTTTTGCCACCCATTATTTTCCCACTAGGGCAATAATAATGTGCCACCTCTCTTCTCTTTCTCTTTCACAGCCGCAACTCGTTCTCTGAAGCCCTAGATCTCAACAGGTAATCTCTCGCTCTCATCTCCTCTCTCTTCATCTACTCTCCTCTCATCTCTCTCTCTCTTCATCTGCTCTCCTCTCTCACTTCTCTCTTCATCTCTCTATCTCTCCTGTCTCTCTCTTCATTTTCTGTCCTCTCTCGCGTTTTTTTTTTGTTTGTTGGTTACAAACACAGAAATTGAAGAAGGTTGAAGAAATTGAAGAAATTGCGTCAGGAACAAATCTTTAGAACTATATTTATAAATCTTGCTTTTTATAATTCTGTTGCTTTTTAATTCACGTTTTAATTCTGTTGCTTTTTAGTGTCATGTTATGTAGAGCCTCAATGCCTCACTACACCCACACTCTTATGATTCTCTGTTTAGACATCATCTTGTATAACTGGTGTTCAAATGTTGGTGTGTACTGATGACCACAAACAACTACTTCTGAAGCATAATTCAACTTAGAGCCAACTCATAATTTGATTTGGACGGTTCATATCAACTTCTTAAAAGGTCTAATAAAACTATATTTTCATTCGTTACATGACATAAAACCATGTCTCAATCTGACAACATTGTTACCAGTTTGGCTATAGCAATAATGGAAATATTTTTTGCTAGATGTTCAAGCCCCCAAGGAATCAAGCTATCAGAATGAAAAGTAATATTTGCTTAGAATCAACACAACGTTAGACATTTAAGAAAATGAGTGAACGTTTAATGAGCTGTAACCTATTTTTCATTTCTTATTTAATGAATGAAGAAGAAAAAATGAGTGAATGTTTCGGATTTTAGAAAAAATTGGATGAACAAATACCAACTTTCCTTTTCGATTTCATGTTTTTGTTGTTTAAACCATTTCTCATGACTAGCACGTGTTTATGAGGTGAACACGACCCACATTTTTTTTGAAAAAAGACGTGTGTTAATGTGTTATTCGTCATCTTTTGTTGGTTTTTTATTCGATTTTAAGGCTCGATAGTTGAAATTATGAACTTGGGTATTTGTATTTACATCTGTTTTGGTTATGGGCACTGTTTGATTTGAAAAATGTTCAATTATCATATAGACATGGACTTTGATTTGCATCTAGCTCTCTTTTGGAGACTCCCCAATAATAAATTGTAGTAATTACGAAACATTGGAAGTCGATTATTTTCTTTGGAAGTCGATTATTTTCTTTATTATTTGTTTAAAACTAGGTATGGCAAGTGGTGGTGTTAATCCAATGAGTGGTAATTCCCGAGTTACATGGAATGCCAATATGGAAGCGATTTTGATTGAGGTGTTGTTGGAGGAGGCTTCTAGTGGGAGAAGGAATTCTTATATTGCCATTAATGGGTGGACGACAGCGAGCTTAAAGCGAATTGCTAATGAAATAAATCGACGACTAAATATGACTCTTGTATCTGACAATGTCCGATCAAAGTTAAAAATAATGAAGAAAGATGGGACACTTGACCAAGCAGGGTTGTGAGGCTTTGGTCTATCTTGGGGTGGCCATGTTTTGAAAATAAAACTTGTTTGTATTTGGGAGTGCTAATTTATTTTAGATATTACTATCTTGGGTGCAGTTGATGGTACTGTGTTATGAACTTATGAACTTATAAACTCTGTCTCTTGTGTTTTGGGACTGTGTTTGTTATGAACTCGTTACTTCTGTCTCTTTTGAAATTATTTTGAACTTGTTTGTGTGTGGTAGTGGAGGTGCTGAGTGTGCTGAAATTAATATGTCTTTAATTGTTAATAATCATGCCAAATATTTTCATAGATCATATTGTGAAATCTATACAATTTTAAGAATGTTGATATATAATTTTGTATATGTGGATATTAGACACACAATTAATAATTTGTATACCTTATTAATTTTTTATTTTTTGAGGTATTGTAGAATGATGACCGAACGTGAGCGTAGGTTAGTGGCATTTCTAATTATAATTATGGGTGCCCATATGATGATGACATGGTGCTATAGGAGAAGGTATATGGGGAGGTATAGGCCTAGGCGTAGGGCTCCACCAACTCTTACTAGAGCTCCTCATAAGAATTGTGATCAAGTATGGAGAATTGTTTTGCGTAGGATGTATACAACCACTGACCGATTCTGCCATGAGCAGTTGAGGATAAGACGGTCAGTGTTTTGTCGATTGTGCAATCGTTTGCGTGGTCATGGCCTAGCCGATAGCAGACATGTTACGGTGGAAGAGCAAGTGGCCCTATTTCTCAACACAGTTGGGCATGATATGCGCAATCGGAATGAAACATTTCAATTCTTCCGTTCGGGAGAAATAGTACACCACTATTTCCATGTTGTGTTGGCTACAATCCTTCGTCTATTCAGAGAGTTAGTAACAAATGCTACCGCTGAGAACTCTCCTCGCGAGTGTTCCAACACGCATCATTGGCATTGCTATTTTAAGGTGAGTCAACTTTTGGAAAATTTGTTAGGATCATTTTGATTACAAGGTTTGGTAGTTTAGTCAATCTTAATCAAGTTTTTTTATGTTAGGATGCGGTGGGTGTGGTTGATGGTACACACTTTCAAATTAATTTGCCATTGGCGCAACAAACTAGGTATCGCAATAGGAAAGGTCAAGTCACCCAAAATGTGTTGGTAGCTTGCATATTTGACATGAGATTCACATACGTGCTTGCAGGGTGGGAGGGATCCTGCCACGATGGAAGGTTATTGAGGAGTGCAGTGTCTCGTCCAGGGCATAAACTTACTATTCCAAATGGTAAGTACTATCTTGTGGATGCTGGGTTCGCTTTAGTGCCAGGGTTTCTCACGCCTTAACGTGGTGTGCGGTATCATCTTAGAGAGATAGGTGAAGTTCAACCTGAAAATCATAAAGAACAATATAACTTTCGCCATTCGTCCTTGCGAACTGTTGTTGAAAGGACAATCGGTATCTTGAAAAAGCGATTTGCTTATCTAAGGCATCCAGCTTTCCACGACCCCACGACACACACAAAGGTAATCCTTGCGTGTTGTGCATTGCACAATTTTTTTGCGAGAATAAGATCCTAACAGTACTTTGAGTGATGAGGAGCACAGTGATGAGGAGGAAGAGGATGACAACACTCTTAATACTCCAAATATGAATATTGATATGCAACCAGCCACTGGGTGGACTAATTTTAGGGATGAGTTGTCAATTGCAATGTGGGAAGATAACGATGTGGAGTAATTGCATTATAAGATTGTGTAATAAACATAATGATTTTAGTAGGGTGTTTTTGTAATAGACAGTATGACTTTATTATGGTGTTCTTGTTTTGTTGGATAATGGTTTAACTACTTATAATATTTTATTGTCTCGACCTTCTTCTACGGCTTTGTACTTTTATTGATATGTAATATTGTTTATTGGTTATGTTTGTTTGCTATTTGATATGTTTGTTTTCTATTTTTATCGTTGGTTCATTGCTTCAAACTAGGTATGGTAGGTGGTGTGAGTACTCCTTTGAATGATATTGACAATAGAAAATGGAAGAGATCAGCCCAAATTAGATGGTTTCCCAACATGGAAACCATTTTGGTAGAGGTATTGTTAAAGGAGTTAGCTAATGGGGGCAGGAGGGATGATAATGGGTGGAGGAAAGAAAGCTTGAAGTGTGCTGCTGATGAAATCAATTCACGACTTGGCATGAATCTTGTATCTGACAATGTAAGATCAAGGTTGAAAACAATGATGGCTGCTTGGGTAGTTGCCAAACATGCAGTCGATGCTAGTGGGTTTGGTTTAGCTTTCAACAAAGAGACCAAGAGAATTGATGCGGATGATAATGCATGGGAGAGTTATATAAAGGTAATAAAATAGTCTATATATATTTTCTTTATGGGGTGTCATATTGATTGATATATTGTGGGATATAGGCTCATCACAGGGCAAAGTAGTCTTAAGCAGAAGATGTTTCTCTTCTACGATGAATGTTGTATTCTTTTTGGGAATGACCATGCAACTGGAGAAGGGGGTAATACTGGGTTCGATGATATGGAAACAGATTTGGGAGGTTAGCTGATTTTGAAGTAAATAGAGTTGATTTTGTGCATATAACTTGTTATGAAATTAACTTTTTGTTTCTATAACTTGTTTAGATAATATTGAGGAAACCCAAGGAAGTGGGGGTGATGCACCCGAAGTTGCTGAGAGCGAAGCTAATGGTGCTACTACTTCTCAAACTGAGAGTGCTCAGAATACCACTACACCTACTACCAAGAAATCTAGGAAGTCTCGGTTCTTTGAGGATATACCCGAACCCCCTTCGTTTAAGGTGTTCATCGATCGGTAGTTGAATTAGCCAAGGCCTTGAAACCACCGAGAACTGTACCCGGTAGTAGTTGCCCCAAAGCCAATAGAATTGTTGAAGGATACTTTGCATTCTTTTCCGGATATGAATCCGGAACTTTACCTAAGGTCACTTGACTTGTTGGTAGTTGATTTGCCGCTAATGGAGGTCTTCTTGGGCCTTGAAGAGGATATCAAGGCTGCTTGGTTGTTTAGGAAGCTACACCAAAGCGTGTCTTTGGAGCGTAAGATGTTTGTTTCTAAGGTTTTATGTTGGCAAGTTGCAACTTTAATAAGTTTTTATTTATGTCCTACATGCATCTATTTGATTTGTAAGGCCAAGTGTGAGTTTAAATTTGGATATTTTGTATTGAGGTACAAGTGTTTGATTATTGGATTTAATTCTCCTTACTGTTAGTGGTATGATTATATATGACATTTGTTTTGGCACTTTCTCTTATTATGCGGCTTTACATTTCTGGACTTTGTTTCTAGTTCTTGTTTTCGACAACTACTTTATTTCACGTGAATTTGGGGAGTGTGTTCGTTGTTTGTGTTTGTCTCTTATGGGCAACTCTCTTATGCTTTGGGAATGTTCATTTCTTTTGAAGTTGTTATGAACTCATTATCCGGTTATGAACTTGTTTGTGTGTGCTAGTGGAGGTATGGTGGAGGTTCTGTGTGTGTGTAGAGTGCTGGCTTTGTGTGTTGCCTCTGGCTGCTGCTGTGTGTGTGTGTGTGTGTGTGTGCAGGGGGCGGGTGATCTGCAAGGTGTGGTGGTGTTGCGGGTGGTGGTGTGTGTGTTGCGTGGTGATGTTGTGTGTGTGTTGTTGTGTGTGTGTGTGTGTGTGTGTGTGTGTGTGTGCGCGTGTGCGTGTGTGTGTGTGCATGTGTGTGTGTGTTGTGTGTGTGTGTGTGTGTGTGTGTGTGTTGTGGTGTGTTGCGGTGTGTGTGTTGCGGTGGTGTGTGTGGTGGTGTTGTGTGTGTGTGTGTTGCGGTGGTGGTGTGGTGTGAGTGGTACGGGTGATGCGAAGGGTGTGGATCGCTGCATCTCGTGTGTGTGCGAGGGAACTAAGTGAGAGTGTGAGTGTGATGAGTGTGTGAGTTGTGTGATGTGGGTGGGTGTTGCAGTGGTGTGAGTGGTGCGGGGTGATGCAGTGGTGTGGGTGCTGCTGCTACTGTGTGTGCAGGTGGAACTAAGTGAGAGTGTGAGTGTGCTGAGTGTGTGAGTTGTGTGATGTGGGTGTTGTAGTGGTGTGAGTGGTGCGGGTGATGCAGTAGTGTGGGTGTTGTTGCTGCCAACCTTAAGAATTAGGGTGATGCAGTGGTGTGGGTGCAATAACTATAAAACAATCTAATTGGATTGTAGTATTTAGTAGATGCAGTGGTGTGGGTCTTAATTCTATTCTATATCTTATATAATTTATGAATGGTTCGTAATTAGTAGATTGTAGTATTTTTCGGATTTTGAATTGCTAATACAGTACAAAGATTTATATATGATCTAAACCTTGGAACTTCTAATGAACCCCTTTACCACCATTCTAAAGTCGCAACCTTGGATGCAAACTTCTAAAAATGAAATTCCAATATTGTTCAGACAAATGATGCAGACCCGCATGCTCCCACTTTGGATGGAAAAAGTGAACCAATAGCCCAATACCCATCACTACTCTCTAGGCGTCCCTTGCATTCCAGACACAATCTAGACCTCCAAAAATTCCCTTAATCAAGAGGGTATGGTAATTAGAATTATAGTTTGATCGCACTCGTAGTTTAACTTAATCAAGAGGGTAATATAATTATGAATCAAGAGGGTATGGTAATGAGTTGAAGGAAAACATTGGCTGATAGATAGAGCACAAATAAAAGTCATTAATGCAACTTAGAAATAAATACACTTGAACTTAAGTGTGTAGATATATAATTGTTGCTGCCTGTGGTTTGCATTATTTTATATATATAATTGTTTTCTATGGCCATTTTGTATGTTGTAAAATTAATTGTATGTTTTATGGCCATTTTGTATGTCGTAAAAATAATTGTATGTTCTATGGCCATTTTCTAATATGATGACAGGAATGGGAAAACCTATGTGTTACGTAGTACTCGAGGGAAAGAATCACGGAGTGTACACAAATTGGGATGACTGTAAATGTAACGCCCGTATTTAAAATACGTAATTATTTATTAATTAATTAATTTAATTATTTATATAAAAATCTGTTGGATTGGATTTGGAATTCGTGGGCCTGGTTTCTGGGCCCGAGTCTGTGTTGGGCTTAGGTTTCAAACTCAAGTATATAATCACATTGTTATAGAGAATAGGGTTCTTAGAGAATAAAAATAAAATAAAATAAAAATGGAGGCGGCTTGTTTGCTCGAGCGTTGGAGCGCGACGACTCGGACTATGAGGAATTCGTAGGAGCTGTTAATACAGGTGAGTAGTTAGTTTTCTACTTCACCGGTATACAGAAATCGTTTTATTGTTCATTCTTCTTCGTCCTGTCTCGTTATTTTCTTTAAACTAGTTAAATATTGGTATATTGTTTTTAGGGTAGTAGTGAAACTGTTTGGACTGTTAAAGCTCGACAGAGCGTCAATGGTGGCGTCGCGAGCCCGAGATAATGGCATCGTTCTGTCTTTTGGGTTGTTTGAACCTTTTTTGTTTTGGCTTTGTATCGAGTTATTGATGTCGGGCTGTCGAAGCTATGTAAAAGCTTGTAGGCGTTAATGGCGTCGAGACAGTTTGGTGAGGAGTGAGGAGTTTGGATTTTCGTGCATATCCCAAGATTTGGTTTTGAGGTAGGTCAACACTGAATTGATTGGTAGTGGGGTGATGACGTGTTGGAGTTTAGGGGCTGTCGAAAGACTCGAAGAATTCGGTAATGGAGGCGCCAACCCCATTAGAAATCTGAACTGTTATGATTTTGTGTTGGTGTATGCTTTTGCACTATTAAACTGTGATTGGGATGGGTGCTGTTAATGGGTGCTATTAAAGCTTGGGAAAAGCTTGGGAAAAGCTTGGAAATGGCGTTAATGGCAGCGTAAATTTTGAGATCTAGATTGGATGAAGGGTTTGGATTCAAGAATTTGAGGGTTTCGATTTTGTGAATGTTGTGGGGTTTTTCCCCCTAACCAATTTCGGTTGGTTATTTTTGGGTGGTGTGTGGAGATTGTGGTGGCCGAAATTTGGGCTGGTGGTGGAGGAAGAAGCTTGGAGAAGATGAACTGTTGGTCGGTTTGGACCTCGGGCCAAACCCATTTGCTACTTGGGCCTAAACCTTTGTTGGTTGGGCTTAGCTTGTTTAGTTGGTTGGGCCGAAAACTAAGTTAGTTAGTTGGGTCGGAACCAAATGGGTCGGTTTTGTTTGGGGCCCAATAATCTATTTTAGTTTTGGGCCGGACCAGTTTAATTAAGTTTTGGACCAGTTTTAGTTTTAGTTCCTTGGGCCAGTTTCATTTGTTTTGTTTGGGCCCGGTTTTGTTTTAGTTTTGGGCCAGTTCAGTTTAAAATTTTTGGGCCAATTTCTAATATCGCTTGGGGCCAGTCCATAAGACTTAATAGAGATCCAAATGGATCTTTCAACATTTTAGACTTTTGGGTTATAAGGTTTGGGTTTGGGCTTGGCTAGTGGGTCCGAACCATGACCTTAGCCATGAGCCCATGAGCCATGCACCTTTGCCCTTAGCCATGAACCATGGCTATGATCCTGAATGTTGAACATGGAAACGACAGTTTGACTTTGATCGTTGACCATTGGCTTTGACTGTTGACCGTTGACTTTTACCGTTGACCATTGACAGTTGACCGTTAACTGTGGAATGTTGACTTTTCCAGTTTTTCACATATTTAAGAATATGGACAAATGTAGTAATAAAATATTGTTGAACATTGTATAACCTTGTTTGTCATCATCTAATTAAGATTTGACGTAAGTAGTGTGTAAAGCATATAAATATTGGCACGTAACAAGAGGGAAATTATGATAATAAGACTTAGATATATATGTTTTTATGAGTATTAAACTACATACGGACTTAGATTCATGGACTTTAGATTTTTGGGATTTGATTGTGGACTGTGGACTATTTAATTGTGCTACATTTTATGTTGTAAATTGTATGGACAAATCAAATGCTAATATGTTGTGGAAGCTTGTATAAACTTGTTTGTCAGTATCTAATATAGATTTGACGTTGAGGTTGTGTATTTTTGACACGTGACGAGATAGAAACTTTAGGAGATATAATATTCCTAAAATGCTATAAAAATGTATGCGATACGTTTGAAGCAATTGTGACATTATATAATATGTTGGGATATATATATTAAAGTCAATAGTTTTGGAGAAATAAATGTATAGACACTCCATTAGGTTATCTGTGAGATGCTAGTAGAGTATTTGTGGATATTTTCCACGGGATTGTGGCGTAGTGCAATAATATATTGGCACGTGAAAGAATAAAAGTTGTTATGAGATGTATTGAGATAATTCTAAATATATTTGGCTTAGTGCAATAATGTATTTGACATACACGTGATATAGTGAAATGATTATGAGATATTTATGTATGACACCTGAATAAATTACGTAACGAAAATCCTAGAACCTAGCTACCACAACTCATGTGATTTGCCCTGTCTGGGCGTATGTGATATGATTGGCCCCTGTATAGGGTGTATATATAAGATGTTGATTGACCCATATGTTGGGCAATCATAGCCGAATGGTGGCTTGATTATTCCGTTCGCAAAATTAGAACGAGACGCGCGATATTTTATGCCGAATAATGGCAGTACTTACATAATGGATTTCGTGTGAGGGTTACCTGGTGTGCGGCATCCCGCTCAGGGTAGTTACGCACGGAGTGGTTCATTATATAAGGGGAGGCATGTGGATGTATATGTTCGGCGTTGGGAAGCGATTGTGGTAGCCAGGGAAACTAGGTAAGACATAGATACGACGTGATTTTAGGGACACACAAAGAAAGCCTTAATTAATATAATTATGGTGATATGTTGTTTAATGATATATCTTTAAATATATGATTGTATATGACATTGCAGAAGGGTGGGTCAAAATAATTACTTGTGCATAGACGACCCACTCTGTAATTGAGCTTGGAATGAGGTAAGTATAGAATATGTTTGGCTGGTTATTTGTTTAGTTAGAACCTAAGGCGCCTCGATGGAGGAACTACACGCCTTATTTATTATGCGTATAGTTTGTTGTGTGGTTAGTGGGAAGTTAAAAGCCTCGATTGGAAGAACTACACCTTTAATTATTATACTTAGGGATGTTGTATTATTCGTTGGAAGTTAAGGCGCCTCGGTGGAGGAACTAACTGCCTTATTTAGTGGGTATATATATGTATTAGTATGATTTGTATTGTAGGGCTACTCACACCAGCATTTTTATAATGCTGACCCGATTTGCATGTTTGCTTATCGGGTGTGTTCATTAAATGAACATAGTTGATAAGTCTTGACAGGTTTCATGTTGAAGAAGGTTGGTTGCTGATTGTGGTTTGCTTTAGCGTCGCATTCAGGATATGTTTTGTTTTTCCTTAAGGTGTAATAGATTTTTAGTTGAGACAAATGTTGTTTTATATTTTCAGTTGTATTTAAATAAAGAGTTATTGAAAAGAGATTTGTAACCTAACCTTATTTGTAAATTTTTGTAATGAAGAGGACTTTTGTTTAAGTTGAAATTTTTATTGGTTTTTAATTATCCGCATATTTAAACTGTTTATGGGTTTTTTTGGGAGTTGAGAGTGCGTCACACCTCGAAGATCGAAGAGTCGAGAACAAATGTTGTTTTTCCGAATTCTGTCAAAATTCGGGTGTGACAGTAAAGCCCAGGTGAATGGTCATAGTAACGCAGATTACTATGGATGTAAGTCCGTAGAAGAAGCTGAACATAGATTGATCACTCACCTTTAGCGTAAGAGGTCTTTGGAATCCATTATTCGTAGGTGCACACGACCTCCCCAAGTGCTAGCTTCTCAAGTTCCACATGCACCTCACATAGAAGTTCCATATGCACCCATCGAAGAGACCAATTTGACAAATTCACAACCTCCCCAAGTGCTAGCTTCTCACGTTCTGCATGCACCTCACATAGAAAATATGAGAGGTCATGTAGCTGAGCAACACGACGATTGGGTCTACGTCCACTACTTGGTCATGGTGTTTTTAGTTATTTCTGTAATGATCAAATTACTATTCGTCTTGTAGTTGTACTAAACTGATATGTCTATGGAGTCTTCTAATTAAATTTATGTTTATGTGGTTGTAACGACATTTGGACCAAATTTGTTTTACTAATTATCCTAATGCACTTTCTTAACTTGTCATTGTTTTAAGTATATTAACTAAATTTGTATGCTTATTAATTAGATATGGCAATGCGATGGACAATATTCTTATCAGTATATTCCATAACGAGATACTTCTAGGTCATAAGAATGAGAACGAATTTCTTCCAATATCAAAAGAGCATACAAGAGAAACACTCCAAAACACATTTACATTTGGTATCGACTTGACTATTAGTCATGTAACTCAGCCGTCTCAGTGAGTGAAGACCTTACGATGGATAGCACGCGATATTGCTAGTGTAACAATGCAACAGGGGTTTGAATGGAGTTATGAAGAACATAAGATCATAGCTAGCAACGAGGTTTTGGATCAAGCCATAGCACGTGATCCGAGTATGGGAAAGTATAGAAATAAAATTTATCCAAGGCACAATGACATTTTATATGTGTTTGGATAACAATGGTTGTTAAGGGGTATTGCACTTTGACTTTATTTTATGGTTGTTTCAAAGACACTATTACTATTAATGTTGAGTTGTATTGTTTTTAATTATCTTTATTTTGTATTTTATTTTTAGTTTTTTTTAGACTATTGAGTTTGAAAACAAAAAAATATATATTTCCAAAAAGTTGAAAAATTATTTGCCATGGGAAAAAAACCATGTAAACAAACACTGGCAAAACTGGAAAATCCCATATTTTCCCACTAGAAATTTTTGCAAACAAACACTGGCAAACTGAAATTTTCCCACTACAAATTAGCCTGGCAAAACTCTAGTGGGAAAATGCTGGCAAATCTAATATTTTTCCACTAGAGGTTTGCCACTAAACAAACACAACCTAAGTGTTTGTAAGTTCAAATGACAAATTTTGTTCACAAATCATTGCCAACTCTAGGTGGTAGACTGGTAGCAAACAAAATTCTACAAAATCTAATTAAAATGGGACCTATTTAGTTTTTTAATATTTAAAAAAAATCTTTAAAAAAATGGGCATGTGTTTTGGTTAAGGTGGTTCCATTTCTAAGAGTAAAAATAAAACCCCATGCCGATAGTAGTTGAAGTGGTGTGGTTTAGTTGGAAAAGTCAAAAAAATCACGCGCCAATTTGTGTGTGGGCGCTAGTTTGAGTGTTATGCCATATCCATAATCCACATACGTATTCGCAATTTTTCTAACAATAATGCAACCAAAACCCCCCTTTTTGTGAACATAGATGCAACCACCTAGAGTTTGGGTTTCATGACTTTTTGTCAAATGTGGTAGGAAAGGCAGCAGGGCCGGCTCCAATGGCCTCCACGTATGGGCATCTCCATGGTGTAGTGAAAACCCACCATTCATATATTGGAGCATCCTTTCGGGGCTTCTCTTTATTTTCGACCCACTCTGGACTAAAAATAGAACAACACTAATAAGTGTCGGCTATGAGGTTTGGGTGGCCTTACGCAAGCCTCCTCAAAATGGGTCATTTTTCTTAGGAAACATAAAAAAAGGGCTTACCGTAACTTTGTTTATTTTGGTTTACTTTCGGCAATTGGGCTTATGAACCAAATGGGCCTAACCAGACTTTAAAAAATTATATATATACTTTGGACATGGATAGTGGGTATGTAGCCCACTGAGGGCCCTAAATATTAGCAATAAGTGGGAGCCCTAGGCGGTGGCCTATGTTGCCTACCCTCAGAGTCGGCCCTGCACTAATAGTTTTGAAATTTGAATTCCAACCGACTAAAAATAGAACAACACTAAATTTGAATGTTTACCACCTCGGATTCAAAATCACAACTCTATCATGGAGTTTAGGCTTAAGAGTATATTACTTGGTGCAAATACTAGTACGTAATCTTAAACAAGATCTAAAGTATATTACTTGGTGCAAATACTAGTAATTAAGACTTGCATCTAAAGTGTTCGTTTACATATAGTCAAGCATACTTTGCACTGCAAAGCAATCTACTTGCAACAAGAATACAAGGTAAAGCATTACAACAAAAAAGGATTTATATCACTCTTAAAAACAATGACAAAAAGTCTTTTGTCACTGTTTTTTTTTTTCCAAAACCGTGACGGAGTGGGGGTCATTTTTTTTTACCCAAACCGTTACAAATATTTGTTCCAGACTAGCCTATCTCCACCACATAAAATGGTAACAACTGCTCAAAAACCGTCACAAAAAAACGTATTTTTTGTGACAGTTATGGCAAAACCGTAATAAATGTTATAATTTTTTTTTAAAAAAAAACATATATATATTTGAAAACATACATTTCACATTGAATTGGACCTGTAACAAATATACACCTAAAATATAATCCATTAAAATTCAAATAACATTCATAAATGCTAACTCCATTGAACATTCTAGTAGCAAAAATAGACATAAAACTTAGGTAATCAATAAGTACTTAATAATATACAAATGAATGGATTAAGAAAGAATTGTGACCAAGTCACATTCACGTCAAACACTCGTGATTAGTCTTCATCATAGTTCGAAAAACATTCTTAGAGACACTGAACAAACTACGAGCTTTGACATCGATCCGAGGTGGAAGTTTTCTTCTTGCTGGCCAGAAAGTTTCTTGATCTGCAAAAATTAAAAATATAAGAAATAAAAAATAAAAACTAAGGAACTAAAAGATCAAAACAAGGCTTGGGCAGCTACCACACTATAGTACTAGCCCATCTTCATCGAATACCTAGTGACCATTGTTGATCCTACCAAATCTTAAAAATGCTAAAGATAAAGTGAATGACAAAAAAATCATTTACCTGGCTTTAATGATTGTTCCAGTAAAGAGAACTACAAAACAAATAAAATCCATATAACAAGTGCTTCTAAGCTTTAGTGAATAAGAAAATAGAGTTGTACAAAGTCAGATAGCAACATTTGTAAAAGTTGGACAAGGGGGGATGTAACGCCCTAAAACTCAAACCTATGACACGTGGCTTATTTAGAAAAATTTCAGCAGTATTTTCGACATTTCATAAATATAAAATCTGTCCTAACCTGAAAATTTAATAAGAATACATCCAAACTAAATATAAAACCTCATACTTCAGTCGTAAACCCAACTACTAAAAGATATACTGATTCGTAGAACCAGCTACTTAACCATTTCGACCAATGTCAGTTAAGTCAAGTAACCAATCCTCGAATATGAAGAAAACTATAAATATACAAACAACATCCAAAAAACCCTAATACATGACTTATACAATGCAACTAACATACATACATCTCCACGTTACCAAAACAACCTCAACAAAACCATCTAACCCTACATATTCCAAATACACTCATAAACAAAGGATTGACAAATGCCAGATCACTTGAGTACCAAACTAATATCGACTAAACAAACTAAACAAATAAAGATATCTCTAATATGGCATTCAGGTGGATACAAACACGACTAGAAATAATGACACTCGTAGCCATAAATATTTAAGTTGTAGTAAAACTTACTCTCATTGCAATTCCCACATCTGCCTATTTGTAACCAAATGACATACGTAAAACATTAAACCTAAATCACTTAATTTCAGTTCTTCCAAGCAAAAATACGTAAGGATCCAATATTAAACATATCACATAGATCACACTAAGCACGCTCTAACATATATATATATATAGTTACAAAATAAAATAATGATTAAACATCATAACACAAAGAACTCTACGGGGTGGGTGTCTACCTATAGAAGCGATTGTACCAGGTGGCTGCCTATGTACCCTTTCATGGATCAAGCCATACATAGTTCTTCCTTTAGAGCTCAATAGTTCAATAGTAGAACTCAACAGTTCATCACTTCATCACTAGAACTCGAAAGTTCAATACTAGAACACAACAGTTCAAGAGTACTAGTCACATACTAGTCACATATCAGAGCAAGAAAGATAAGCTTGGTTTCAAAACCAAATTCCCACCATCCAACTAATCACTTAAAAGAGCATACGAAGGATGGCATAATACCGTGAATCACTAAGCTCATACACCATTGAATAAAAGCATGTAAATATGGACAAGCAAACGCAGTAACCACAATATATCAAGCACTACAAGTATAAGGACCACCTCATATAACTAACATGTCTTTAATTTAGAATAGTGTCATATCTCACAAAATTTATTAGTATATATCAATTAACCAATTACTGTATATTTTATTTATTATAAAAGGAGGAGGAAGTAGGTGTACTCATCACCAAGCACAAACTGAAATTGATAAAAGAAAAGGGGAGGAAGGGGAAAAGAGACCAACCATACAAATGAACAAGTTTGATTTTGACATCTTCACTTCAAAAGTTCGAGCCAGTCGCTTGTTCAGGACAAGCTGTAATAATCCTTACTATGTATACAGTTTATCAAACAATCTCAAAGAAATTCCAAAGCTACGGATAACAAACAAGAATTGTTTATCTGTTAGCATCTTTTTTCCCAATTCCTCTTTTCTTCTTCATTTCCATTCTAATTTTTCTACATATGCAACACTATTCTACCTCTACTTCCATATCTCCTGGACATTCTCATTCTAATTTGGTACACAAACAATGGTATTATTACTATGTATTGCAATAGTAATAATGCCACACATAGTAATGCAATACATAGTATTGCAATTCTAATTTGGTACATAACCATTTTGCCACCAAGAAACAGTTCAGAAATGCAAACCCAAAATTGTCACTGTGCTACCACACATCCGTTAAAAAACACTATCTATTATCAAAATTTACCAACAAAAAACAACGAACAGAAAAACAAAAGTCAAAGAATATATGTTTGAAATCTCTGTAAAGAGAGTGCACTAGATGCAAAGCATGAAGAACTTTCCTTCCATATTCGTCAACGACATCCAAACTCATAAAATGCAAAAAGGCAACCAAAAACAAAATAGAGGGAACAAGAATTCCATAAACAAATAATTTTTTTCCTTGCAAGTAAAGCAACTAAAACTTTAGTCACACAAGCAAGTCAAAGAATTGAGTGGATAAAATATATTGATCTTGTCCATTTCTATCATGGGTTGCATAATGCATTGCATACATTAGAAAAACAAAAACAAGTTCACCCATCCGGCCTAAATAGAAGACCCTGTGAGAATTCAACTAACTAATAAAAGATAATTGTGAATTTCCTAACAAAATCATATGAAAAGCCATACCTTGCTCGATTTAAGTGGATATTGTCGCCTGAGAAAGGTAGAGTAGGTGTGAACGCATGAAATCCTAAGCAAAATTGATTGAAATTCCCCTTCTCCTGAAAGAAAAATCGCATAGAACGTAAAAAACGAAAACTTGTTAGTACGAACAAGTTCAAATTCGAAGAGAGAGACAAGAACTAACCACAATACTGATTTTGGAAGAGCAAATTAACACTAATTAACTAATCGAGTTTGACAAAAAGTTGAAACGGATATTGGAAACCCTAAAGGCGCAAGTGGGAGATTGAGCAATTTTTTTTTCTCGTAAACTGTGATATTATTTCTAACTCCACCGATAACCAAAATAAAATAAAATTACCAAGCTTCCACCAGCCCAATCATATAGAAATGAAGAGAAGAGAGTGCTTAAAAGCACAACAAACAGAGTTATTGATGTAACCCGTCCTAATATTATCATCCCCAATCGAAACAGGTATGAAGTGTTTATAAATCAGAATTGAAGTGAAACCTGACGAAGAGGCATGAAGTTGTTTTGCACGGTCATTGCAGCTACCAAGTAATGTAGGAGGCACGTTGTCTTCATTTTATATTGCCCGATCCTCATCTTCAATGGCCCACAAAACACTAGCCCTAAGCTTAGCCTATTAAAAAAAAATGAATCAAATTAGCACATCAAGCTCGGAAAGCCTTTTATCAATAAATTCTAAATCCACGCCTTGAAAAGAACAACGGAAATGCATCTAGAGACATAAGGCCTAAAACTAGAAATAATATAATCAAAGCACATCCAATATGAATACAAACCTTTGTGATGTAGTCAGTAATAATAAATAATCAAAAGGCTATTTAGCGAAAGTGGAAAGGGATTACCTTGATCTTAGCAATAACACATTTTTATGAATGGATATTGAAAGTGTTTCTGGAAGGGTTGGAACTGTTGTCTGTTGAAAGGAAGGGGGAGACCGAACGTGGGCTGTGTTTCAAGTTGTTTTAATTAATAGGCCGAAATATTTGGGTCCAAGACAGTCACGTAAAAGTCGGGGAATATGTAACTGTTTTGGGGGAATGGTCACAAATAATACGCCACACATATACCATCTTACCTATAAAAAACATTTGTGACCGTTTTGAAAACGACCGTCACAACAAAATTTTAAAACAGCCACAAAAACCATTTTCTGCCATTTGTGACCGTTTTGAAAACAACAGTCACAAATAACCTTTCACTACAGTCACAAAAACCATTTTATCTACTAGTGAAGTGACGTCACATGGTGCAGCTTGTTGTTACCTGGCAGCCCATTGTTGTCAATCCGAGTGAACATTGTCTTTAATTTGCATTATGTGTCTCTTAAATCAGGCCATATATATATATTTACATTATACTCAAGTGGTCAAGCCTACATCCATGAGTTTAACCAAGCCTATAAATAAAACTCGGGAGCATGTTTTTTTTGGTAAAATCCAACAAAAAACCCAGTAGCTTTTTTTTGTTTAGTAATTTTAGTAATTTGAAATTTTGAATCATATATATACCATGCCAAATCTTGGAATCATGCGTGTTTCATCCAAATTCCACGAAAATAAAAATAAAAATAAAAAATCAATTGGTGAGTTGACTGAGTTATACTGATAAAACTACTATTCTCTATATTAATTAACATCAAATTCCAAGAGTTACTTAACCTCTCTCCAAGATTACATTTTACAATATATATATATATATATATATATATATATATATATATATATATATATATATATATTAAGGAATAAATTGTTACATCTTCCAATAAAAAATGGATAAGATTTAGTTTTATTTTCTATACAATATAATTTAGGCTGCGTTTGTTTACTCACTCGCTTGAGGAAAGGAAAGGAAAACTCATGAGTGGTCCACTATGGAATAGAAAAGAAAGGAATGTAATGAATTTTTCTTTTTAATGCATCTATTTGGTTACTTCGGAAAAGGAAAAGGAAAACCTAGGAATTGAATCTATGATATTTGTGAGGCCAAAACTTAATAAATGAAAGGAATTGAATAGAAAACTATATTTTTTATTAAACTTTATTTTCCTTTTTCCTTTTCCATTATTGTTTGTTATGTAAAAGCTAAGGAAAGGAAATGAAAACTAGTATTTTCCTATTCCTTTTCTTCTCAAATTCAAGGGTTGAGCCACGGACTCGAAAACCCATTCCTTTCCATAGTTTAGTTTCCACAAGGGAAAGACAATTTTCTTTTTTATAACAAACAAACACACTAAGCTTATGGAAAATATGGACCACATTAGACTTTTCCTTTCCATCCTTAAGTGTGTAAACAAATGCATCTTTAATATCTCTATTGATTCTTCCATTACATCTGAGTGTGTCGTGGTGATGATTCAGGGAGATTGAGTTGTCATATATCCTAATTTGTTCTTTGGGGACCTTGTACAGACACCTTTGAGAAGATAAATCACTTATCTATATAACAAATTAGGGTGGTGTGGGGCCCCAGAAACCAACCCTAACATTTGGATATACTTATAATGCTTATGACGTGGCGGATCTTAGGGCTTATGGGGCGTGAACAGTATAATAAGTGGCAATAGGACTACTAGATCATTGTTTGAAGTCAACAAATGTAGCTGGATTTTTTGGGCAGGCAATTAGGCTTTTTTCGTCGGGCTTCTGCTGGGCCTTTTTAGTGCCATACGGCATGGGTCAATACTAGTACCTAATGATACACCACATAGATTTTAGACATTCTAAAAAAAATTAGTAATTCATCTACATAAAAAAATTATTGAGAATTTGTGGTTCCATTATTTATAGAATTTTTTAGGTGCTTATTAGATATTTCGCATGAAAGATTAGGTTGACAATACGTCAATAAATATATATATATAACTCGATATTTTTGGATCGTTAGATATTTTTTCAAAAGTGGACAACAATTTTTATCTAAGTTAGAGGGTATCAAACGAGTTGAATTTTTATAGAAATGTTCTTTATGGTTAGTAGATCATATCTATAAAAAATTAGATTTTAACTCATTTTGTAGGTAAAATTATGAGTTGTTTTAGATTTAGTATTTATTTTTATATTTATTTTAAGATTCTTTTAAAAGCTGGGCTATATATACTAGTAAATGGGCACGTGCGTTGCACGTGATATTACATTTTAATTTTGAAAAAAAATAAAGTTTGAACTTTAATTACAGTCATAAGTTTCATTTCTGATTGCAAATAAGTGTGCATGCGGGATCATAAAATGTGGACAATGTTACTGATTATATTTGGGAGTGAAAGTGAGTGAAAGTATTAGAAGTTTAAATGATGTAATTGAAAATTTTGAACAATAAAATAAATTTTAGCTATTAGTGAAAACAAATGGGAGTGGAAAAAAAAAAGATCAATGTAACCACACTTATAGAAGTACATGAAACAATGTTTAAAAAATTGTTTATTCATAAATCTATTGCAAGCCTAAGCCTACCTCACATGAGTGCAATTTTCCCCTTGATTTAAACACCATAGCCTTCTAAATGGTTAACCACCAGTGTGGTGAATATATCTCATTAGTAGAAATTTCATTGAACCCGACGAGGCAATCGATTTGAAATCCGAAACTTAAATCTCTGAACATTCTTGTGAACTTGTCTGCTTAAGTACTAATACCTTATTATCCAAGTATTCCTTTCTTTTCTTGAGCCTTGAATATTGTATGCCTTGAATACAATATTGTATTACAAACTAAGAAAAAGCGAATTTTATGTGAATCTGACTGAAAAAGATAACCGGGGAGTGCATACATACTTATTTAACTTTATAACAATACAAATACGAACTTGATGGAAGGTCAGTCTGTTTATTTTAGGTTCAATGTGGGTCTATCTTCTGGCAAACAGGAGGCATTCACACCAAATCAAGGGTGCAACAATACTGCATCATATGGTACTGGAAAATGTTCAAAGTGCTAGCAGAGAATCGTCATCTTAGGTCATCAACTGTTGTCCTGCTATTAGCTATTAGTGAAAACAAATGAGTGGAAAAAAACATATCAATGTAACCACAGATATAGAAGTACAGGAAACAATGTTTTTAAAACGATAATCGATGAATGTAGCCTAGCCTTGAGCTCAAGTAATTAAGATGATCGTTCAATCATTTGATAACCGAGAATCATTCTTTGATAAATGATCACTATCAGCCCACTTCTACGCGGGTCCTTCTAATGCTCAAACTAAGAACGCTTCTCAACCAGCTGTGGATGATGATGCGGCCTCGAAATCTACGACTGGGTAACTTCGTCAAAACTTTCGCCCGATTTCTATTGTGCAAGCTGAAGTGGTTAGTCCGGTTATCAAGGAGGAGAAGATGTCTGAGAAGGGAAGGACCGCTACTAATTCTTCCTCTACTTCTGGTAAATCAAATTAAAGGCATCCGAGAGACAGAGTGAGAAATCAAGGCAGGTTCCAAACCAACTTGCGGAACACAACCGAGCGAGCAGATGTCAGTGAGCCCTAAAAGATAGATGGATTTATTGGATTTGAAGTTCGGTTCGACTGAGCGAGCTGTCTTTTTACTTTTCAGTCTGGCTCAAGGATGATTAGAGTTGATCTTTTTTATGTTATTAGTTCGCGGCTAAACCCAGCTAATGCAGGCTTAGGGGCAGTTGCTATGAAAATGGGTGTACAAAGAACGGGGTTCCGATCTCTAAATGGATATGTTATAGCAACTCGATCTTGATCAAATGGCTTAGGATCTGTCTCTACATCTGGATCTGTAACAGGATATAGGATATGGAACTCAATATCGATCTGAAACTGAAAGATGCAAGAACCATGAAGTTTCTGATACACAATTAAGATGCGCATTTCATGTAGGTTAAATGTACCATAAGCTTCATTACTACATACTCCAATAGAAAATACAGTTATCCAATTTGAATCTCTAACACTCAACCATAACAATAGGGCGTTTGTATTTTTATTAAATATGTTTCTCCATAAACAAAATAATCACTCATCCACTGGGTCGTGGAACCGCTCCCGAACAAAGTGAGATCTGTCGGTATGAATGTGATCTCCAAATCAAGAACGCACCTTCACCGTCCCCTTCATATATTCCACCATTCTTGGGTATTTATAAACATAGTCCTGTTCACCCTGGATGTGCAAGGTAGGTAGATTTACCTTCATATCAGTTGTTCCATAGCCTTCCAGCCATGTCCTGTTTGAATTCAAAGGTACCTATTAGTATGTGTTTCTTGAATCTTCAGAACAATTTTCCGGCTCGTGTTCTAAGTATGCATGTCATACGGAAGGTACTGTCTACTATAAAATCTTGGAATGTAGTCAAGCTTCATTAAGCATTTTCAGCTTGTTGACACTTGGCTTACATAGTTTTTATAAATGCTTAACCTGTATGGGACCTATAATGCGGTGCAAAACCCAGATTTCTCATACAATGTAGCATAATTTGCAAGATCTTCCTCAGTGAACCAAGATGGCAAAGGTGTAGAAGGATCGACCAAGTCCATTATCTCTTGATCTTCTTCGTGGCGGAAGTTCACTTCCGAGAAGAGAATGTAAATGTTTCTTACTACTGTTTTGACATCCAAACGACCAAAATCTGCTTCCGCTCGTTCTGGCTCCTACAAAAATATTATGCCCAAGAGAGTGAGCACTTTCGTAGGAGTAATTATTCAACGATGTAGTAGGAAAGTGTAAAGCAGAATTGCTTACTTCCCATCTCAACATGTAGAAACATTTAGGGAAAAACTCGCGAGGGAATAATTCAAGACCTGGGAGGACGAAAGGTAGGCCTAGTGTTATGACACCCATCACCCTTTCAGGATGAAGCAGAGCATAATGGTAAGCCGTTTTAACTCCAAAGTGCTTTGACACCAGGAAAGCCTAAAAATCATTTATGTTAGAACATACAGTATAACTTTGTTTGAAGATAATAACAATCATTGTTGGTATCTTGCAGTCCATCTTCTCTGCTATCTAATAAATTGATTAATAGATATAAATACATGTAAAAAATCAATACTCATAAGTTGCAGATGCAGTTGTTATATAGTATTTGTGGATTCAATGATTCATTGAGGATGCCATGGATGCAAACTAAAGGGAAAAGTGGGGCTTGCAAGTTGCTCTCTTAGAAATGCAAATTCAGTAAAATGGGCCATCTCCTTGATTAATTATACACATGCAAACTTAATCCCGGTCAAATTCTATTTGAAACTTAATGCATAATCTTTGAAACCTGATTTCTCCAATTCCAAATCGAGCATGCACTTTGTACCCAAGTCATACTGATAGAAAAACTTCGAATGTGTATATAATCACTGAAAGAGAATTTCGGATATGAGTCATTGCTAATATTTTTTTTTTTACTTTTTTTCCATAAAAAGGGAGGGAAATTAAGAGATGGATAGTAATTAGTGCTTACCAAGGTGAGGAAAGCAGAAAGTAAGAGCATCATATCGTTACTTGGAAAAAGTGACTACGATTTTCAGGAATCAGGACATCACTGTTTGCAAGCACGCTATTGGAATAACTTTCTGCACAATGAAAACATTTCAGAGCGAAGGGAATTGCAGGAATGGAGAAGAACAACAATTTTTTTTTTCCTTTTATTCTAACCTTTGAATTGTACTGTGGAAGTAGCCGAGAGAGACTGTGAAACGTATGAAAATCCAGTATCCGCTTTATGTAGTACACTAAAAGTGTCCACTGATAAGAATGACAGTAAGCCTCAAATTGTACCTATCTGAGAAGATACATTGTCAAACGTTTTTCTGACTCCTTTTCTATCCTTAAAATGTTTGATCTTCCTAAATCGTAAAACAACAAACCAACTCCAATATTCCCTACACAAAAGTTGAACGTATGTGACTAATGTAATGCTTGTAATAAGATAATATGCCGGTAAAAGCCAAAATGATATTGTAAGGGCATAAATTAAAAAGGAAAAACAAAATGCTAACTGTTCTCCCAGATTGATGTATATAAGTTTCTAACTCACCAAAAGGCAAATGCTACAGGACAGAATGAGAACAGTTAGATCAATAACCAGCAAGAAATCTCAAGTATACAAACTTAACAAAAAGTTTACATATCGAAGCCCTAATAATCAACTGCACATCATTGACATTCAAAACACGTGAAGCTACATTTTTCGCAACCAACGTAATTATGATTAAAAAACGTTATAGGCTACTCATTTTAAGAGGTATGTGAAATTATGCAGTATAGATGCACGGTAATTGCATATTTCATTCTAAATCATGTCATCTGTCGAAAGAATGGACAATCATTAGGATATGAGGAAAAGAAACATCAAATTATTCATTGGTGCTAACTTGGTATGGGTAATCTAAGTAAAAAAATCTTATTAGCCTCTAAAAGTTCACAGTTATAATTCATTGGCATTGTAATATTAAAATTCCTCTAACTACGATTGTGAAAAATCAAAGAAACATTGAAAACACATTCAACATTAATAGATGGAAGAGCATTTAATTGATATACCCTTTAGCATTACTAAAATTCGTAATAAACAAAGGGATTGAAACCATACCTTTTGGATAGAAACCGTAAACATTATGGAAGAATAAACAACCATCCCGATTATTGAAAAAAAAACACATGCTTATGATTTGAGTTAGATGTTAATACTTCCCTAAGATCACCTGAAACAATACAAGATATGAATTTATCTAATTTAGAAACTTCACGAACTTGAAATAAATTTGTCAGAAAGACCATCCTTAAATGAAAAAGAAAATACACTAACCTAGAATGTATCTCGTTATGTGATTTAGTCAAACACCTATGAGGCAGATTACTAAGGATGATTGGGTATTACACAAATTCAAGCCGGAGACATCTATTGTACAATAAAATGGAAATGAATGAAAAAATGTATATTTAGATTGGCTTGAGAATACCTTCAACAGAAAAGCTCATCGGAATGATTGAACGCTATCCAAAGTTTATATTTATTTCCATCTTTGTATCACATTAACAAACACTAAATTTTAAAAGGAGGATTAATTAAAAATGGTAATATTAAAGAAAATGGTAATAGATAAAGAACTTAAAAAATTAAAAATGACTAACTTACTACTTGATGTCGCCTCTTTAAATTGAAGAACTGGTGTGCAATTCATAAATTCGAAACATTCTGAGTATTAAATTCAATTCCAATAGAAGAAGAGAAAAGACAAACCTGGCGGATGATCGAGTTCTAGAGAATTATAAGAATGGAAGTCAAAATTTCAGTAGTACATCAATACCATTTCCTCGATCCCCGGAATATAAAGACAAAAGGACAGATTCGGATGGCAAAGTCCTAAGCGTAGCTATCTCTTGACAAAGAACAATCAATCACTGCGGCTTTTCGCGGAAGCTTGAGAAGGAAACATATAAGATGCTCCCCAAGTGAGAGGAAAGGTGTTGAATATCCAAGACTTAGATAACCTGAAATTTAATAGTAGAAAAGATTCACGCTCTTATCATTCTAACATACAAAAGTTACACAACACAATCAATCTGTAAACATTAAGAAAACAGGGTTCTTGAATGACTACCAATAGATTGTCGAGTGGACTATACTTTTAATAGTAATGTATATCGGTATGTTCCGCCACACACATCAATAGAAGAGTTTTTATTAATATTAGAAGTACATATGGATTCATGAACCTTGAAAATTGTTCTTTGAGAATGCTTAATTCATGGGTCCATTCGACTATACAAACAACAAAGCCGGGTAAGGAATCCCCTATGTGGCTTCAATTACTTAACAACATTAACCCGAGCCTAAGTATTTAAAGTAGAAAAATGAAGATTTTAAAGAATGCAATATTAGGTGACCTTATACGGATAGAAAAAGTATGGTGAGAGTGATATAATACGAAGATAAAGAAACCGAAAGGTTTGGGGCAATAATTTTCCTAACCCATGTAAGAAGTCAATTAATCCAAATTCTACCGTGACAAGCAACCTCTACCCATGGTCTCCAACAAGAAGCTCATAGTCAAACAAAGACGCCCTTTCATCTAGTATCTGCAGTTTATAGAATTTAATAAAAAAAAATGAATGTAAGCATCTGTACTACTGGATAGGGCCTGAATAAGGAGGTACCTTATCTAGCAAAGGCATGCTTTCTTTCTGCACCTTGTGGGTGTGAGAGAAGAAAGTGTAAGCCCTCTCGGGAAGAATCATCTATAACTGAAGCCAGAAAGAAAAAATTACGTAGTGATCTGTTGATAGTAAGTAGAAGGGCAAATGAATTGAAGTATGCACCTTTGGGTGTTTGATGCCCAAAATAAGACCGCATTCTGATAGATCATGTGATAAATGATAGCCAATATCCTCATAAAGAGCGTCGTGATGGATGCGCTTAGTGGATGGCTGGACGATTATGCGTGTGACACCAGTTTTACCCCTTCCTCCGTGTAGAAGGCGCGCACAGTGTGAAGGGGTGAGAGGAGCTCTTCTTTCCCACTTGTTTCTCGACTCACAAAGGATTCCAAACATAAATAAGGATAGATAATTAGATGAATGGAATGAATCACATATATATAGATAGAGATAGATAATAAGAAGAGAAGAAGAAGAAGAATGTAAGAATCTCACCGGATGATTGGGAACAGAGAAGACGATAACGGTTATTTTTTTAATTGGGAAACCGCTAAACGGTGTATCCGCTTTTCTGAAGACGTTGAGTTTTATAGTCGGGGAGGATGCTTTAACTTACCAATTTAGGGGAATCACGAACTAATACGTAATAACTAATTTACCCTTCGAATGTGAACGGTAGAAAATTTTGTGGGTGAAACTTTTGGGTATCCTTGTGATTTAAAATTTTGGGTTAAAACCAAAGATACGGGAACTAATAAACGGTGGCTAGTTTGGTGGATCACATGGTCAATCCCAAGATATTCCCAAAGTGATGGCATCCATGGTCAATCTAGACACTACTGATTATCCGTGAGCGGAGCGAACATTTTGGGAGAGGGGGGTAAGGTGGCCCAAAATGTTACTTGGTTGGTTTCTGTCTGTCCTCATCTTCTCCTATTCATCCCTCTCCCTCTCAATCTCCTCTCAATCTCCGCTCCTCTCACGCCCCACTGCTATGCAGTTTACTAGTGTATAAATATCTCGAAAAATTCGTGGATCACATTATTGCCGACGGTTGTAGTCTAGATTGGTGTGGACTGGGCCGGTTAGTTAATACTTCTTAATCCGAAAAGTTGCATATAAAAAAACAACTACGCGACGAATAAACGTCAGTTAATACTGTTGGCGGCTGTTTTCAGCTGAAAGAAACCAGACCAGCACGCTTTCTCACTCTCTCAGCTACACATCACAAATCTTTACTTCTTTTCTTTCTCTCTCTCTCTCTTCTTCATGATAGTAGTGGCTTCAGAATGGTACGCTTCATAACTGATAAGTATTTCGTTAATTAATATATGAGTTATAACTGGAGATAACCTATTATTGTTCTCTTAGTGTGTGTCAGTGTGTGTGTGTTTTCTTTTTACTGCCTACTACGTTAGAATTGACTCAGTACTGCATGTGACAATGAAGCCTTTTACTTTTGGAGAAATTATTCTATGAATTATGAAATCCGCGTTCAGGATTGTTACCGAACGGAAACTTAAATCATTTTTTGTGGTAGTCACAGGATGCATGTTAAATGTTTGACAAACTTACCTCCGAATCTGGATATTGGGATGTTGGTCTGTGCAATCATATCCGTTGACATATTGCATCGTCACACATTTGTAATTGGTGAATAATGTTTCTGTGGCCAGTAAGAAATAATGTGAGATTAGATGTCGGTTTCCTTTTAGCATCTTTAGATCTCTTATATAGTGCGATTGTAACAAGTTATGATCGTTGTTAGCCTACTACAGTCTTCCTACTTCCCCTCCCCTACCCAGTTAATTGTGAATTTTTTGACCTTTCGTTTGAGAATAGCACTCCTCTGCACTTGTAACCTGATAGGAATCACTGGATCCTCCCTAACAAGAATCTAGCCACAAAGTAAGAAATAGGGGTCAAATTTTCATAAGAAAAAGGAAGTAGACAAGTAAGGCCTTGCCACCTTTAACAATAAAAATAAACTACTAAATAATTTTCACCATGGTCGGACACCATGAACATATGGAATCCATTTATGACTTATCCACCCTTTCCAAAATCTTCATTTAAAAAGAAGTTCTCATGGTTGTTCATGGTTGGCAGTGGAGTTTGTGCTTCTATTGATGCAAGACTTTGATCCCATTCGTTTGACAGAAGGGGAGAAGAAACTTGATTTGTATGAGTTTAAGCCTTGAACCAGAGTTTGGAAGCGCAAACTGACCCTCATTAGTGATACCAGGAGTTGATTGCCCTAGTATAATCCATTATAAGATATTCAAAACTCATTACTTTGAATTTCAAACTCCTATGCTCTTCCTTGGGCTCCTGGAAACTAAAGTAGCATACGAAATATTTTTTTTCAATTTATGTTATATTATTATTTTCATGCTTGTCTTTTTAACTTTTCAATTTAAAAAACAGAAGTATTTGCCAAATTCTTATTATTGATTACGAAAACTTGTAAGATCAGAACCATTTCTATAATTAGGAGGATCTATGTACTTCTGAATTCTGATTGAGTTTTCTAATCATTTTTGGGGCACCTACTGGAAGAAATATATTCTCATTTCATAATGGGGTTATTCAGATGTTTCAAGTCTGTTTTTTTATGTAGTCTTAGTCTGAATTTATCTTTGCAGTCAAATGCTTCTTCTGGCATGGGAGTATCTGATCACAGCAAGAACAAATTTATAGAGCTCAAATGGAATAAGGTGCATTGCTATGTGATTTTTAAAATTGACGAGGAGAAAAAGGGAGGTTGTGGTTGAGAAGACTGTAGATCCAGCTGAGAACGATGAAGATTTCGCGGCATCATTGCCAGAGAATGATTGTCGCTATGCAGTTTGTGATTTCAACTTTGTAACTTCTGAGAACTGCCAAAAGAGCAAGGTATTCTTCATTTCCTGGTGAGTTACTGTGTACGCCTCTACGGTTTCTCTTAGAATTTGCCAGGATTTGTTCGTATATGTTTCTGGTGATCACATTCAGGTCGTATAATCTTTTCAATTAAATCAGCGTACCTAGCAACTTTCTGACTCAAATATTAGCTCCAGGATGTGTTTTGGTCTCTGAAACCAATCTCCATGAAATAGGAGAAAAACCAGGGAAAAGAGTGAGGTGATCGGTGTGATGGAAGAGGTGGAATCAGGAATCTCCATGTAAATTGGAGTAAATCAAGGAAAGAAGCTTCTTTTTAAAATGAGCTGATCTACTTTTTTTCAATTTACTTCACAAATGTGGAGACTCCACCTCTCTCGCCCTCATTTTTTCTTCCCATCACACATAAATCTCTCTCCCTCCCCCTCCTCCCCCCCCCCCCCTAGTGGAATTTGGTCTCCAGTGAACTAAATGCAGCCTTTGAATTTCATGTCGTCCATTGCATAACTTATTTTTTGTGTTTTTTTAGAAAAATAAAATTCTGCTTTCCTTATTTGACCGGTGTTTTTTCCCCAGCAGTGCGAACTCATTTGGTTTTAATTTTTTAGTACAATGGCAATCGTCAGTTCTTTCATAACGGTTTGCATGTGATGGGTCTCATCTCAAATCTAGAACACGCCTATTGTCTTGGTGATATTTTATTTGAACGTATGTAAACTGTAGTTTCAGTGTCTTGGAGCCTAATGCTTATACTGTATCTTTCTATTTTGCGTTAACTTGGAAACATATGAGAGACACAGACAGAGACAGAGAACTAAACCCTATCTGTCTTCTATTATACAAGTTAGACTGTTAGAGCACTAGGTACCACTTTACCATTCCATAAGATATCGGGTGTGGGAGTGAGTCAACAAAGATGTTTGGAAAGCAGTAGGCGCACACTATCTATAATAAAGCCGTGTAAATAACATGGGCGCAAATGACTGTGGGCCAGAGGCCCGAGCACCCACTAGTTCACAGGGAAGGGAAGTCCTAAATCCTTCATCATTTTTTGCAAAGGTATGAGTCGTTTGCAGACTCTTGCACTATGTAATTCTATTTTGTTAGGGCATCTCCAATAGGGGGTGTAAAATTACACCTCCACATAGGCTCCACCTAAGTGCCATTAGGATTTTACAATTCCAATTCTAAATTATTGTATAGCCCATAAATATCCACTCTATTGTTTCTAAGGGAGAAGTGTAAAAAAGTTCAATTTTAAACTCGGATGACATTTGAAGTGACGTCTTTCGTTAAATTAAAGAGGGACGTCACTTCAAGTGTCGTCCGAATTTAAAATTTTCAAATTATGACTTTAAAAATAGATAGAGACGGCACTCCAAGTGACGTCTGAACATTTCTTCTGTTCAGACGTGTATTCAAGTGTCGCCCGGGCTATTTATCAACTGATAGTGAGATGGAGAATTCTCCACCCCCTCTATTACCTACGGTTTAACACTCCATTGGATAAAGTTTTTTAATACTTGGAGTGTAAATTTTCCACTCTATACGGTTTACATCCCCCCTTGGAGATGCTCTTAATAGGTAAAACTTAGGATCTCAATATGAGCATGTAGAGTGCGCTTGCAAAATGTGTTGCACATCCTTCTCGAAGGAGTTTGGGAAAAACAAGAGAATGCAATGCACCTTGCATATGACCACGCAAGCACCATTATTTATTGCAAATTTAGTTGGTGAGATGCAAGATCTTGCATGCTTTACTTATACGGACAGCTTAATTTCTTTCGTATAAGAACATAAAATATAAGGAAAGATACAAATTTTTTATCCATTGGTCAAAAACCTGAAAATTATTTAAACTTCGAAAAATGATTAAAAAGTATCGAATTTTACAAGTTTTGACAATATGGGGACTAAATTTTTTTTCCAGTCAAATTGGAAACCAAACTTTTTAATTTTTATAATGTGGGGACTAGTTACACATGTAGTCTAAATTTCTCACATAGTGTTTCATAATTCACAAGTTGTATACATTGTTATACACTTTCTTATCAAAGTATATCCATGCTACAACTTCGTGACCATAGAAATTAATTCGAATTGTGAAACACCGTGTGAGAAATTTAAATGTCATGTTACACATGTCTCCACATTGTAAAAATTAAAAAGTTTGGTCCCCAAATTGACCCAAAAAAAATTTTAGTTCCCATATTATCAAAATTTGTAAAGTTCGATACCCTTTTAGTCATTTTTCGTTTAAACTTTTAAGTTTTCCAGTCTATTTGTTTTTCATGCTCAATTTGGAAGTTAGGAGTTGGTGATCCTCTCATTGCAAAAGGGGCACTTGTGTATCACTTTGCAGGTGCTTATGTGGCTCCTATGTGGCAGTGTAGAACGCAAGCTTGCATTGTACATACTCTAAGATGTGGAAATAAGTACATGCCCAAGTACCCACTCGGACCATTTTTCTCACCATCACCGGCAACGCGGTCCCTGCCCTTTTGGATAAACCCATTGATGCAAAGTAAATCATTCGAGTTATCGAAGGCCTAAAATGCCAGTGAGCAACCCTTGATGGAGATCCTCACAAATAACGAAAGTGACCACTATGAGACACCCCCGAGTCTCAAATAGTCCTTCTTAGTAGCATTTGCACTTATAATCAACTCCAACGATAAAATTCATTTGCATGTGGAAATATATGTAATTCCTGCTCTGTCGTCCCACATTTTTAGTACCGTTGCCTTTGTTATGTTATGCTAATACAGTAACAACCACATATAGAAAGATGGGATTTTTGACAAAAGTCACCTCTGAACTTATCCTCAATAACCATTTACACCTCTACACTTTTTTCTAAGCAAAAAAAACCTTGAAGTTGTTAATACCAAACACAATTATTAGTTGTTTGATGTTGTTAGCAACATATGACGTATTTTGTTTTTTAGATGATGTCATATATAATTTTTCTTACCTGGCGCATCCCTAATGGATGAGGTGGATGTCAACACCAACTCAAATCAGTTATTCAATCAAAATTCAAAATTGACTATGAAGACCTAAATGCCCAAATTGAAACCCAAGTAAAAAATTTCACACCCACAAATTGAAAACCAATCCCAGCCCAATAGGTTCAAACGAACATCCATCTCTTCTCTAACTTCAGAACTTAGATCAATTATTCAATCAAAATTCAAAATGTAGACAACGATGATTCTGAAAGATAACAATGTTAATGAGATTTTAATTGAATAACTGATTTGAGTTCTGCAGTTAGAGAAGATATGGATGTCCGTTTGAACCTATTGGGTTGGGCTTGGTTTTTAATTTGTGGGCGTGGGAATTTTTATTTGGGTTTCAATTTGGGGGTCGGGTTTCGATCTTCATAGTCGATTTTGGATTTTGATTGAATAATCGATCTGAGATGGCGTTGACTTCCACCTCATCCATTAGGCCCACGCCAGGTAAGAAAAATTATATATGACGTCATCTAAAAAACAAAATATGTCATATGTTGTTAACGACATCAAGCAAACTAACAGTTGTGTTTGGTATTAGCAATTTAAGGGGTTTTTTCGCTTAGAAAAAAGTTTAGGAGTATAATTGGTTATCGGGGCAAGTTCAGGGGTGACTTTTGTCAAAAATCCTAGAAAGATGAATCATTATACCTTGAACAATTTTATTTCTATAACTTATTCATGTAAAATGAACTTCTTCATGGTTAACGTTCCTATGAAAACCTGTGATGTTATTTGAATAAAAATTATTTTCAAAACCCTCTCTTAACATAAAAAGATTCTGTTTTTGGACTTAGATACTATTGAACCTTGTGGACTTCTTTCTAAACGGGCGGGGGAGCGGATGCGATTCTCCACCAAGGAGAGCTACAGTAACTAATTCACACTGCTATTTTTTTAAAGATTTTTTGGGTATAAATTATGAACAGTTACCACTATAAAATTGTTTTTTGAACAAATTAGGGGAGCCCAAGTAGCCAACTCATAGATCCTCCCCTGTAAACGGGTAACTATATCAGATAACCCAATATAATCGAATCTACTAGAGTTTGAGTAGGACTCTTGTTCTCTAATTTTGTACACTATAAAAACCACTCTTTGAGTAAAAAAAAAAAAAAACCTATTTTCTATACTACTATTTGTGGGCAATTAAATCAGTTTCATGTTAATCTTTTTTTTTTTTTTATTTAAGTGCAGTTAGCATTGAAGATTGATTTATTGTGGTTGTTGCATCCTGGAGGTTGGCGTGGTCTATCTGCGCAAGGAGAAATAGACACAAAACAACTTTAAAGAGGGTGTACTGATCCATGCCTCGGCCTTTTTGTATTCACAGTTTGTTCTTGTTGTTCCCAACAATTTTAAAGGCCCAAAATATCGCCGATAGATCCGATATATTGTCGATATATATCGTTTTTTTATATAACAATATCGATATATTCGATATATATCTACCGAATATTGAATCTTTGTTTTCGATATATATCGGAATTTCTGATATAAAATTTTATATCGCCGATATAACCGATATATGTGATATTTATGATATATATCATTTGACTTTTTGACTATTTTTTAATATAAATATATGATATTTCTGATATTTTACGATATTTTATTTTGATATTTCTGATATTTTAGATAGTTTGGATTGGTCACAAAAAATAGATATATTTGATATTTCTGATATATCCAATATATTTCGGTTTTTGGGTACACCGAAATATTCACCGAATTCGATATTTTGGGCCTTGTAACAATGAATACGAAGAAGAATAAGACTTGTTTCCTTAGTTTTCGATTATGAGTTAAGTGATTATGAGGTAAGTATTTTTACCGTATTGGTATTATCGTAGTGTATATATTATTGTTTAGTATATCGAACCGAATTTTTTTGTGATTGAATTGAACAAGTAACGATCATCAATAATGTTGTGAATGCAATAGAAGTTCTTACTGAATTGTATTAATTTTTCTGATGGATTGTGTTGAAAGATTTTTTGTCAGTCTGGTCACTCTGATATGTATGGTTCTCGATCTAAAAGACTAAAAGATGTTCACGATAGAGACCGATTCCTCTATAACCGGGTACAGAGATTGATCTCTGTACCACACACACACACATCTCGTATCCCGGCACATACACACATCTCGGAGCACACACATAAGTATCGAGGCACACACACACATCTCGGATTCGGATCAACGGCGAAATAATACGGTTACAGAGATGATCTCTATACCCAGTTGTAGAGATCTCGTGTCCTTCACGATACATGATCACAAGGTAGACCATAGACCACCACCAGTAAAGAAGAATATAAATATTGTGTTTGACTATTGATGAGTTATATTGGGTTATGCTATTGGTTTTGATCAATTTCATTAAAAGATGAATTGTTGAAGTGAAAGAACTTAAAAAGTTTACATCTGCTTTGCATGACATGTGTTTATCATCTTTGTGAGCTTGCTGGATGTAATTGCATGACTTTAACGCATGTGAAGTTCTTGCTTATGCTAATAAAAGGACCGGGAAAAGGAAAACGTTGAGATGTGGTTTTGTTCATGAGATATTGACTGTACCTAAGACGTTATCTATTTAGAATCACATGTGCAAGACATGTTCTATTCTATTTTATTGATGGTATTGATTACTATTGTGAAACTCGTTTATTTGTTTTTGGTCCATGAACAACATCTGAGTTCGGTTCGGAGATTGTCGAAAAATAAAAAAATAGTTCAAATTTTGGATTAGGAAGACACTTTTGACGACAGCTGCTATAACTTTCTGATCGGTGATTGGATTTGCAATCCATTTTTTTGCTAGAAAGCTAACTTAGAAATGTTTCCAACGGTGTATGGCTTGAAGCCTAATTCATCTAGAGCTGATTCAGTTTTACAATTTTTTATAGGCCAATTTTCAATAAAAAAACGAAACCTGAAAATTCAATTTTTCAATTGGATAGGTATCATACTCTTTACCAAATCTCTGAAATTATTTGTTTTATATTCTGAGATGATTAAAAACTTAGAATTGTATGCTACGGTTTTAATTTAAGAAAGTTAAACTCATGGTTATATGTTCTAGTTATTTATCTAGTCAATATGTTGTGCACTGGGGTGGGGTATGATGTTGATTAACTTACTTAGAAAGTTTTTGTATTGACTAGATATAATTGTTTGAGATTAATTTCTCTTTTGTGCATATATGATCACTAAGTTTGGTGTCTCACATACAAGGAGATATTGAAGTTAGATGATCCCACATCAAGTAGCAATGGCTCTCACTATAAGCAGTGTTCAGTGGCAGAGCTAGGAAATTAAGTGAAGGTGAGCCACTACAACCAAGCATACAATTTTTTTTTAAACTAATATTTCAAACCCAATCATGAATTTTTTTTTTTTTTTTTTAACTAATATTTCAACTACCATCTTCAGTTTTTTGGTGACTTCATTTTGAGGAGGATCTTATTTCAGCATTACTAACATCTTATGAGTTCAGCATTGGTTGAGTTAGCAATGACTTTTCTTTGATCAAATACTTTAATATAGTTGTTTAAACAATACTTAAGTAGTAATTAATCAATGCAATCTATTACTTTAAATTTCAAGAGAAATAAATCATCAAGTTTAAACCTACAAAATACCATAAAAAAAAAAACAAACCAATAGTTTAGAAAATTTATTTAAAACTTACCACGGCGTCCTCAAAAGAGTGAAAGACCGAGTCACCAAAAGAGAGAGTACGTGATGAGTTTTTGGTTTTTATTTATTTATTTATTTTAAAAAAGAGAGAGAGTGCGTGAGGTTAATATTTTGGGTTTCTACTTTTAATTTATTATTTTTTGGAAAGAGAAAGAGTACGTAAGCCAGTGGGTTTTTGGGCTGGGTTTGGTTTGCCTTTTTTTTTTTTTTCCTTTCCTATTTGCTTGGGTTTTGGCTATGAGGGAATAGTAAGTAACTGGACAAATAGTATTTTTTTTAGGTGGAAACGGGAAAGTGAGGGTGCGCCAGGGCATACCCTGGCCCCCCTGGCTCTGCCACTAGCAGTGTTGAGGTCTTTTAAGTTAGAACCTCGCACTATAAATGAGGCCCAACTGTGGATTGGGTTCAATGGTGGCTAAGGTTAGGAACAATATGAGGCTTGGGTGAGAGATCTATGAGCGTACCATGTGTGGTCTCTAAGCTTGGCTCTAGTCATGCCTGACAAGTTAAACGAAGACAATGGTTTGGTTGGGCGAGTTTCAGTCCAAGGTGGAGATTGTAATAGTTTCAGTCCAGTGGTTTTGGTTTAGGTTTTTTTAGTCCAAGGTGGAAGTTTGGAAGGATGATGTTCAATTTCAACCTTATTAGACTCGTCTCTTGGAGTTTTGGAAGGACGATGTTCATGACAAGTAGACGCTTCAACACTATAGGGTGGAGGCATTGTTAGGAGTACTTGGTGATTCTACATTCCGAGATTCACTGTTCTTATAGAATGAGAAAAGTGCTGTCACCATGATTAACCACTTCTTACTTATAGACCGAAAAAAAAAAACCAATTTATCAAACCAAGAATAAAGATTTTTTTTTTTTTTTTTTTTTTTTTTTTTTTTTTAAACCAAATTTAAATGATTGACACTAGGGGTGGGCAATGGGTCGGGTTAGGCTAGCCCGGCCCTAAACATTTATAGCCCTTCAGATATTAAGGTCGGTCGATTCGAATTCTAAAAGTCGATATAGGGTCGGGTCGAAGTCGAGGGCCGGGTCACAAGTCTAAATCTCAAGCCCGACCTACCCTAAGCCTCTTTAAAGGCTTTAGGGTCGGCCTATATTTTTCTTTTTTTACTACATCGGTTTTAAAACTCATTTATATTACAATGATCTACAAACTCAAAGTCCCACCAATCTAGTAATAATCTTAGATAAGTCCAATAATTTAAAATACACATCCACAATCTAATGAACTAAAGTACATCGAGAGTTCGAAATTTGTTCTTCTTTGTACTCAAACCTCACTAAAATTACATTTAACATTGAAATATATAGACAAATAATTATATTATCATTTTAAAGGAAGAAGTAATAGATATAAAGAAGAAACATAATAGCTTTTGTTAAGGGCTAGGGAAGTTGTTAAATTGTTTCCATAATAGATTCAAACAAATATAATATTATTTTTCTTCTAATTTAAAAGTGATTCAAGCTTTGTATGTGAAAATGAAAATATTGGCTTTTGAACAAGTGATGGGGAAAGGTTTGAGATTACAAATGTCAATTTTCTGACAAAGGTTGTTTTTGTTTTCTATGTTACAAATGTCTGCTCTATATTTCGCTTTAATGGTGTGGAAGGAAATCTTTAGTTCTAGACTTGGCTTGGATGTGAATAAAAATATAATTTATAAGAAGTAAGTGGGAAAAGAAATTGAGAATAATAAATTCTGGACTTTGACTTGATGATCAAATGAATAAAGTCTTATTTTTTATTAGACTAATGCTCATTGTTTTTCATGGCTTGGCTCCTAAGTTGACAAGTTTTTGTTATATAAGACAAGTTATTGGAAGTACCCTTGGGTGTAAGTGATAAATTACAAAGGACAATGTTATTTTAATTGAAAATATTTAACAAAGAGTTGGACAATTATGATATGTGTATTTATAGTGAAAGTGTGAAATAGGGCCGGTTAGGGCTTGATTAGGGCCGGGCTAATGAGGGCTGAATTATGGTCGGGCCTATGTTTTAGAACCTTAGCCTAGCCACATACTAGAAAGCATTAGGTTAGGCCCCCACGCCTCTAAACTTTGTGAGGGCTTTAGTTGTGAGGGCTTTATAGGGCTTAGAGTCGGGTCGGTCAGGACCGGGTTAGGGTCGTTGGGGCCAAATTCTCACACCTAATTGACACCACAACACCACAATTCAACAATTCCATATAACAATATTTATGAAAACTCGGCTCCAATTCACCAAATTAGAACCCAAAAATAAACCAATTTAATGAAAAACCAAAAATCGCCAAAAACTTAACGCAAAAAATCAAGAAAGAGATAAAATAATGGAATACAAATATAATGAAGTTAAGCTAGTGGTCATGTGGAGAAAAGATTACATTAAAAATAAATGTTACATTTTTTTTTTTCTTGTTTTGGTTAAAAGAGTTAAGCCTGTTTTGGGTTTGAGAGTGAAAGAAGACAGAGAGAGCCTACGGATTTATTATTGACTATTTGTTATTGACTTATTAGGGAGATTAGAATAGAAACCGACTATTGGGCTTTTCTATTTGTTTTAGTATAGTGAAACTCATCAAGCATTTAAAGACACAATTATCCCATTCTAATCATTTTGGCCTCCAAATAAGGGATACTTTTGTAAGGACATAATGAGAAGTGGAAAAAAGACTTTGGAATTTTTTTGTTTATCAATTTTTTTTTCCTATAATTATTTTTTTGTCGATCATAATCTCATTGTAGTTATAAATTTTTTGGAATGTGCGGTCGTGGAAATTTGAACAAAATCTTGAGTGTGCGAGTCCTTATAGTTTGGATATTTTTCTCGGCAATGACTTACATGGTAGTGGAGTTTTTCAAAACTCAGGAGGTGCCGCCCCCACAGGCATCCCTAATTCCATCTACGAGTGGGTGTATCCATTTAATATATTCATTCATGTCCTGAAAGTCATAGTCTTACTTAGGGGTGGGAATTTGGCCCTAACGACCCTAACCCGGCCCTAACCGACCCGACCCTAAGCCCTATAAAGCCCTCACAACTAAAGCCCTCACAGAGTTTAGGGTAGGGCTGCCCAAATTTCTAATGCACTTCTCTAGGCGTGGCTAGGGCTAAGATTCTAAAACATAGGCCTCGACCCTAACTAAGCCCTAACCAAGCCCTAACCGCCTGTTTCATACTTTCACTATAAATACACATACCATAATTGTCCAACTTTGTTAAATATTTTCAATCAAAATAACATTGTCCTTTGTAATTTATCACTTACACCCAAGGGTACTTCCAATAACTTGTTTTATATAACAAAAACTTGTCAACTTAGCGTACCATGAAGAACAATGAGCACTAGCCTAATAAAAATAAAATTTTATTCCTTTGATCATCAAGTCAAAGTCCATAACTTATTATTCTCAATTTCTTTTCTCACTTATTTCTTATAAATTATATTTTTATTCACATCCAAGCCAAGTCTAAAACTAAAGGTTTCCTTCCACACCATTAAAGCAAAATACGAGCGGACATTTGTAACATAGAAACCAAAAAACACCCTTTGTCCTAAAAATGACATTTGTAATCTCAAACCTTTCTCCATCACTTGTTCAAAAGCCAATATTTTTCATTTCCATATACAAAGCTTGAATCACTTTTAAATTAGAAGAAAGGTAATATTATATTTGTTTGAATCTATTATAGAAATAATTTATGATATTACAAATAGTTTAACAACTTCCATGACCCTTAACCAAAACTATTATATTTCTTCTTTATATCTATTACTTCTTCCTTTAAAATGATAATATAATTATTTGTCTACATGTATTTCAATGTTAAATGTAATTTTAGTGAGGTTTGAGTACAAGGAAGAACAAATTCAACTCTCGATGTGTTCACCATTAGATTGTGGATGTGCATTTTAAATTTTTGACTTATCGGGATTATTACTTAGATTGGTTGGACTTTGAGTTTGTAGATTATTGTATCATTTTTGTAATATAAATGAGTTTTAAAACCCATGTAGTAAAAAAAAGGAAATATATAGGCTGGCCCTAAAGCTTCGACCACTAAAGCCCTTAAAGAGGGCTAGGGTCGTGGTCGAGGCTTGAGGTTTAGACTTGTGACCGCCCTATATCGACTTTAGGGCGGGCCGACCGACGCCCTAATATCTCAAGGCTTTAAATGTGGCGGGCTAGCCCGACCCGGCCCATTGCCCACCCCTAGTCTTACTAGTTGTTCGTTTATACCAAATTTGCTTTGAACGCAGCGTCTGCATGATCTCAGCACCGGGAGGGACTGGGGTTTTGTATGCATTGGCCCAATCAGTTCGGTTTTGCCATTGGTCTGGTGGACTGTCCGGGCGTATCCAATTGACTTAGTCGTCCAGAGTTGACAAGTTGTTTTGAGTTCGCTAACTACTTGTCTACTACTCTACTACACCTTTCTATTTATGGACTACTTTGGTTGTGGTTGAACTTTAATCTGACGCCTCTGACGGATTTGGATTTGACTAGGCCTTGGCCCTTGGGTAATGCACCATTTATTCTGCAAGTACCTAGAAGGCTAGAATTAATTAGAGGTTTAGGTAGGAATAGTACGATTATGCCCTACCATCAAGGAAATCTTAGGGGCCATTTGTTTTTGCCTCTTATAAGACCTTGAGGTCTTATAACCTCTTATAAGATGTGGCCCAGTGATTTTTGACATTTTTTTAGTTTGTTTTTTGCCTCTTATAAGAGGCATTCTACTAGAAATGTCTTATAAGAGGCTCCAATTCTATAAGTATTAAAATTGGATCTACTTCAATTCTATAAGTCTTATAACTTGAAAAATGACTCAAACACCCCCGTCCATATACCCTTAACCTCATTTATCTCTTCTTTCCTTTTCATTATCTTTTTCTCCAAATAATTCCATTGCCTTCCCACCACCACCACCACCACCACCACCACCACCACCACCACCACCCAAACTATTAAAACCACCACCACCACACACACTACCACCATCATCATCACCACCACCACCACCACCACCATCATCATCTCCTCCACCACACCACTCATCACCCTTATTAAGACTATCACCACCACCACCACCGTGATATTAAAACCACCACCATCACTACCACCACCGTCTTTATTAAGACCAATATCATCACCTCCACTACCACCACCATCATCACCACCACCATCATCACCAATTCACCACCACTACCACCACCATCATCACCACCACCACCACCAAACTATTAAAACCACCACCACCACTCACTACGCCCACTACCACCACCACCATCACCACCACATTTGCCACCACCACCACCACTACCACCACCATCATCACCTCCACTACCACTATCAATCATTATTATTAAGACTATCACCACTACCACCACCGTGTTATTAAAACCACCACCACCACTATCACTACTACCGTGCTATTAAGACAAATATCATCACATCCACTACCACTACCATTACCACCACTACCACCAATCGCGTTCTATTAAGACTATCATCACTACCACCACCGCCAGTGTCTTTATTAAGATATCCACCACTTCTTTTTCTACTACTACTACTACCACTACCACTACCACCACCGTGTTATTAAGACCAATATCATCACTTCCACTACCACCACCACCGTGCTATTAAGATATCCACCACTTCTACTACTACTACTACTACTACCACTACCACCACCGTGTTATTAAGACCAATATCATCATTTCCACTACCACCACCACCGTGCTATTAAGACCACTACCACCACTGCCAACTAAAGTAGTTTTCTAAAATCGATATTCTAATTATCAAAATTGATTTGAAATCGAAAATCAAACTATATTTTTGTTTCAAATTAATCTATTCATGTTAAATGTGATGTAAAGTAGGGTTATATTTGTCAAATAACCATCTATAAGATATTATGTATTTGTTTTTTCTATTTTTACAAGTGCTTATAAGAGGAACTTAAAATGAAAAACAAATCACTTTATAAGACCATCTTATAAGACCCTCTTATAACACATGGTCTTATAAGACCCTCTTATAACTTAACCCAAAAAAACAAATAGCCCCTTAATGTCCCACTAGAAGTTTACAACTACTACTTCGACAAGGAAAAATAACCGAATAAGATACATAATGAACTAATCTCTAAATTTCAATTGAGACAATAAATTTATTTTTTTTAGTCAATTAGGATAACAAACTTATAGGATTAGTCAATAAGAATAATCTTTCCATCCAAATTCATCGTTATGTAATAATAATAATAATAATAATCAATAAAATAAATATTTATCCAAAACAAATCTTTAAAATTTTATTATTTTTATTTTTAAATATATTCTTTAAAAAAATATATTATTTTTAAAATATAAATATAATAATTTATCTAAAAAAAATATTTTTAAAATATATTAATATATATAAATATATATACAGTCATTTTCTAAAAAGTAACTAATTAAGTTAACTTAAAATAAGTACATAAGTAAAAGGGTTTTTTAGATAAAACCCTCCAAAATTTGGTACACTTTGTAAAGAACCCTCAATGATTTGAAAACTCACACTTAACCACCCACTCCGTCCTAATTCTGTTTATCTCACATCCCTATTTTTGTTATTAACAACTCTATCTTTTGGGGGGTTTTATCTAAAAAACCCTTTCTTCTCTCTCTTCTATAAATTCCACTATAAATTTCCCAACTCCAAATTCCAAATCAAGTGAGAAATTTAGGGTTTACGCATAATTCTCTCTCCTCTATAAATTTCACCCTAAATTCCCCAACTCCAAATTACAAATAAAGTGAGAAATTTAGGGTTTACGCATAAGATGAGCAAAATGAGTAGTAACATATTATGTAGCATACCATTTTTTGGATGATACATACTATATAGCATTCTATTGTGCCCCATTATCATTTGGTTTTCATCATTCTTACTGGAAGTTTTGGACTGCCAAAGTAAGGATGATACATATTATATACCATCCATTATTATTTGAAATGCTACATACCATATACCATCATTTTGAACACCATTATCACTTGGTTCTCACTATTCTTACTGGAAGTTTTGGTCTGCCAAAGTAAGAATGATACATACTATATATCATCCATTATTTGAAATGCTACATACTATATACTATCTATTATTTGAAATGCTACATACCATATACCCATATACCAATCAAAGAGTAGAGTTGTCAATAACAAAAATAGGGATGTGAGAGAAACAAAATCGGGACGGAGCGGGTGGTTAAGTGTGAATTTTCAAATCATGGGGGGTTTTTTACAAAGTGTACCAAACTTTGGGGGGTTTTATCTAAAAAACCCTAAGTAAAACTTAACCTATAAAATGAATTCAAACTTAATTTTTTGTGGTTATGAAACACTAAGCATAAAGATCATCTTCACAAAATTTCAGCTCATTTGGAAATCTTTAACATAGATAAAAATTGATAAAAAATTATTGCAAAAACTCGACATTTATGAACCGTTAGATTTCATTTTAAAGATGACAACAATTTTTATCTATGTTAGAGGTTTCTAAATGAGCTGAAATTTGGTGAAAATGATCTTTATGCTGAGTGTTTCATAACCACAAAAAATTAAGTTTGAATTCATTTTATAGGTGAAGTTTTACTTATGTACTTATTTAAGTTAACTTAAGTAACTATTTATATATATATATCACCCCCCTACGTTTTATACCATGGTTTATACCACACCTCCCTACAAAATGAGTTAAGTGCTAATAATTTGTAGATATGTTCTACTAACCATAGATAACATTTTTACAAAAAATCGTCTATTTTGGAAATCTCTAACCTAGTTAAAAATCGTTGTCAACTTTGAATTATTTTTAACTACTCAAAATTTTCGATTTTGCAATCATCTTTTGACATAGTTAAACATTTTCAAATGAGTTGAAATTTTATAGAGGTGGTCTTTATGGTTAGTTGAACACATCCACAAAAAACTAAGTTATAATTCACGGTGTAGGTGGCATGGTATAAACTATGGTATAAAAAGTATATTAAATAATTTTTGATATTTTTTTTTTATTGTTTTGTTTTTTTTTATTAATAATAGATAACGGAGAATTTGGGATGACAAATTAACGGATTACCCTTATTGATCAATCCTATGAGTTGGTTATCCTAATTGATGGAAAAAAAAAAAATTGTTGCCTCAATTGAAATTTAGGGGTTAGTTCGTTACTCTATTTGGGTATATTTCTCTTTTGACAACCCTGAGATTCCTAAGAGCATCATTAACGGTGCAAGCTCAAAAGCACAATTTTTTTTTTTATCAAACCAAACACCAAATCATTTAACCACCAAACAACTTTAGTCTAGACATAAAAAATTCAACACCAAATGATTTGTCTTGCGGGACCAAAATTTGATTTGTCTTGGGGCACAAAGAAAAATAATATGAAAACCAAATTGGGATAGCCACGCTGTGTTTGAAAAACTGCGTTGTACATTTGGTTAAACACCAAACAAAACACCATATGGGAATGAGAACGATTTGGTGTTTGATTCGCTTATTTTTTGATGTAGATTAGTGCCTCCACTAAAGATGGTTTTTAATCAAATTTTCAAGAATTTAGTGTGTTGCACATGAATTGGTGTCACCATTAAAGATGTTCTAAGTTGCTTTTCTGGTGAAATGATTGGTGTTCACATAATTTAAGAATCTACATTAGTAAATTAGTGATGCTTTTCGTATCATATATCGTTTTCCATTTTTTTGCATGTTGTATCATGTATTGTATATCATAAGATACGGTACTTTTAAAATTAATTATAAAAAATATGTATATATGAGTTAGTCATATATATATAATAAATTCATACTTCACAGGAAAATGTATTAAAGAGTGAAGAGTGAAGACTCATGGTTATAGTTTTATATGTGTTTGTGCATGTGTATGTAAGTTTTGTATAAAAATAGTCTTATCATGCACAATATTACTAGTGTATGGTACAAAATGTCATCATTTTCAACCACTAGACCCAAATTAGTATTAGACATAAAATGATAGACTGCCTATTAGATGAGTAAGCTAGTTGCTGCTTCTGCATAGTTGTTGTATATCATATCCTAAAACCTTGGATAGCTTTCTAAGGCTTAAAAAATAGAAGAAAAAACTAAATATCTAAACCTTGGATAGTTTTTGAATAATTTTTTTTTTAATATTTCACGTGTTTGAACTTTGAAGTGTATCGTTCGATACGGAATGTATCGTATCGTATCGTACGATATGATACGCTCTATGTATCATGTGATACATAAAACTTTCGATACACTAGTGTGATACGTATCAATTTGCTTTTGATACGTATCGTACATATCGTCGTATTGTACGATATTGATAACTATGGATGCAAATTCTAGTCTAGAAAATAAAATTAAGAAGCTTGAAAAATAAATTATCCAACGGAGTGTTAAGGGAGGTCTCTTGAGAAACGGGCCGGGGGATAAATTATTTGTCTGCCAAAAAAAATAGTGGAAAACCACTCCAGTGACTCCACGACCTCTCAAATTTTATTTTAATTTCTCTCTCTCCAAAAACACAACAACACTCCCACGATTCTAAGTAAATCGTTATAATTCATAATCCAAATAACCAGTTCATCTTCTTTCATAAAAAAAAATATATTAAGCAGAATAAGAATTCATCTTCTTCAATCTATCTACTCCGAATGTCCAACCGATGGTGTGATTCATTATCATCTATTCTTTCATTTTCTCATCAAAAAAATCAAATGAAATTCTGCTGACTAATTGTGGCTAACAGTCTAGCACGAGATGACTTGACTTGTGTGTGTTTTGTGAAGTAACGACATGAATTCATCAAAAAAACAAAATTTAGAGTCTACGTACATTATGTTCAAACAATATAGTCAATTTTGGATTCTCTATTTGCTTGTCAATGCGATATCCTGTTCATCTTCAGTCACCATGATAGAGGGAATGACCAAACTTTGAGCAACTAAAATGAAAATTATAAGTAATATTCGTTAAACTATCATTGTTTCAGTGTTTCTAGATTAAAATATTTAGTAAAAGAACACGAAGTTGAAAAATCAGGTAAAAAGTCATCTCAACTAGCTAGACTTAGTTCAGAGGGGAAATAGATTAGTATCTGCTGAGATTAAGATGGATGAGTGAAGTTAAGAGAGAGTTTAGAAAAGAGTCATCTTATAGATTCATGCATTATGCCTGTCTTAATCAAGGAAAGATCTACTCCTCTTGCAGTCAAAAATTCAAACCAGCTTTGATTTATTATTAGTCAATATGGTCACTCGGGCATTTCTTAATGTAGTTTAACCTAGTAATTTCAATCTAACTTTTCTGTTTGAACGACTCCATCCGTGCAAGCTAAGTCAAGTGCATTATGCCAAACATTTGAATATCTTAATTGGGATATGGTGATAGAAAATGTATATATGCAGCTGAATTTAGCTCGGATGGGACCATATTTCGATGTTTTAATATTTACATCATTTTATTCTCCGCATTAATTGTAAAGGAGTGTTTTGGTTTTCTTTGTGTTTGCGAAGGGTGAGGGAAGAGAGTTGAGATTTTCTGGAGGGATCGAGTTCGCTTGTGAGCGAGCTGCCTACGTATCCTCTTTTGGTTTTCTTTTTTGGGGGAGAGAGGAATCAGGTCCGACGTAGTTCAAATAGGTGGTATTTATAGGCTTGAGGAAATGTCAATCCGGGAGGCACGTGTGTCTCTTGTACACGTGTAAGGTGGTGACCATGAATGAGTGTTGGGCTGGTTATATTATAAGTTGTGTGCTGATTGGGAGTTGGCGCGGTTGCCCCTATTTCCCAGAGGTGGGAAGTACAAGTAAGATTTTGGTAATGATTACTCCTAGTGGTGACCTTATTCGAGGCGTTCTGTCTCTGGCCATGTGTTCGTACCGAGACATCTTTGTTCGTACCACCTACCTGAAAGGAGCTACTCACAGATCGGTCTTGGAGGTCGATGTATTGAGATCGCGTATGCAATGTTTCTTAGAGAGCTGCTTCATAGATCGGTCCTGGAGGTCGATATATTGAGATCGCTTATGCTTCGTATGCAATGTTCCTTAATGGGGATATTGCTCCCCTACAATGACCCCTCTCGATTGGTTGGTTGTGTTAGCCGCAAGCGATCGGCCGAGAAGAATCAACACTTGGGTGAAGCATGAGCGAGCTATGGTGATCGCTTCGACCGAGATGCCACCGAAGTTCGAATCTTGTAGCATGATGGTTTTGGCAGAAAGAAAAATGATGGCGTGGGTGCACGTGACGTAATCATAGCAGTTTGAAAGGAGTCGATCGTGTCGCCGCTGTTATTCGAACTCGTGAAAGATAGGTGCTTGACACGCAGTGGGCTATATCATAGGTCGCGATCATAACTTCTTGGGAACCCGAACAGCAACAGGCAAAATCAAATTTGGGATAACCAAAAGGCATTTCCGTGTTTCTTCTTCCGCAAAACGCAAGCTAGGGCTCGCGAGGTGAGTGCTTCATTCTTTGTTTCCTTTTCATTTTCACTTTGCTTTCTTCGTTCCAAAGAGGGTTTGTTAAGTTGGTAGGTCGGTGTTAGGTTGTAGGGTTTAAGGTTGGGTAATTTGAGAAAAAGGAAATACTACAATGTCGGATTCGACGACACTCGCCGGAAGAGGTTCGGAGATTTCACCGAGCCGTGGAGTATGAAGAGGAGAATGAAGACTTCGCTGAGTGGTGGTGGTGGAGGTGGTCGGACCGAAGTGGATGAAGAAGTTAAGGTAGATGAGGTTAATAGTCGATCTGGGTCAGAAGATGACGTGGCTAGTACGTCGGGTCGAGGGGAGATGACGCCATCAAAGAAGTTACCCCTAAGAGCGGTAGAGCATCGTCTTTGCTAGCTCGTTTCTGAGCTGCGAAAGCGAACATGGGATCAATGTGCCCGACACGAAATATATCTGAACCCAGCCGAAAGTGAAGATGTTCGTAGTGAAGGGTACAATCCTCCGAATGGTGGAATAATCATCTGTGAAGGTCAGCTGAGAGCGTACATGCAGATACCGTTCTCGAAATTGGTTTGTGACTTCTTGAGTCACTGTGGGAAGTCTCCATGCCAGTTCGTTGGTAACACTTGGCGACTATTTAAGGTGTTCGACCTGTTGAATGCGAGTGGTGAATACCACATAGGGGTGTCCGACATAATAGAGCATTACGTAATGAGGCGGTCTGGTAATCTGAATTTTAGCTTGCAAACCATGGCGACGCGTTCTGCTGTGCTCGATAGTGTAAGCAATGAGGCCTAGACGAAGAGGCCGTTGCTGCTAGTTGGCAACTACTGTGCTAGTGGATGTAGGTTGTGAACTAGGATGTGTAGCCTAGCCGGTTGGGTAGGCTTGTCTTCCTTTGACACTTTAATGGGTGAGCGGATCGCTTGTTCTAACCGGTTCATCTCTTTGTTTTGTTTGCAGAGTTTCCTGTGCAGACACGAACTGATCGTGGGGAGATAGAGAGGTTCGCGCGGTTGAGTCGAGAACAAAAACGAGCTAAGCTTCCGGAATTTGCTCATTTCTTTGAGGAAAAAGGAGGTGCTGCGATCCGGGAGAAAAGAAAGGCTCAAAAAGAGCGAAGCTCTAGGTCGAACGCTTGAAAGGTGATGGAGAAGCGCACCGGTGATTCGATAACACGAGGATCGAGATCGACGCTGGGCGCGCCCCGGTCGCGCCCCTCCCCGGTGGTGGGTTCTGCGAAGGCTGGTAGCTCGAAGTTTTCGTCCCGGCGGGTTAACAATTGACGCTGCGGAACCGAGATCAGTAGCCTTCAATGCTCGTCCCAGGGGCAGGTCGGAGAAGAGAAGAGCTGAAGTGGCTGAGCGAGGGGGCTCGAATGGCTAAAGCCGCCTGACACCCGGGGAGAGCTCTAGTGGGGGTCCTAGCGGTGGGAGTCGGGCGGTGCCCGAAAGGTCATGGACTTGGCACCTTCGCGGGATCTAGTCCGTCTCGACGAAGACGGGAACCCGATCCGCTTAGCGAAAGCGAAAGGCTCCCGCAAGGCGAAAGTGGGAAGGCTGTTATGAGTCTTTAACGACACAGAGGCCCGGTTTTGTGTATTTAGATGAACACGAGCGCGAAATAAAAGTAAAAGCATCGACCGCAATTTCAGGTCGAAAGTAAGGTATCCGCCCGCTTTGGAAATTCGCGTTGGATGGCAACCGCAAGGAACTTGGTGAAAAGGGACTGGCGGATAACATACGGCGGATGGAAATCGTGCAATGTCTGGTACGTGGGTTTGTCGTCCCTTGATATAGCGTGTTTTGTTATGTTCGTTGCTTTGATTTGTTTATATATGTGCACTATGGCAGCTTGTCAGTGGTTTCCAAAAGTTGATAGAGATTGCGTAGTTCGCTGAAACGGATAGGGAGTCTGTGTTGAAGCTGTCAGAGGAGCTGAAGAATGTGCAGGACGCTGCTAAGATGGAGCGTGAGGAGCTTGAGGATCTGGGGAAGGCTCATGAAACTCTGAATCCGCGAAGATCTTTGAAAGATACCGGGGTTTTTGAAGATCCGAGGCGTAAGCTGCTAGAAGGAGGCGGAACGCGTTAAGTGGAATATTTGTGGAAATTGGAAGGCTGAACGATTATGCCCTTCACTGCAAGAAGGTTGCTCGGGACGCTACTAAGGCCTATGATGATCTGGATGCGGACTTCGGAGATCTGGAAGCGGATTATAAGGCTTTGAAGGAGGAACACGCGACGCTGCGTCCGGGTACCTCGCACTTCGCTGAACAGTGCGAGGAGACATTGGTGGGGCGATTGGTTCCTCCTTGATCATGCCGTAAGTCGTGGTGTCCGAGTCGGCTGCGACCCGACGACCGATAAGTTTGAAACCGGATGGCGATCGATCGTAGTGGATCGGAGGGATCTTTGAGGTCGATGAAGCTTTTGAGCTGGAGAACTAACCGTGGTGCCCGGGAGGCGAAGTTGTAAATTTGTTGTATGTCTCTTATCGGCTTAAATGCCGCGGTACAATAGAACCGGTTTCTGGGGTAACCCGCGATTCGCCTTTTTGCATTTCAGATTGTGTTTTGTTGAACGAAGTTGGTATTCCGTCTTGGTTCGGGGTAACCATATGAAGTTAACTTTTATGCGTAGCGGGTTGGATTTCCGAGAAAGAAGTCTCCGTGGCCGGCCGCTAAAACGAATCGTATGAAAGTCTTTGTTTAAAGCAGGTCGTTATTTGCTTTCCTGCGATGTTGCACACTTGTTTCTCTTTGTGCGTTTCCTGTATCGATGATACCAGATCGCTTTAATGGGAATGCCACATGTAAGACAGCGAGCGGCTCGAGGGGCGCAATGATGGCGGACAGCTTGCCTGACGTTTGGCGTCTCAAGGTAATTATGATGTGGTTTGGAAAAGACGTTTACTTGATAAGTGAAATTGTTCGTGGAATACGAAAGGTGTTTGAACGGTTGTTTGTTTCAGCTTCTCTTCTTCTACGCACTGTGCATTTCCATTACCGCTGCTTTGAAAGGTAACGTTGCTCTCCTCTTTTGAACGTGTCTTGCTGAGCATAATCTTGCCCCGGTCTTTAACTCCTACTGCGTCTTCTTTGTTCGTAGGTGTATTTATGGCAGAATGCAGCAAACGGAGTAAAGGAAAAGGGCGTCTGAGAGAAACTTCTCCACTGGTCATGGAGGAGATAGAGTTCTCCCCTCACGTGCATGGAGACCGTGGAAAGCGGAAGGCTGCTTTGGTGGGGGCCAGAAGCAACAAACGACCTAGGAGGGCTGGTCGTGCGGCTGGTGGTGTTGTGATCGGGTCGCCACAACATGCTGGTATCGCAGACGATGGTGATGCAGAACGTGACGATCTGAGACAAGGTCGTCCAGTTGTTGGTGAGAACTCGTCCCCGATCCGGGGATGTGGGGCGAAGTTCTACTACATGGGGAAAACGGGAAGAAACGCGACAAAGAAACGTCGATCAGTAGTTTTCCTCCGCCCCATAGCGACTAATAAATTTCCGGGCGTCTTTGAATGGTGATAAAGCGGAGGTGGAGGATGAAAGCATGGAAACGCTTCTAGGGGGCGATGGATATGGTCGCTTGTCCGTAAACTCATGATGCAAAGATGGCGTTTATGTCGATTTCGAATGTCTTTTGGTCCGGTGACTTTGGTTGTGCGGTTTCTTGCGGGGTATGATAGATCAAGAATGTTGTGCAAGGCATTGAAGTCGATGATAACTCTCATGTGGAGAGCTGTATAATGAAGTGCGTGGAGAGAAATGGTGAAAAAGGAAGCCGGAAGTAATGACCACGAGATATCGGAAACGAGCCGGTTGGCGCGAACGCCGCTACCGGGTTTCTGACCGACCGAAGCTAGATAAGGAGGCGCTAAAGTGACCGCTTATGCCAAGAAATGCCAAGGGATCGCCATGAGGCAAAGAAAGCATACACCCCGGCTTATCTTGCCGGTATGCCGCCGCTACCGACGAAAATATCATGTCCCGAAGAGAGCGGGCGATGGTGAGGCGCAGACCAAGGTATCGCGGGTGATCTTTGAGGTCCGCTTTCGAACGTTCTTTGGCAGGAGTGCGACCCCACAAGATAAGCATGTCTTAACTGATGTTTGATGATGTACTGTATTTCGCTTTGTGGGAATTTGTGATGATGTGTTGATTCTGCCTCTCTTATATGGGAGTAAACAATAGAGCTGTACCTTCAGGCTTGCCTGAGCAGTTCGCTATACTGGTACCGAGAACTTGTTTCCACGGAAGTGGCAGTTCGTTGTTTTGTTTAATAGGTACCGACCGATTTTCCGGGTAGCCCCGCAGACGGTGGACCGAGCTGTAATGGCTATGACCAAGCACTAGTATGGATTGGATTTAGGATGCATGTCTACTGTTGATTGTTTGCATCTATTCTCCTGCTTATTATGTGCGTGGTTTGTAATTCAATGCTCAGCGTGTAGAAGTGCTTTTCGTGTAACTGTTACTGTGCTTCGTTTGTCACCTTGTTTGTAAGAGAGAACTGCTAGGAGCCTGCTTAGATGATATGAATCGAGGTTGAAGAGTTCTTCGTTAGGTGTATTCTTTCTGAATTTATAAGTAATGCTGCCGGGAATGTCTTGCCTAGGCAGGGCGTGTTAGCGTATATAAGCGTAATGCCCATTGGTAATGTGCTCATGTGGTCGACCCTAGAGCATAGGTTTTCGACGAGTGATAAGTGAAGAGACTTGTGGAGCCTGTAAGCTCCAGAGAGCTGTATGGGCGCGGAGAGCATTCTGGTGTGGTCGATCCTAGAAATATAGGGACTCGACGTAGCAAGACTCGAAGAGGCTGTAGAGCCTGTAAGCTCCAGAGAGCTGTATGCTCGCGGAGAGCGTTCTCGTGTGGTCGATCCTAGAAATATAGGTCCTCGACGTAACAAGACTTGGAGAGGTCAGGGCCTGTAAAGCTCCGAGAGTGTATGCTCGCTGGAGAAATGTTCTCGTGTGGTCGATCCTAGAAATATAGGTCCTCGACGTAACAAGACTTGGAGAGGCTGTAGGGCCTGTAAGCTCCAGAGAGCTGTATGCTCGCGGAGAGCGTTCTCGTGTGGTCGATCCTAGAAATATAGGTCCTCGACGTAACAAGACTTGGAGAGGCTGTATGGCCTGTAAGCTCCAGAGAGCTGTATGCTCGCGGAGAGCGTTCTCATGTGGTCGATCCTAGAAATATAGGTCCTCGACGTAACAAGACTTGGAGAGGCTGTAGAGCCTGTAAGCTCCAGAGAGTTGTATGCTCGCGGAGAGCGTTTTCGTTTGCGACAGCGTGCTGCTGGCTGAGGATGGCGGACCAAGTAAACGTGTTGATCATCTTTGCTGTGTAAACTGTTTGACTTGTCAATACAAGTAAATAGATTAGATTGTATTAGTCAACACAAGAAACTTATTTTTCATTAATGTGAAGAAAAGGATATACAACATGAATGGTGCTACTGGTAAAAAAATTTCAGTAGATAGGTATTCCAAGGTCGAGGCAACATCTTCCCCTCTTGGGTTCTTATCCAGTATGCTCCATTGCCTACGACGCGTTCCACGATGTAGGGGCCTTCCCATGTGGGTGCTAACTTGGAATCGTCTTGCGTCTTTTTCAGCACTAGGTCGCCAGGCTGAAAAGACCTAGGATAAACTCGCTTGTTGTAGGAGTTCTTCAGAGTTTGCTGATAAGATGCGACTCTGATGGCAGCTAAGTCCCGCTTTTCTTCCAACAAGTCGACTTCTCGTGCTAACACGGAGTCGTTGTGTCCCGAGTCTACAAGTTCTGAGCGAGTCGTAGTGACTGTCAGCTCGGTGGGAATGACGGCTTCTGTGCCATAGCATAAGGAGAATGGCGATTCGCCGGTACTGGATCGAGCTGTGGTGCGGTGAGCCCATAGAATATTCTCCAACTGATTTGGCCATTGGCTCTTGTTCTTTTCAATCTTTTTCTTCAAATTTTCCAAGATTGCTTTGTTACTGGCTTCCGCCTGGCCATTACTCTGAGCGTACTGTGGAGTAGAAAATGCATGAACGATCTTCCACTTGGCTAGAAACTCTTTAACCGTTCTGCCTTTGAACTGTGGCCCATTATCCATTATTAAGGTATGTGGCAAACCAAATCTGGTGATGATGTGAGTCCAGATGAAGTTTCTGACATGTGACTCTTTGACGTGTGCTAAAGGAATAGCCTCGACCCACTTGGTGAAGTAGTCGGTGGCAGCTAAGACAAAGCGGAAGCCAGTACTTTTCTGTGGGATGAATGGTCCCATGATGTCCATGCCCCACATGTGAAAATGGCCATGGGCTTGCTATACTGATCAGCTCGCGAGCAGGTTGGATGATATTGTGGCCAAATGTTTGACACTTGACACATTTGAGGACGTATGCTTTAGCATCGATCTGCATACGGGGCCAAAAATATCCTTGTGAAATGGCCTTATGGGCTAAAGAGCGACCACCGGCATGATTTCCACATTCTCCTTCGTGGATCTCCGCGAAAACTAACTGACCCTGCTCTGGAGTGATGCACCGCAAGTATGGGCCACCAGCGGATTTCCTGAACAACTTGTTATGGAACAAACAATAACGTCGTGCTTGATAGGGGATCTACTTGGCCTTGGTACTCTCCTCAGGGAGCGCGCCGTGCTGGATATAGTCGATGATAGGCTGCATCCATATTTGACTCAAACCGACCGGGCGGAGAGAGGGAACAGGTCGCTTATTGTCAGGGTGTGCTCGACTTGGTACGCAGGTCGATCGACTACCTCTATGAGTAGTTGTCTTGGGGCGCAGCTCGGGGTTTGGGTTGCTAGGTAAGCTAAACCGTCCGCGATGACGGTTCTTCGCCAAGAAATGATGTATGTGCACCTGCTTAAAAGAAGGCAATAATTGATGAACGACCTGAAGATATTTTGAAAGATTACCTTCATGGGTAGTGTACTCTTTTACAACCTGGCGAACAACCAGCTGCGAGTCACTAAAGACTTGGAGCTCTTTGACACCGACAATCGGTATATCTGAAATACCATCGGCCCCTCGTTACTCCGCCTCGTTATTGGAAGTTGCAAAGTCGATGCGAACTGACTTCTCCATCACACTTCCATTGGGTGAAACTAAGACAACCCCTATGCCACTGCCGTCAGGATTGCTAGAACCATCTACAAAGAGAGACCAAGTGGACTTGATGTGCTCTTTCGTGTCTGGGAGGTCGGTTTCTTGCTCCCAATTGGGGTCGTTGACAGGGAAATCCGCTAGAAAATCGGCGACGACCTGTCCTTTCTGAGAAATCCGTGGTACAAACTCCATGTTGTGTTCGCCGAGTTCTTCGGCCCAAACTGCCATTCGAGTAGTCTTGTTTTCTTTGTGGAGGATTTTCTTCAATGGGAGGTCGGTAAGAACTTTGATTTGATGTGCCTGAAAGTAAGGCCTGAACTTCCGTGAGGAATACAACAAAGCAAGTACGGCTCTTTCCAGGAAGGAGTAATTCTTTTCTGTTGTCGTGAGCGTCTTGCTTGTGAAGTAGATCGATTTTTCTGAATTGTTCTCCTCTTTGAAGAGAACTGAGCTGATGGCGAAATCGGATACTGCCAGATAGAGCCCCAGAGTCTCTCCATCTACGGGCTTGGCTAAGGCGAAGGCGTGGTGAGGTACTCTTTGAGAGTGGCGAATGCTTGATGGCACCGGATCGCCATGAGAACTTTCGCCTTTTAAGGAGTTGCGGAACGGTCTACACTTATCGGACGCCCTTGATATGAATCGGTTGAGTGCGTGACCATGCCCGGACAACAATTTTGTATTTGTTTCTTCGTGCGTGGATCGGGCATGTCTAAGAACGCTCGGATCTGGTCTGGATTCGCCTCGATCTCTCGCTGAGATACTTGATACCCTAAAAACTTGCCGGAGGACGCTCCAAAAAGGCATTTATCCGATTCACTTCATGCCCGCATCTGCGGTAATCTAGAGAACGCCTGTTCAAGGTGGGCGAGGTGATCACCGGTTTTTTTGCTTTTGACGACCATATCGTCGATGTAGACCTCCATGGTGTCGCCTAACATGTCTTGGAACATGTCGGTGACCAGGAGTTGATACGTTGCTCCGGCGTTCTTGATCGAGCGGAGAACGTTAGTAATAGATAGATCCCTTTGCTCAGAATAAAAGAGGTCTTCTCTTGATCCTCCTTTGCGAGTGGGATTTGGTTGTACCCATCGTATGACGCGTCCCATGAAGGAGAGAAGCTCATGACCACAGTCCGGGTCGACAAGTCGGTCAATCGCGAGGTAGGGAAAAAACTCTTTTTGTGTGGCCTCGATTTACATTAAGTAAAAATCGACGATAGGCTTAACTGTTCCATTCTTTTTGGGTACTACCACGATGTTAGCGATCCACTCCGGATAGTCTACTTTTCTAATAAAACCGACTTGCTTGAGTTTGTCGACCTCGTTGTTGATGGCTTTTTGAAAACGCAGGGATAGTCGACGGGGTCGTTGTCGGACTGGTCTAGCATTGGGGTTAACATTTAATTTATGGCATGTGACTGCGGGATCTATTCCGGGCACATCGATATACGACCAAGCAAAAACATCTTTATTCATAGATAAGAAATTTACAAGGTGGGTCCTGATTATGGGGTCGAGGTTAGCCCCTACATATACAAACTTGGGGTCGTCTTCGGTGCCTAGGTTCACTTTTTCTTTTTCTACCGGAGGTTCTCAGAAATCGATGGCGGCCTTGGCGATTGGCGATTCGCCGTCGGGAGGTCCGAACACTCGTGGGGCGACATGATCGTCACGGGGGTGGAGCGACTGTCGGCGGCAATGCCGACAGGATACCCACGACACTTGACGGCACACTGGCTGCATGCACATTGATGGTGCGGTTGCTGCTGTCATCTGTGGTGGCCTAACACGAGCTGAGACGACCTCTGATACTTTAACCGACGGTTACCGGCGTTGGATCAATCTTTGGAGATTTGTCTTTGCGGCGGCGGACTTCGGGAGCGAAAAGCGGTATCTGCATTGGAAAGAAAATCTGCTTGCTAGAGCCCCCAGCGTTCTTCTTAGTAGTTCGGGGCTGGACTTCGGCAAGCCATTGTGTAACTGGTGGGTTCATGTGTGGCGGGGGTCGGTTCACGGGCAGTCTCACTTGTTGACATGATCTGGTTACAATGGTATGCTTCAAGCTGATTGCTTCTAAGTTCCATCATTCCTCTAGGTCCTGGGAAACGGAGAACTTGATGCAATGTTGACGGTACCGCCTGCATCTGATGGATCCATCGTTGTCCGAGTATGGCATTGTATGACGACTTGATGTCTAGAACGCAGAACCGTGTATTGCAGGTGATCTTGTCCTCTCTAGATCCCACCGATACTGGAAGTATAATATCACCAATGGGATCGGCCCTGGAGCCATTGAACCCATAAAGGGGGGCGATCGGGTCTACGAGGACGGACTTGGGAAGATTCATCTCTTGCATGGTGTGGTAGAATAAGATGTCACAGGAACTGCCGGGGTCGATCAGGACACGTTTGACTGTCCAGTCGCTAATTTTGACATGGACTACCAATGCATCATTATGAGGAAGGCAGACTTTGCTTAAGTCGGCCTCCGTGAAAGTGATATCGCCTGCGCTGCGACCTGAACCACGCGGGGCGTGAGCTACCTATGAAGTGAAATGATAGACTTCCTGAAGAAGCGCCCGACCGCGGCGTCTTTTCTCTGATGAGGTTACGGAATCGTCCGGAAAGTAATCACGTGAATAGTTCGATCATTGTCACGATCGGATGAGTCTTTGCGCTTCGCCGCGGGCTTAACGATCTCGTGGGCGCCCTCGCGCTGCGGGGGCGAGCTTGAACCTCTTGGTAGTGACGGCGAGGTGGGGATCGAGTACGTACTTGGCGAGCCATCAGTTTGTGCCGCAAGTCGCCATCAGGAATGCTAGTGTATCGCTTTTTATATGGCGGCTTCCACTAGATCCCTCGGAGATAATGTTTAAGCCCCCAGCATGCATCAGTTTCATGGCATTTTGCGTTGTGAAATGCGCAAAATGGCTTGTCAGGTCGATCTATTGGTTGCCTCACATCGGGCCGGAAGAATGGGGCTCGCTTAATCTTATCCAGAATGTAACGGGGGCGTGGTCGGACAGCCCGAACTCTCTCGCTTTAATGTCCGATTGAGTCTTGGGTTTGGGGTACAAGCGACCTAGAGCGCTTCTTGGCCCGTGGAGTACGATTCGAAACTGCTGCCACCTCTTGGGTCTCGTCTAAGCCGTGGAGTTTCAAAGTTTCCTGCAACTTGATGTACTTGTCCACGCGAGCGTAGAGCTCGGACAGTGTCTCTGGGCGTTCCTTCATCAACGACCTGGAGAGATCGGTGTTACGCACTTGGCAAGCATTGGAAAAGGCCAGTGTGGCGAAAGATTCTTTCAAGCCGCTTTCCATGCACAACAATTCGGCCTTAAACCGTCCTAGGAACTCACGAATAGTTTCGTCTTCCCTGAATGATAATTGGAACAAAGAATCAAGATCTGCCTTCTTCCGCCTGTTGTGGACGTACTGGCTGGCAAACAAATCAGTAAGCTGTTCGAAAGTTTTGATAGAATCAGACTCCAGTGAAAAGAACCAATCAAGAGCACCATCCTTGAGACTGGCTGGAAATAATCTGCAGTGGAGATGATCAAACTCGGGTGAGCTGTAAAGTGCCAAACTCTGAATGTAGCGAGCCACATCTTTGACCGGGGGCACGCGTCTTTGTCATCGCACATGGAAAGCGTGGCTGGATAAAGTCTTGTGGAGAGGGTTTCTTCGAGGACCTCTCGCGACCGAATCCGACGCTGATATGTCTTAAGCATCTTGTGTACAATCAGTGGTCGAATCCTTCTTTCGGGCGTTGACCAATCCTTTGTGATAACTTCGTTAATCTGTTGATTAACGCCGTTGATGCCGTTCTCTGCTTCGTTACCCACTTGTTGTTGTTTTGGTAACTATCCACCGAGCTCGTAAAGTAGCATTTTCCTCCTTGAGCAAGGAAATGCTCTCGCGTTCGCTTATTCCCACCATGGGCAAGGTTCGGACCTGAGCTTCGAGGTCCACCATGCTTCGTGGGCTTGAGAATCGGGTGATGGATGAATTGATTTAAGGTGGTTCTCAAATGTCGAAACCACGAGACGGCCAATGTAAATGAGTGTTTTGGTTTTCCTTTGTATTTGCGAAGGGTGAGGGAAGAGAGTTGAGATTTTCTGGAGGGACCGAGTTCGCTTGTGAGCGAGCTGCCTACGTATCCTCTTTTGGTTTTCCTTTTTGGGGGAGAGAGGAATCAGGTCCGACGTAGTTCAAATAGGTGGTATTTATAGGCTTGAGGAAATGTCAATCCGGGAGGCACGTGTGTCTCTTGTACACGTGTAAGGTGGAGACCGTGAATGAGTGTTGGGCTGGTTATATTATAAGTTGTGTGCTGATTGGGAGTTGGCGCGGTTGCCCCTATTTCCCGGAGGTGGGAAGTACAAGTAAAATTTTGGTAATGATTACTCCTGGTGGTGACCTTATTTGAGGCGTTCTGTCTCTGGCCATGTGTTCGTACCGAGACATCTTTGTTCGTACCACCTACCTGAAAGGAGCTACTCACAGATCGGTCTTGGAGGTCGATGTATTGAGATCGCGTATGCAATGTTTCTTAGAGAGCTGCTTCATAGATCGGTCCTGGAGGTTGATGTATTGAGATCGCTTATGCTTCGTATGCAATGTTCCTTAATGGGGATATTGCTCCCCTACATTAATCTCTGAATATAGCTTCTTAATTCCGCCAGAAAAAAAAAAATGTTGTTTTCTGGAGTTGCACGTATTCCGTATTCGTTTGAACTATCAACACGAAGTAATCAGCTTCTGCATCACTAACGTCAGTTTTTCTTTCTAACTCTTTTGCATGCTCAAGCCTCAAGGGTAGGGGTGTCAAATAGCGGGGCTGGGCTGGCTTTCAAACAACAAAGTCTCTACCCTCATTTGCCTTGAGGGCCAAGTTTGAAAGTCGGATACTATGATTTACAAAATGAATTTAGAAACATTAGTTAATTAAAAAGATAAAAATGTACACACTTCATAATTAAAACTTCAAAATACTAAAAACTTGTTAAAAACTTTAAAATACAATTAAAACTTGTTAAAGTTGAGTCAAGAGTAAATCAAATCTACTTTAGAAGACCTTGGTTGATTATTTAAAAGAAGAACGACAAAACCAACTTGATGTGTAATTTTTTACTTTTAAAAGAAAGGTTGGATTTAAGAGATAAATTTCATTATAATATATCCTTTATTAGATGTGCATTCACTTGGTGATTTTGTGCAAAATAAAGATATCAAGACAACAAAGATTGTCTTTTTAGGTTGATGCATCTGATGACGCACATGTTTTTATGTGCAAACTAAATAATTAAAGACAGCAAGAATACTATTATAAATATAGAAAAATAATATAGGCAAAACCGTCTTAAAAAGTGTGACCAAGAGTCATAAATTACATAATAAGCAAATATTATAATAAGGGATTGTAGTTCAGAGTTAGAATTTTTAAATTAGTAAAAAAATTTAAATGAGATCAGTAACTCTTTGATGTTGGTAGGTTTCGAGCTATAGACTTTTGGTATCATCGTCCAAATTTTTTACCAATATCATCATCTAGTTTTAATAATGGAATATCATAATCTAGTTAACTAGTTTCAATAATTAAGATATGTGGCGCTTTACTACGCTAACGTGGCAAGTCAACTGGCATTTTATCCACTTGTGATGATTCGTTCAAATAATTGCTACTCGTGACAGAATACCGGTTGACTTTGTCAAGAGAATGAGACCCGAGAACACACATGGCAGAGTCTTTTTATCTGAACCTGGCAATTGGGTGTACACGAATAATTTTACGAGAAGTATTTATTCCAATCATTATTCTGACGTTTACAGCTACTAGTCAACATCTTTATATATATATAATAGCAGTCCCTTTTCCTGCTCTCTGAGGGTGTCCACGTAGGCTAATTTTAAGTACCCTTTTTACTCACGAGAAATCAGGATGGATTCAGAAAAAAGTGGAGAAAAAAGTGGCCGAACCACTTAAAAAGTAAAGTGGAGAAAAAAACTGCGATAGATGTCTCCCACTTAAAATGGAAACCCAACCTCAAAAACCCACGACTGTTCCCAAAAAAATAAAATAAAAACCCACGACTAAAATTAAAAACAACTCTTGAGATTCTCTACCCGCATCTAACCAAACAAGTTAAATCCGAGGGCGTCGCGGAACCCTATCTTCCTCGTATCTTCCTCCCACAAATCGCCGTAAGCCCGAATCGTCATATGTCGTCCCGCTCAAGGGCAAATATCGAAAAGAAATATTAGAAGTTTTAAACTTTTAAAACACCGGAATGTTGTGGAAATAACAAATAAACCTCAAGGTATTCTAAATCCTCCTTTTCTCTTCTTTCCTACGTAACAACTATTGAAGACGATTCATCAAAGAATGTTTGAGACTTTGAGTGTTTAAAAGAAGGTAATAAAATGTTTCATTAAGCCTTATTTAAATTGGCTTTTTAGTTATATTGTTTCTTCTCAAATCAACGCCTATTGATCTCCTTCTCTCTTCAAGTTCTCACGGCACATCGAATTAGGTTCGTCAAAACTCCATACAAAGGTGTGAAGTGCTTTCTCTATGAAGGTATACTATTTCTCGAAATTTCGTAGTTGTTGATCGTTATATCTTTTGGAGTTCCGATAACTGCAAGGAATCAATTTACTGCACGCCTTTTTCTTATTCTTTTGGTGATTTGGTAGGATTTTATGGGTTTTTGTTGACATGGGTATTTTAATTTTGTCAAAACTTGGTTTTTCATTAATGGGGTTTTGTTAACATTGGTTTTATGTATGATTTGTTGAATTCTCGCAGCTTATTGTTGTATTTGAATATAATTGGTTGTCTTTAGCTGGAATGTAATGAAAGTTTTTGGTTTTCTTTCATTTGTCGACGATATTGACATGAAGATGACCGAATACATATGTGCATCTTAATACGATATTGACAACTACTCCCCACACTCAAATATGGGAGTTAGATGATGAAATATGAGATACCAAAGATAAGCCGATAGCATAAAGCTCTTCCACCAAGTAATCAACTCATTGAAGTTACTTGCCTCTCGACAATGGTGTCTAACATAGATATGTCAAAGTAATTTCTTAATCTTTTATACATTATTAAGAATAGTCAAAATAGGTCAGTTCAATAGGCTAACTTGGCTATCAACCCCTTAACTTTTGTGTAGAGAGCGACATAATATCCCATGATGCTGCCTCGACATTGCTTTAACTTCAAGTACTTTCTAAGACACATTTTTTCACAGTAAGAATTGTTAACAAAGTAAATGACACTTAAATATAGAAGTTAGAAGTTATATTGTCTGTTTATATATATATAATAGCAGTCCTTTTTCCTGGTCTCTGAGAGTGTCCACGTAGGCACATTTTAAGTACCCACTTTACTTTGTTTGAATTCTGCAGCTTATTGTTGTATTTGAATATAATTGGTTGTCTTTAGCTGTGAATGTAATGAAAGTTTTTGGTTTTCTTTCATTTGCTGACGATATTGACATGAAGATGACCAGAATACATATGTGCATCTTAATACGATATTGACAACTACTCCCCAACAATGAAATATGGGAGTTAGATGATGAAATATGAGAGACCTGCATAAGTGATAGCATAAAGCTCTTCCACCAAGTAATCAACTCTCATAGTTTCTTGTCTCGACAATGGTGTCTAACATAGATATGTCAAAGTAATTTCTTAATCTTTTATACATTATTAAGAATAGTCAAAATAGGTCAGTTCAATAGGCTAACTTGGCTATCAACCCCTTAACTTTTGTGTAGACGACATAATATCCCATGATGTCAGCCTCGACATTGCTTTAACTTCAAGTACTTTCTAAGACACATTTTTCACAAAGTAGAATTGTTAACAAAGTAAATGACACTTAAATATAGAAGTTAGAAGTTATATTGTGTTTATTATATATATATAATAGCAGTCCTTTTTCCCCGGTGTCTCTCGAGAGTGTCCACGTAGGGCACATTTTAAGTACCCACTTTACTCACGCAAAAATCGAGAGAAAAAAAGAAACCGCCTTTAAAAACTTCTCTCTACCAACGAAAAATCAGGATACAAAGAATTTTACTAAAAAAAAGAAAAACTTCACCAACCGTTACATATGTTTGTATGCTCCACGTGAGAATCCTTCTTCTCTTATCCGATCTCAGAGTTTATGTTGAGATGGTTTCATATCTTGATACAAAAATGGAAGATTACCAATTTACTTCTCTAAAGAAGAAAAAACTTTAAGAGTAAGTACTTCTTCAACCTCAACTTCAGTTCGAGGGGTGTTCTCGAGTTTTGTTAGATTCTTTTACGATGGGATTGTTAAGCCACTACAATCTATTGGACAGTTTCTTGGTTCGTCGAAAAGATCGAGTGGTGGGTCTATAAATTCGACTACTGCTTCCACGTCAGATGATGAGATTGGATCATCATCAACTCATCAAGTGGTGTGACTCATCATACACCCACACAGGTGTTGAAGAATTTTAACGAGATTCGTAGTCTCTTGAATTGGGAATTGGGGATAGGTGATGCCGTTTTATTGAAATTGCGAAATGGATTTTGGTTCATCCATCGTTTCATTTTAGGCGCTGCGTTGTCAGTTATTCCTAAGGAGAATAGTGTTCTTTACCGGGCTGTTGGTAATAGTTCAAATAATAATGGGAGTATTCCCGAATCGCTTTATACAAATGGGGGTTTGAAATTGCGAGTGGTTTGGACTATTAGCTCTTTGATTGTTGTTTCGGCTAGGCATTATTTGCTACTGACCTATAATTGCCGAAAGCATCGACGCTTAATGAGTTTGGTTTTAACTGATCTTGGATGGGCAAGGGATGCTTTGTATGAATAAAGATCACCGAGGAACCGAGGGTGAAGCAAAGGAAGATGTGATAAAAAGATTGAAGTGATTATTAGCTGGAATTTGACTGATAAATTGGTTGTAAACTTCTTCGTTGAGGAACCTTAGCAGGAAATCTCGTGAAAAATGAAAATTTGGGTTCTTTGTAGAGACTAGAGCAAAAGTGCGTAAGAGAAGGAGAAAAGGGGAGTTGAAAGTATACGGTCAAGAGTTTTATCATAGTAAGGAACTAAGGATCACCAAAACCTCAAGATATCTCACCAGATTACAAATCATATATGTGTCTATTGTAGCCATTTATTTATTTGTTTTCACCTTGATGTTAAGTTGGTAGTTGTTACTTTGTCGATTGCTCCGGGAATACATGATCGGAGATGATTCATATTAATATTTATGTTTTAGACTTCTCCAATTGTGATTGTATCGTATGTAATTTTCATATGTGGACCATTGACAAAAATGGGATTTGTTTTCAAGTTATCGGACCACTTGAGGGAATACCAGCCAAATCAGATATAAATAGAGTAAATAAGTTCAAATCATTCTCAATGAATTGCCGATAGAGAACGATGAATGTTAAATTTTCATCTTTCCAGTTTGGTTTTATTTGACTTGATTATCATGATCTGCTACAAGCATGCGAGTGATGAACAATATAGGTTAATGTCAGTAGTGACAAATTAATGTCAGTAGTGACAAATTACCTTGGGGCATCTAGATCAGACTACTCAGAATATTACTTTGGATAAACCAGCACCCGCCTATCCGAAAACATGCAATGATCAAGAATTTTTTTTAAAAATAAGTGGTATACAACATATATATCTACTCTACTATACTGGAAAACCCTAGATTTATAACTCCATAATGCCAAGAATTAAACATGGCTACTTCAAAGCTTGAGTTTCCACCAGTCACGAACTGCGTCACAACAAGGTTCTGGAAAACTTGGCAAGTGGAAAATCAATTTTATGTCAACCCAGATCAAATGTGTGTTGTGGTACAATTAGAGGTAGTGGTATGTGTGTGAGAACACGTGGGCAGTTACTAGCACTTTCACTAGACAACCAGTCAGTTTCCCAGTTGGAAATATAATACACGTTAGAAACAAAGATGAGGCTGAATTTGGGTTTATTGTTGAACCTGAACTTGGACAAGTTGCTAAGATGACATGTGAACCTGCAAAGAAGTTTACACCTAGATTGACATTGCTGCAAAAGACTATTTTATTTGTTCTACTTGCATGGAATTTCGTAGATTAAGTTCTAAGACGTAAAGCTTCGATGAACAAGTTATTGGTTTGATAGTAATGACCAATCTGTGTTGCTTTAGAACGTTTAGTAACTGAACTTTTCTCGATCATCAATCTTTGCTTATCATGTTGAACAACATAAAGGTAAGGAAGTTTATGCTTGGTACATTAGTTGGTTAATTTATTTAGCAAACATTTAGTTCATCCGCCCTGTTTTTATGCAGCTTTCATTATTATATAAATGCTATATTTATAGTGTCCACGTGAACAGGGAGATTACTAAAAATTTGGAGAAAAAAAAGGGAAGTTTAACTCAACTCCACAAAACCCGACTTTCTTCTTCACGTAGGAAACCAATAAATCAGGACAGAAAAAAAATGGAAACAAAACCTACAAAAGAATTCACATACACTATTTAAAACCCATCGCACCTTTTTCCAAAACCAAGCAATGTGCTCTCCCATACTTGGAAGAGAATTCCATGTCTGACAAGCATTGATATCCATTGTTTCAGTTTCGCCTGATGATTCATCCCTCAAAGCTAGAAAATTAATTTGTTCATCTCTCTTGCGTTAAGCTATTTCGAGATTCCTCGAAGGTGGAAGTTTTTCACCGCGACTCATCATGGTAATCAAAATCGGGTAGTAGTGTAAATAGCTTTGCGGATGCACTTTCCTTCAAGTTGGAGGAAATACTTGACTCTCTCAAGATTTGCTTTCCTTAGACATGTTTTTGGGTGACAAATGGTTGGTTATCCGAAAGCTTTTGGACCTCCGGATGCTACATCCATATAGGCCACGCTTTTGACAATCTCGGTTTATCACTATGATGAATAGGCCGAGGAACATCGATGATGAGTGACATCCATTATTCAATCCATCCAGTCTTCTTAATTTTCCAGATACCGCGAAGTTGACGAAGTCCCCAAAGTTAAATTCATGTTTAACTGTTTTAGCCAATAGAAACAGGGAAACGAAATTGCTTGGTGAGAAATCATTTAGTTGTGGAGTCCCACTCTTACGCGACCGATTCTAGCTTTCCGAATTCCAGGGAGCGAGATTGTCATTCATTTCCTTATTACGTAACAAATATGAAGAGTAGTTGAGATAATTGTGGTTTTCATGTTGCAAAGGAGTGGAATTAGTACTTTTGAGGTGGTCTTTAGATGGGACACGAGAACCTAAACCATCCATGTCTTTCTTTCTCGCACACATAAGATTGGGCTTCCCTAGATTTAAGCATATATGGCGCAGAATCAGAATTTGACCCACAAAGGTTGTCCCGAAAAGGGTTAGAACAGGTAAGCCACTCTTCTTATCAATCGACGTTAAGGGTTTTGCCAAACCGCCTCGACTTAGTAATCTAGCATCCGACCGCGTAATGATGTTCCTTCAATGGGGATGTTGCTTCCGGGAGCTAATCTAAGCAATAGAGAGAAAAAACGGGACTTACTTGCTTCCACACCGTAGAACCCGGTTTAAAGAGATTAATAGTTCGAGTTTTGGTCTCATTCTCTGCAGAAAAAACAGCACAAATCCTTTTTCGTGAAAAATACTTCCTTTTTCCACTAAAGTTGAATAGTGGATTGTGTCGCAGCTTCGATCTTGAGTTTCTTTCATCCGTAGCTTGCTTCCAGCTTAAAGCAATATTCCACAGATCTCACAAGCCATTGATGCAACAAGATTGTCACAACGCTTTGGTGCATCACTCCACCATCTATCAAGAGATCGATACATGTATAACTTCTCAACTGTTTGGCCAAAATCCTCTTCAATCTTCGGTAATTCAAAGGTAAAACGGATTTTACACTTGCAGATTAGAATGTAGATTTCCTCACCGCGATAGAATCCGGTAGTGCATACAAACTGTTAGGCGTTAAATTTTGTCACCTAATATCGATGTACTCAAGTAGACCTTAATACGTTGTTGATAATTTTCATGTTCAACTAATTAAAACCTTCCATCGGTGTTTTGTCTCTTTTCCGTGAGGTGCAACCGATGGTAGAGAATTTCAGCGCCCATCTTTCCGCAATGAGAATTATTTATCTCCAAATAGGCGTAAACCGAATCCTTTGGGACCTTCCCGGTAATTATGAAACTTCAGACTTTTATTTTTAGTTAGTAGTCTCGACTTTGTGTTGAACTCATTTTTGTTTTGTTTATGCACAAATCTTGCGGGGATCCGAATGGTACTTCTTTTGTCCAAGAGACATGACTAATCGTGCCACGAAATTGGATATTGAAGACGACGGTAGAGATAGACCCATCTGAATGGCCCGCATAATCGTGGGGATGAAGAAGACCGATTTTCTATTTAGGAAGGGCACCGCGAGGGAGATAGGACAAATTGGGTTATGCATGAATATCGACTTGAAGTCAAGCAATTGTTTGACACCGTGTCTCGCAAGTAAGACTTTGTTTCAAATTTGCATGTAGTTATATTTCTTTGGTTTATGACTGCTTTTGTCAAGTTAAATTGTTGTATTATGGTTAATCTAATATTAGAGTATGTGATTCTGCTAAGTGCTATACTACATATTTTGCAAAGCGCTCTTTTCTATATTGTTTGTCAAATGAGATATGTATCACTAGCACAAAGTACATAGAGCATATAGGCAAAATGAAATCACCGAAAGGGCAAGTTTTGTCGCTAGGGTCGCAGCCAGAGCCGCCGCTTAAAAAGCAATATTCCACAGATCTCACAAGCCATTGATGCAGTTAGGTGTATGCTATACCTTAGAATCACATCTCCGCGATAGATCACATGGTCAAGTTTCCATCCAAAATGAAAATTAATGAATTCAAAAAGTCGCTTTTAAACGGCTTATACTCATGACAGAAATTTATTCAGAGAAAATCCTACTCAAGTCAAGAGACCCCCATCACGCAATGTTTGTATTTCTGCCTCAACCTCGGACTGATTCATCCTTAATTTAAAGCTTCTTGGTCCTCCCTTTACGATGTCAATCTAAAAGACAAAATTTTAGAAACTCAATGAAGTACCAAAATAAACCGTAAAGAAAATAGTTTCAATCAATCCTGAAATAACAATTCATTTAAAACCTATATAAGAAAAGTACCGTGTACTTGCTTCCTTCGATGTTCAAAGAAACTTGAGAATGGACAAGTGATATGTGCTGCACTTAAAAGAGTTCATTCAAAGAACTAATATAAATGACAAAATGTGAGGATTCTTTGAACTCATCTACTCAAGGTACTCATGATATAATTAATACCTTGGGTGGAATTTGCCCTTTTCAAGATAACCAACATAGTCGGAAGGATAAAGAAACTCCACTAACCAGAATTGCTCATCTTTTTTAACCCATGAGTCGTTCCATCCATGAACAAAATCCAACAAGAGAACAACTTGAACAAGAAGAAACATTCCCCGAGCCAAATTTCCATGCCGATTCTGCATTTATAGAAACTAACAAGAAGCCACAATCCAAACTCAAATAAGGTAGCACATGAATGAAAATCTATAAGCAATATAACATACTTGAATACATACTCTAACTAAAGTGGTAACAAAAAGTCAATCAGAACCAACCGAACTTATCTAAAAGTAAAACAAAAATCTGCACCTGTATCGTGATATCGTAAATAATAACTCTCTAAGCTAACTAGGATTTGACAAAGTTTAAACTTTTACACGTGCTCTAGATAACAAAACCGATGGTCGGAAAAACGACAATTTTTTCATCAACTAGGTGTTCTATCAAACCAACTAATGGTAAAGCTCAATAAAGCGAAAGGTAAGCACCAGCTGATGGGTGTCTAAATCTTAATACTGATGGGGCAAGAACTGCAAGAGAATACGGATATCGTTGAGCAATTAGACACCATTTTAAAAATGTTAGACATTGTTGCTTTGGTGGAGGTATTCAAACGTCAGTTATGTTTCAAGAGCTTAAAACCATTAAGATGTTATTCAGGGGGTGTGCTGAAGGAAATTACAAAAAAAAAGCATTGAAATCATTAGAGCATTTGCATGAACTATTGGGAGCATTGTTTGTTTTTTCCCATGTTTTTACAGACTAATAGCTGTAACTGATAAGTCTTGGACTGGAACAAATGTTGGCCTGCCAATCTCCATGCCATACCTTACCAAACCAACATATCCAAGTTCCTCAAAAACAGAATTTTGTCATGTAAAAACCAGTTTGATCACAGGTGATTGGCAACTCACTTGAAATAAGAACGAACAAAGGAATCATTTTGCTCAGGGTGCGTCTTGTAATAATAATAATCATAGAGATTTCCGAATTGCCCTTTTCAAATTTCACCTCGAAAGTAACATCATGATTTCAGACCGAGCTCAAGGAAAAAGGGTTAGAATAAAAGAAATCAACATATTACCTTTAAAGATGGAGGACATGCAAGAAGAATCCCAAGACGTCCACAAAACAAATGCTACCGATAGTCCACCACAATTGAATATGAAGTCCCAGAATCTTAATTTCCACAGCTATAAATGAAAAACAAATTTAACATATGTGAACGAGAAAAATAAAAAGCACTTATCATGATATAGGGGACGATGTTAAGTCGGAATGAATTTTTGAGAAAGGAGAATATCATAAAGAAATCCTTTTCGCAACAAAGAATCCTATATGACCTTTAAATACTATGAGGAAGAGCTTACCTTCACATAATGAGCAATCTTAACACAATAAACAGGAAATTCAAAGTGTAAAATTTTAAGGCTCCTCCTGCTTTCCAAGTTTTAAGGACCAAACAAAGAGCATTGTAGAAGAGTCTTTCCAAATGCATTTGGTCGCATCTTTTGTATTTGACTTTTAACGTAATCAAAGGGCAGATCAAGCAGCGTAGTTTAACAATCCCAAAACAGCACTTGCTCCTAGAGAAGCAAATGAAACAGAAATGCAGTTCAACAAACCAAAGAGCACAAATATGATTATTCCTTTGCACGGACATTAGACTACAAGAAACTCTACAAGAGAAATATCCAAACAAAGATGATTATAGTGGGGTCGACCAACCAATTTCGTTCAAACAACCATAAGCCACATCAATTTTTTCTTTAACAAACTTTTGGAAGGCCGGATGGTAAAACATGCAACATTCTCAACATGGTTAGCCTAATGCCATTCCAACTGCCTGCCAAGAAAATCGAAGGCTATTATGTCCTGCGAGAAACAAAGATCCCATGTGGATTTTAAAAATACCCACTTGCTCAAATCCTCCGAATTTGCTCCTCGTGACCGCGATATAAACAAACAAGCAATGTGCTCTCCCTTCCGTTAAAACGCAAAGTCTACAAGATTGTCACAAAGTTTGGTGCATCACTCCACCATCTATCAAGAGATCGATACATGTATAACTTCTCAACTGTTTGGTCAAAATCCTCTTCAATTTTCGGTAATTCACGTGTTTGCTGTCGTCTTCGAGCAACCTCCTTGCAACCTCAAACAATCAATCTACAAAAAGACATCCACAGGAACCTCATGTTATGAAAATGGTGCAAACCGGAGACCAGACCTGCATACCCAAAAGGGCAATCTCTAATCTCAAGCTTCTGCAATTCAAGGCATCCCCGAAGCACATAAGTCGATTACCACGCCGGTGTCTCCTTCTTCAAAAGCAACCGATAGTGTACTTAACTAACTTCCCATACTGTCCAATGTAATAGAAGGCCTTATCGGTGAGCAAACCAGATAATGCTAACCTTCCCGAGCTTCTTACAGTTCATTACAATAGCACCAAAGCCCATATCCATGGGTTCACCTCGCGGAGATGGTCCGGTAGGTGTAAGCCCCATTATACAAAAGACGGAACACCACAAGATCCGGGCCAGTTCTTTGACATGGCCACAACAAATGCTGCATTGGTCATTTTATTGCAAAATGGAGAATTGAACACAACTTCTTACGACCTTCGAAATGGCAACAAGGCCCACTTCGAGGATCGGGGAATCACCTGTCCTCCCGGCAAAAGCCGAAAGACCCGGTTCACGTGAGGTCATCATGTTGCAGCCCACAGACTGAAGCCCTTCATTACATACCATGTTGTATTTAAGCCCTTTATTCCCTGCTTCTTTGTTGCATTTTTTCGCCTCTTTTGGTTCTGATTTGGTACCTTGAGAGTTGGACTTTGGGATACTTGGTATTAGGTTGTTAGCTTCTAGCTAACTTACCAAGAATTGTTGTAATATTTGTGTGACAATATTAATTTAGTAACTATTAAGGATCAAAAAATAAACAAAAACACAATATTGACTCTAAGTAGCATCAATGAATAAACTCCATCGCACCCTTTCATTAGCAATCATTCAAGTCGGGTCGCGGTCGACCTACTTTACCTAATCATTGTTTAAACCCCCGTCTTTTTTATTCAATTGCCTTTTTCAAATATTGTATTCTCAAGCTTTAGATTTTTGTTCCCTTTTTTTACAATGGCACAATCAGAACTCATTGCTAATAGAAAAAAAGGTCGCGACTTACAACCACACTAGCTAATACCACTAAAACAGCTGGCTTATACTACCACCAAACCATTATCCCAACGCATGAATATGAAACAATCAAACCTTATCACCCCAACAAGATCACAACCGCCACCATAGGGACCGTAAGCATAGAGTAGGCTAAACCCTTGAAGTATAATGTCTAACAAGGAGCCTCATCTTCGAAAAGGATGTTTCTAATGTTAAATTTTACCTCAAATCTATTTCCCGGTTTTGTGCAAAATATTTCTTTTCTTTTCTTTTTTTTCAATCAAAGCAAAGCAATGAAAATAGAGAACATCTGATATCTGTGTCAGTCTAGAAAACTCGAGGGAAGTCTAACCAGCAAATAGCACATTGGTGGAATGGAACACAAGACAGCCTATTCAAATGACGACAACAACAATAACAATACAAATACAAATATTAATAAGAATAAGAATAATACTAAAATTAACAATTCTAAGTAATTTCAAAGAATTACTGAGCCAACTTCAACTTACAACAGTTGCTGTGGCTATCATTGTGTAGTCAGCAATCACCAGAAATAATCAATGAGCTTTATCTTTATAAGGCAGTTAGGTAGGATAAAAGTTCGCCACATACAAAAATGGGGAACAAAATGATTATAGACCAAAGATTCACATATACTTTCTGATAACTCTTTCACATTCCCTGGTGCTCACTGAAGGATATTGATTACGATGACTCAGGTCAGAACCGAATCAAAGAGAAAATCTAGGCCAACATTTGCTTGCGTACATTATGTAGTTAAGTGAAAATTAGACTGTAACAGGCTCCAAGAGCTACCAATCACAACTCCTAAAATTCTAAATGAACCCTAGACACTCCTTAACCTAAATATACATTTGCATATAAAAAAATCGAAGCTCGAGCGGCGGATGGAATCTTTTCACTTTCAAGATTCGTAAAGGAAAGCCTCATTATAAGTGCACATCATCGACAGAAATACTAAGATGACAAGTTAATCCACCTCAATGTCAAAGAAGCACATCTCTACTATACTTTCTAATGGAGGAACACAAAAAATACACACACAACAAAGAATTCTTTTTCGCACTATACTCGGGCAATCTATGGTGGACATAGAAGATTGGCCTATTTCATGTCCTGACAAAAGCGGGGACTCCACTAGATCGCAAGGTGGAAGTTACTTACCAGCTATCGCAGATGATGAGTCAGAACTACTTCACTATTGAAATTCGAAGTCTTTAAGCTGAATCACATTCAGTTTGAGTGGGTTAAGATAAAAAGCTTACAGGGGGCATACATTCTGTCTTGATGAAAATAACCCACAAAGGTGATCCTTACACCCAATGACCAAGTATCGAAGTCGCATTACTATAGTTGCTGTTCCAATGGAATCATCTTTCAACAAAAGTAACGCGCCATTGTGACCCCCGAAGTTGGAATTACCAGTAACTCTGGACGTAATTTGATATATGTGTTCTTTTGGGATGAGCTAGAAATAAAATATTAGTTTCCTCATTTTAATTTTTCCACTGGTGCTCCCCCTTTGTACAGTTTATTTCAAAGATACTACTTTCCTCTTCTTCTTTTTGTTTGTTGGTGCTCCTAATAAATTTAGTGGAGGCCATGAAATTTATAAAACTGGCATTTGCAGGGGTTGGGGAACACAAACAAAAGTAAAAAAAGGTACAAGCACCTTATCTTAAATAGTCAACTCCGTGCCTACTCCTTCCAAAGAGACAATCAATTAACGAGCCTGCGACAAAACATGCCTTAATCTCAGCCCCTTTTTCCGTTTCTTCAGGCATGTTCGAAAAGCCGAAGGAAGTGCCTCAAAAAACGTAACAATTTTTACACGGATGGACCGGACAACGGACAGAGCTGGATGCATAAAAGAAAACATAAAACTTGGCAATCCTATAAGATCCTTCAAAGGCAAATAGACGGATACAAGTCTGCTGAAAATGTTGCAAGCAATGAAGCCAAAGTAAATTTCATCAAAGAAAAATAAAACAAAGACTTAAAAAATTGGAAAGTGGAAACAACGGTTTCACACTTTCACAACTTCAAAATGGGCTAAAAATATTCGACTCTAAAGTCCGAAAGCATACATTAGTACATTTCCCCTTTTTGTCTTTTTCATTTCTTTTTTAGTCTTTGTTTTGGAGGAATGTTGGCAACGTATTAAATATTCTATTGACCAAGACTTCGATTGCTTAAAGTGTAACTATCAATACCAATTTTATCAAAGTGACATAAGCGTGAGGCCGTGAGCTCTTGCCAGATTATTGATCCACCTTTTTCCACACGCAGATAGAGCTAACACTTCCTTGAGTTCCGAGACCAAAGCAATAGAGCACATAACAATGCAAAGAACACTACCATTTGGTTGGTTGAGCGGGATACTCAATCTGAACCGATTCATGTCACTTGATTCGGAGACTTCAAATGGGGATACTTCATACTTTGATATAGCTCAATCAATAAGTATAGTGATCTGTTATAATTAACAATCGCTGAATGGGATGCACAAGGACTAACTCAAAGCTTCAGAGAAAGTAGAGGACTCCCCTTGGGTGTGCCCAAGTAGAGAGTTCTTAACGCTTTTAGTACTCCAATTCCTATCGGTTAATATACTATAATAACTATGTAGCAAATAGTCTATGAACAATAGAAGAGGTTGGGCAAAGGGAAACTAGCACGCTTTTCTTGACCGCAAGGTTCCTGTGACAACAAAGCGGTATTTAATAATGTATAATAAAACCCTTGCCTACCGAGTTGGTCCGTTTCCCACAAAATAATCTAACTCTACCAAAAAAGAATCCTATTAATACTTAACTTCCTAAACAAACCTATCTATATAAACACAAAACAAAAACACTAATTAGGGATATATAAAAAATAATAATCCTATTAATACTAAACTTCTAATGACATAAGAAAACCTAATCAATTAACCTAAACAAACCTATATATATAAAAAACAACGATCCTCCTAACACAAAACAAAAACACATGTAAACTATCAGTTTTTTCTTTTATTCTGATTTACATGTTGAATTCGATACATTAGTTTTACATATATAACTAAGTTCTTTTTCTTTTCTTCATTGCATACAATAGAAGATATTCAATAAAGGGCTTGAAAAGAGTTAACAAATATGGATAAGGTAAACTATTTTTTTTTTTCAAGATCTTATTTAATAATTTTGTTGATTTCTCTTTTATGATTCAACTGATGATAAAAACAAAAATTAAAATATTAAAGACAAGTCTCAAGTTGAAGCTACTGAGTCAATCAATCCAACACCACAATACATCCACTGAAAGAAAAACGATGCTTACAGTCCTCATGAAGATAAGCAATACATCCACTGAAAGAAAAGTCATCACCAATAGAAACAGGTGCATCAATCAAATAATCCCGAAAAAATCAATAGCAATTTCAGTTTCAAAGGCAGTAATAATGAAAATGAGTGAAAACTAATACCTCTTTGTCTTCTTTTTTTTAAACTTTAGAATTCAAGTGTGGGCTTTTTCCTCTCAAAATTGAATTTCAATGGAGAAGCCGAGAATCTAGAATGTCGAATCTAATGGAGACGGAAACGATACATTAGCTTAAGCTTGAAACGCCATGAATGTTGAAACTTAAAGAGTCATAACGTTTCAAAAAATACAGAATGAATTTTCATGGATAGGATTTCTTTGGTCTCAAGTTTTTATCAATTTCAAGTAATCGAGTGGTGGTAGTAGTGTAGCAGTCAAATTTGAATAAAATTGGAAATACAATCCCGCTTTTAAAACATATGTTCTGAAATTTGATGGGCCTAGGCCCAACAGTAATAGTAAACATAGAGGTTTCTAAAACCCAAAAATTTCTACCTAATTAAAAAAAAAAATCTAATTTAAAATAAGGTGATTTAGTTTTAGGTCGTCCCAATAATATGGGTATTTACGTTAGACCCACATTTTTACATTTTTTAGCTTTAGGTAACCCTATCGTTAGTTAACCATCATTTACCAAGTTTGACCGTCTATTGTGGTGTGTATGGTGTTGTGCCCTTTCAAAATGCCACAACTACCCACTCACTTTTACACGTGCCCACACCATAAAACTCAAAATCCACATTTCAAATTACCCAACACGGTCATAATCTTGGGTCCTAATAGAGTGGAAGCTGGAAAAAAGAGAAGCTCGCTGTTCCAAAATATCAAAATATAAGATATATACAAAACTAGAACCCTACTAAAAGTGAACTTTCAATCACTTAGTAAAACATAATCTATTAACCTAAAAAAAACAATTGAACTACACATATCGAAAAACCAAGTAGCCTATTTTCTTCATTTTTTCTCCATTATTTATAATTATTTATTGACTTCATTTTATTATGTCTATTGCAGATAATGGCGTATGAAAATTACAGCTTATGTAAAAAAAAAATGTTAAAGGAAATTCTAGAAACAGGACTTAACATTCAACAAGATCCGGTCTACAACACAAAATTAGAGAGCGGACGATTCAAAACCACTGTAACATTAAAGGTACCGAAAGACTTATTCTTTAACAATGAAGACATCATAGTTAAAGAAATTGATGGAAGCACCACATATTCTGTTGCAAAAGCAGAAGATTCAGCAGCTTTTCATGCAATACAGTTTATAAAGGATGAACGTGATATGGAAATTGAAGACTTCAATTTCAAAGAACTTATGAAGAAAAGAATAGAAGTTGAAGAGAAACATAATCAACTTGACATCCTCAAAAATATTATGCTAGATTGTTTGGTTGATGATAAACACAACAAAGATAAAATATATTATCTCAAAGAAAAAATTAAAGGAATGAAGGGCATGGAAAGTTCCATAATAAAGAAAAGAAAACCATGAGGATTAGTACTTGAATACCAAAATTTTATTATGTTGGTCACATAGTATTTTTTTTCTGTTAAACGCTTATTTTAAACTTTAGATATGCATTAATTTCATTTATTTACTTCATTTGTAGCAAAATAATGTTGTTTTGAAATATATTAAGTAGTTAATGTGCTATTCAACTACACCATTACAAAAGAAGTCTTCGATTTCAATCAAGTTCATGCCCTAAAAACGAATAAACCTAAAAATAGACGGACATTAATCCAAATTTATTGGAGGAAGCAATGAAAAATTAAATCTTGAGGATTCGAACATCATCTCCCAATAAAAATAAAAAACATATTTAGAAATATATATGGGCCTAAAAGAATGCCTAAAGATCAAGAATAGTGCTCTTTTTATCCGTTTAGCCTTCAAAGATCGTGAGCAAACCATTTCCCATATACTTTACCAAGAGCTGCTATATCCAATAATATAAACATATGCTATGGTGTAAGTTTTTTCAAACTTGCAGAGTATCAAGACATATTACATTTCAAAACATAAAAAAATACCCTCAAAAACATAAAAACTAACAACAACTTTTTAAAACTAAGAAAAACAAAGCGGTTAGTATTTCTCATTCCAAATCCATAATCGAATATTACTACCGATGCAGTCCACTACTAAACCTCAGAACAAACTTATTATGAGTAGTTATTTTTTATATTATTTATCTTATTCCTTATATTGTTTGTTTAAATCAATTTTGTCACTTTTGGATGAATGTATTATTATTAGCATTCAAGAAGGGGAAAGAAATAACAACAAAACGATTACAATGTTTCTCGAATTCAACTTCTTCACTCTTTCTCAACATTCCATCTCATAAGGATTAGTACACCAAACGGAAGTAGAAATTCATAGAGCAAGACTTTGGGAGCAATTCTGCGTTCAAAATGCTGAGAATATTGAGGTATCTTTTTTTTTAATCATCCACTTCTTCTGTACTTTTGTTACAAGGAAAGATCAAATTGCCTTTGCTTTCTGAACTGCCCCCTGCCTTTAAATCATTGTATGAAGGATCTAATGCCAATTCGAGGTCATTTCATCAGCACATTCGGTCATACAATGCGTAATGCTTTTACAAGTCTTGGTGTTAATCCGGACATCGTGTATTGCATGGGCGTGGTCCAATATCATTTGTTATAAATGAAATACTCTACCATAGAGTCAGATCATACATAATCAGAAATAGCAACAGAGATGCATTAATAACATTTCTTCTGTGCAGCTGTTGTTAGTTGCTCTTACTTTCAGCCATTATAAAATTTTATAAATTTACACCATTTACATTAAAAAACTGAAAAATAACATCATTTCCAATCAACAACAAGTTCTATGTACAACGAAAGAGTTGTGGGATAATGCAACCCAGAATAACCTTTCTTCTCAAATCCTACAGTTTTCGGCCACCTTTAATTGACACTTCTACTCTGTCCATAATCAATTATTTCCCAATTGATTTACATAAACACACAAAATATAGCTGATAATGGATGTAAACTTGAAAAGATTAACACTTTTTTCCTATGAAAGCAAGAAACCATTACTAAATGTTCAATCATAATTTATTCATAATATAGCCAAGTATCATTATCTAATAACTAGATTGAAGCAATATTATGTGATAATTTTATAAAATATCACGTAATATTTTATAAAAAACCGAACTTGAGAAGATAAAAAACCGTCCACATAAAAAATTAAGTAAAAGAAAATATAATATGCATATCTCATAGCTTTACATAGAATATGTGGATAACAGTTACACAACCGAACTGGAAAAGACAAAAAACAACACACATAAAAAATAAAGTAAAAACCAATATAATATTTATACCTCATAGCTCCACATAGGTATTATAATTTTCATAATAATTGTATAAACGGCACCCGTTCATAGAACGGGTTCGAAAACTAGTATAGGCATATAGCGCCCCGATTATGATGTAAAATCTGTTTTTAGTGTACAAAGGAACGTAAGGATTATCTAATCTAACTCCGATAAAGAAAACGAGGGCTTCAACAGTAAATTCATCACATCATTAATTTTTTTTTTTCTGATTTTACCCGTTGCCAAACATGAATGTTATAGTTCATGCTATTTTTTGTTTTATTTTTTTTATTTTGTCTTTTTACAGAAGTAAAATAATAGTTTTACGTCCATAAATTAATGAAAAATAAAATAAAAATCGGGATTGTTAACGTGGCGGAGACACGTACAAAAAGGCTAGTGGTATTAAGTAACATTCCAAGAGTGAAGCAGGGGGTGTGTTTCTGTCGGTCGGATCGGAATATGAGCTTTTGGTTTTAGATTTTTTGGAATTTGATATGTTATGCCGAATTTGATCCGGTTAGGGGTGTAATACGGGGCGGGCCGAGTCAACTGCGGGTCAAATAGTGATGGGTCGGGGCGGGGCGGGTCTAGGGATACAAATCCAATGGTTCCCGATGGGGCGGGGCGGGGCGGGTTGAAGTGTCATGTCTTAGTACCATCACCCGGCCTGTTGGGTCAGTTTACGGGGCGGGTTTTGGGCGGGTCATCTGGGAGTCGGGTGGAAATTATCATTTTAACCCAATTTCACCCAATTTTTTTTCCTAATTCTGCAAGTAATATATTTCCAATTCACAATAAAGAGAAAAAAAATAGAATCAATCAATAAAAAATAAACAAAAATAAAAAAAACTTGAACTTGAACCCAAAATTATATCTGGAAATTTGAAATTTTTTTCTCGTGATTTACCATTTGTAAATTGATTATTTTCCATAGCATAATAAAATGAAGATGGGAGCGAGGATCTATGGTACAAAACAATAAAATATAAACTAAAATAAGTCGAAATTAATACAAGGATGAATGATTCATCTTCTCCAAAAATCGAAAGTTGAATTTGAACTTTTGATATTTGTTCAATGTTCAAACTTGAATATTTGAGATTGATGTTGAACTTATAAGTTTGTGTTCATATCTCTCAAATTCCTACAAAAGTTAAAAGAAAATATAAACAAAATACAAAAATATTAGAGTTAGAGTCTTGAAATTGTGCAGGTCAACGGGGTTGGGTCAACGGCTTTTAACACGGTGCGGGTTGGGCGGCTTGACGGGTCGGGTTTGAGCATAGAACCTACACCCATAGCCCGACCGCATAAAAACGGTGGCGGGGCGGGGCGGGTCTATTCTTGGGTCGGTGCGGATTTGGGTGGCGGGTGAAGACTGGGTACCTTACCGGATGATGGGTCAACGGTTTTTTTTTACACTCCTAGATCCGGTCTAATTTTTTTTCGAAATTTTGAAAATCGGATAAAAATTGGTATTAAAAAAAATCTGAAAATCTGGAAATCAAAAAATTTAGATGAAAAATCAGATAATTTGGATAAAAATCAGAAATTATTGAAAATTCAAATATCTTAATATTAATTCTATGTTATAATTTGTACAATAAATATTAATTATAGGGTTTTTAGTTTGTTTATACTATATATTGATTAATGCAAGTTAATCCATTGTAAATGAGAAAAAAAAAGGTGGGGTTATATTAAAAATATCCTAATTACATTAGAATTTTAGATATATTATATGTAATTCAAAATAATAATTCGACACAATCGGATTGGATATGCATTAGTGGATTCGGATCGAAAAAAATGTTGATCCGAATTTAAATTGGATTTTTGGAAATCGGACGAGTAATATTGATACTGAATCTGAAAAAAATCGGATTGGAATTCGGAAAAATTAGAATTTTGAACAAAAATTTGGCACCCCTAGTTAAAGTATAGCTTCAATTTAACGGAAAATACCACGTGGTATACGGTTTTAACAATAACCCGTACATTTGTATATTACGAATGAAATATGAGTGTCGTTTTGGCTGACTATAAAATAAAGAAAATATATTCGTAATACTGTAGAGATTGATTGATTGATTTAATAATTCGTAAATCCACATACTTTAGTTTAGTTAGTCCACATAGAATAAAATCTTGAAAAACTGAATGGAACTCAGTGAGGTTCAAAAGAGTTGATGCAATTACGATCCAATGATCCATACAACGAGATCATCCAACGGTCATGTATATGAAAGTATGATGGCTATCCTTTGTTGGCAATAAAAATGGTAGATCACTACTTCATGCATAGATAAAAAAAATTGTATAATTGTAAAATTTTGCAAAATATATCAGTATGTGAGAAATTTAAAAACTAGAAAATTAAGATTTTGACACTGGTTCTCTTACATGTTCCAGAAATTTTGGAATTTCTGACGAGATTCCAACTTTTCACCCTATAGGATAAATGGATAATATCTACATCGAGTCCATGCTCCCTAGAATCCTTGCTCATTTAGTAAGATTGTGAGCTTAATTGGCCATTAAATTGTCAAAACACAAGTGAAAAAAACAAAGAAAAAAAAAAAGAAAAAAAGCCAAACCTTGTAGAGAGTGCAAATATATCTTCTAGGACACTGGTTTATAACAATCTGATGGAAAATATTTGAAGCAACTTTTGAATAGTAATTTCGAACCACAATAATTACGTATAAAACTAGGAAAGTTATATGCGTGATGAAAGGCAGGAACCAACATTCAAAGTACAACATACATGGGGGCGGATCTAAGAGTTGGCTGACCCAGGCTATAGCCCCTCTAATTTCGCTCAAAACAAAATTTTAAGTGGTAACGGTTCATAATTTATACCCAAAAAAAAAAAAAAATAGTGTGAATTAGTGCTAGTAGCCTCTCTTGTGGAGAATCCTACATCGCCCCTGCATACATGGACTACAATTTGTGATTTTGAACGGAATATCATAATTCTGTCGATTTGAATCCAGATTTTGTCCCTGAAGGCCTCACAGCTACGTACGTACCTTAATGGAAAATCCAACATTAGTTAACCGCATGCGTTCAAGCTTTAGAATATGTATTAGCTTTAGGAATGAGCAATGGATAATTAAGTGTATTAAAAGATAACAACAATCAGAAGTTCGAAAAAGATTAACACCAAAGATCGTCTCAGTGATACCAAATCTGTTGATTTACTTCTTTATTTAAAGATTTCAAAAGACACATTAAAGTTTCAAAAAGAAAAATAAGAACTCCCATCAAGTTGATCATTGTCCGTGAAAGTACAAAAAGGAGTAGCAATTGTTTGTTTGCTGTTTGTGGTGGTGGAGCGCGTGGAGGCGTGGAAAATGTCAATATATAACACCGCCTTTTGTGGGTCGTTTTATTCTCAGTTTACTCATAAAGAGATACCTGCCTTTTAAGGGCCAAATCTTATGTCGGTAAAGTCGTGGATTTCTGTATTGACTTGATTGTTGTCCATAAAGGTATACTTCCACTACTGAAATTGCAAATTGAAATTATGACATGTTCGGAAAGCTATTTCAGAGAAGAAAGAGTTAAAAGAACTGCCACTGCAAAAGTCCAAATTTTAGTTAGTTACGATCTTACCAAAAAAAAACAAGTTAGGCACGCAGATTTAAATTGTCACATTTTTTTTGGGTTTTGATAGCTGCATTTAGGTAGATATCAGCTTGAAATGGACGCTTTCATTGTAAATGGGGTAATTCCCAAATAGGGAAAGGATAAATTTCTGATTCGGTCATGATAATGTCATTTTGTTTCTAATCCGGCAATTTAGTGTAAAAAGTGGCTGACATTATCCTACTAATTGCTGACAAAATGCGCCGAGTTGCAATTTGTGATCGAATTGAGAACACATTGACATTATCATGGCCGAATCAAAAATTTACCCATAGGCAAATGTACATCCCCTATCAAAGGGTCTAGTAGCCCAAATGATTATACTATTATATATTCTAGTTGTTAATAAAAATTACCTTAATTTGCACAAAAAAAAATAAAAAATAAAAAATAATAATAATAATGTTAACTTGTTATACTTTCATCCATGTCCGCAACATACAACAATTCATCAGTACTAAGTTGACGATGACATTGTCTTGATTGGAAACAAAATGACATTATTGAGTCCAGTTTGGGAAATTACCTTTGTAAACGACAACAATTAAATAACTATTAACAGAATAGTTAAAAAATATAAGTGAACATATAACAAAATAAGGTGTTTGTAGAAAACAACCAATCAAAGAGACAAAACACAAGATTTATAGTGGTTTGGTGCCATTGCGGCAACCTACGTCCACTGGAGAAGAAAGATGTTTATTGTTTGATTGATTTTTAGGGTTCTATTACAGAGATATATATAGGCACAACACAAGTGCACAATCGTCTATGTTGCTTCTAAAAGAGTGGAGTCTTCCCTTTATAGAAACACACAAATCTATCGAACTGTTACAAACCCGACTAGAGGGATACGCGACGCCGCCTTCATCATGTGCAACCGGCGGCGAGGAGCTGTCTCTTTTTCTTCTCCCACACTCCCCCTCAAGTTGGTGCGAAGATATCCAATGAGCCCAACTTGGAGAGTATATCATGGAACTTGGAAGCTGAAAGTCTATTGGTAAAACTGTCTACAAGCTGTTGGTCACTGCGAACAAAGGAGGTAGCAACAATGTTGGACTATACTTTTTCACGCACAAAATGACAGTCAACTTTAATATGCTTAGTTCTCTCATGGAACACCGGATTTGCTACAATGTGAATTGCAACTTGATTATCACAGTAAAGTGTAGTTGGCAGATGCAATCCAAAGCATAAATCCTTCAGAAGGGCTCACAGCCATATAATTTCACTGGTGGTGGAAGTCATAGCCCTATACTCAGCTTTAGCACTAGAACGAGCCACCACATTCTGTTTCTTGCTCTTCCAAGTGACCAAATTACCTCCCACAAAGGTACAATAACCAGAAGTAGATCACCAATCAACTGGTCATCCTGCCCAATCAGCATCTGTATATGCAGTAATAGATGTATGCCCATTTTCCTGCATCTAAATACCTCTACCCTCGACCGCCTTTTCGGATATTGCGGTTATTCTAGAAACTGCATTCATATGTTGAGTCCTTGGAGCGTGCATAAAGCGACTAATCAAGTTTATTGCATAAGAAATATCTGGTCGGATAATAATTAAATATATTAGTTGACCAACTAATCGCTGATACTGACCAATGTCAGTAAAGAAGATCACCGGTGTTGTCCAACTTGGCTCCACTGTTAGTTGGAGAATCAGATGGTTTTACCCCCAGCTTTCCTACTTCACACAAAAGATCCAACACATACTTTCTTTGATTAAGAAATATGTCCCTTTTTGAATAGGCAATTTCAATCCCAAAAAAGTAATTCATAATACCCAGATCCTTAATGACGAATTTCTTGTGCAGTAGATCCTTAGGCCTAAAGATTTCGATATGGTCATTACCTGTGATAACTATGTCATCAACATAAATAAGAATAACAACCAAGCCCCACTGCTAGACTTAACAAATAATGAAGGATCAACATCATTCCGCTTTAAGACCGGTCATGACTAGAATGAAATTGAGCTTGGCATACCATGCTCGTGGAGATTGTTGAAGTCCATAGATAGCCTTTTTAACTTGTATACTAATCCAACCTTAGCCTCCTTTGGATGTCCAAAGGGATGCTCATATACACTTCTTCTTTAAGATCATCATGTAAGAATGCATTTTTAACATCCATCTGAAATAATTTCCAGTCTTGATTTACAGCTAAAGATATAAGAACTCTAAACGTGTTCATCTTTGCAATTGGTGCAAAAGTCTCCTTGTAGTCTTGACCATATGTTTGGGTGAATCCCCTTGCAACGAGTCGAGATTTAGGCCTCTCTAAAGAACCATCACTGTTGAACTTGTTTCTGAACACCCAACGATAATCAACTGTCTTCTTTCCGTAAGGTAGCATAACAATCTCCCAAGTTTCATTCTCATCTAGAGCACGGTTCTTCTTGCATTGCCTTTCTCCATACTTTGGATGGGAATTAGTTTCTCCGAAAGTTCTTTGGTTTTGCACATCATCATCGTACTTAAGAAAGCATGATGAGATGAAGTGATATTGGCATACGTTATATACTCCTATAGATGATATGAAACGCGTCAAGCAATAAATAAAAATTCTAATAAGTCATTTGGAGGATGCCGTTCTCTATCGGATTTATAGTAATCCTTGAGAGTTACCGGAGGTTGTCTCTCTCGCCTCAGATTGTCGAGGAACCGGAGGGATTGAGAATCGGTGGAGCGCCGCGACACGCTTTAGATCTTCAGATGGGTGGGCACACACCTCTCATGCGAATAGGCCCAATTGTAATATGCCCACACGAGAATCAGAATCAAGAACTTCTGCAGTGAGAGGGCGCATGTGCCTTAGTTCTGCAGTGGGTGAGGGCGCACGTGCCTCTATCTGTGCAATGTCTTCTTCAATACAGGTGCCAATAACTTCTGCAGCAGGAACCATACCTTCACCAACTGCTGGGAGAGGTGCCAAATCTGCCAAACACTCCCCCTGGGACCGATTCCCAAGCACAACTAGAGCTTGAAAGAAAGCTTCAGATTCTACAAATTGTACATCACGAGAGACAACTAGTTTTCTTGTCGCCGGATTGTAACATATGTAGCCTTTCTATGTGGTAGAATAACAAAAAAAAAAAAAAAATACATCGAGTAGCTTGAGCATCAAATTTATCTCGATGAATAGCTTGCTAATGTACATAACAAACACACCCGAAAACTCGCAGATGAGAGAGATCCAGCGGCCTAGACTTGAGCACTTCCAATGGTGACTTAAAACCAAGAACCCGACTGGGAAGACGATTAATCAGATAGGCAGCAGTTAAGAGGACATGAGATCAGTATTGCTTAGGAACATTCATGCCTAACATAAGAGCATGAGTAGTCTCGAGAATATGTCTGTTTTTTCTTTCAGACACACCATTCTGCTAAGGTGTGCCAACACATCTAGTTTGATGAATTATCCCCTGGCTACGAAGGTACTTAGATAACAGACCATTGCAAAACTCAATGCCATTGTCAGATCTAAACATCTTGATTTTAGCACCAAACTGATTAGTAACCATATTGTGAAAATCTTTGAAAACAGTCACAACCTCAGTCTTTGATTTCAACAAATATAACCATCTAGCACGAGGTTTATCATCAATAAATAACACAAAATACTTATAGCCATCATAAGAATTAACAGGAGCAGGTCCCCATAAATCAGAGTGGATTAACTCAAACGAATTATTAGACATAGTATGCGAGTTTGGAAAATGTAAACGAGTTTGTTTAGAAAAGTGACAAACATAACATCATCAGAGTTTATAGAAACATGCGGAAACAAATTTAACAGGACACAACTAGATGGATGCTCACATCTTTTATGCAAAGTGCGACTTTCAACTAAACCACTAGCTTGACACGCCTTCTTATGAGACTTCAACAAATAGAGCCCATTAGAATAAATTTCTTCACCAATCGCCCTCTTTGACTTTTGATCTTGAAAGACGATATAGAGTTAGGAGAAAAAATGACATCACAATTTAAAGAATTTGTAATTTTTCCAACAAATTGAAGTTGGACAGGAAGGAAGGAACGACAAAGAGCGTCACCCTTGAGACTTTGATAAAAAAAATCCACTTGACCACTTGACCACTACCTAGAATGGGAACGGTGGATCCATTGGCTATGCAAATATTATGTTTTTCGGTCTTGGACACAAAAGTATCGACAGAGGTAGGGCAATTAGCCATATGATCAGTAGCCCCCGAATCAATTATCCATGAGTTACTATTTTCTGGCATAGTGAAATATGCATGTAAATTACCTAACACATGAGTTGAGACATACTAACCTTTGTTAGATGGCATGAACTTAGTGAGTTGTTGAAGAATTTGACTCAACTGATGACTAATATCTGAGTTGGAAATTGATGTCTCGGCTACTGCAGCATGATCTTTCTTGGACAGTTCTCTTTAAGATGCGGATGTAATTCCCAACAATGGTCCTTGGTGTGTTACTTTTTCCACAATGATCACAGTGAGAGGGTTCCCTTTTTTCCTTACCTTTTTCGAATCCCTGTGACTTCTTTCGAAAATCATTTTCTGCAAGTACTACAGTAGATTCAGAGATTGAAGACTTCAACTCGGAGTTCATGGTTTTCTTCCTTGTTTCCTCTCTCTGAATAGTTGCACAAACAACAGCAAGTGAAGGAAGAGTGCTTTCCAGATTTTCATGTTATAGTTTAAGACTACGAAATAATGCGAAGATTTTATCCTTTTCAGCCCGTTTCAAAAAAGTTTTAACATTTGTGGTGTGTGGACGATGTCACACCCCGAATTTCGATAAATCAGATAATAATAATGATATCCGACTCCTCGATATCCGAGATGTGACAACAACCTCACAACCCAATCTATATCATAACCCTAATGAATAATAACACATGCAGAAAACTAAACAATAAAATACTCCAAACAATCCACTCATCATTACGAAAACTTGTGATAAAAAATTAAGTTACAAACTTCTTCACATAAGAATTCGGAAAAATGAATTAAACATATGTCCCCAACAAATTCCACTACATCTCTGAGGAAAAATGAAACGTCATCTTATTAAAAATAAAAGCTAACATCAATCACGAAAGCAAGACGCCACCTTCTCGAACATCGCCTAACCCCCGTCCAGTCCGATCGACTATGTTCATATAAGAACACACCGATTAGCAAACATGCAAATCGGGTCAATATTATAAATAATGCCGGTATGAGTAGCCGTGAAAAACCATTTAGATATACATAATATTTCATTCTTTACATGGCGGTAGTTCCTCCACCGAGTGCCTTTAGCTTTTAAGGTAGTTAGTTCCTTCATAAAGGCACCTTTAGCTTCTAACTAAGAGTAAATAACTTATGTCACCTAGTACTTACCTTTATGCATGCTCTATCGCAGAGAGTGGGTCCTCTCTGCAAGAATAATTAGTTTAACCCACTCTCCCCGCAAGCAATTTGTAATAATCATAACAAAAATGAAACTTAACATGAAAGTCTTAAATCAATAACCACACCTGAGGAAAATATCATGGCAGTAACATTTATCAAGTGTCCCTAATAACCCATCGTCTCTATGTTTTACCTAGTTTTCCTGGCTACCACAATCGCTACCCAACGCCGAACATGTACATCCACATGCGTCCCCTTACATAATGTACCACTCCGTGCGTTACTACTCTGAGCGGGATGCCACACACCAGGTAACCCTCACACGAAAGCCATTATGTAAGTAATGCCACTATTCGGCATAAAATATCGCGCGTCTCGTTCTATTTTGCGAACGGAATAATCAAGTCATTATTCGGCTACGCCAGAAGGGCCAATCACATTACTTACGCCCGAAGGCCATTCAGATTCACTGAAACGCCAGAAGGGCCAATCAAATTGCACACGCCCACACAGGGCAAATCACATGAGTTGTGGTAGCTAGGTTCTAGGATTTTCGTTATGTAATTTATTCAAATGTATATATCTATGCATCTTAAAATTTCTCTATCTTCACGTGTCAAAATTTACACAAGATCGACGTCAAATCTATATTAGATACTGACAAACAAGTTTATACAAGTGTCACCCACATCCTATCATCGGATTGGTCCATAAAATCAATCTATAACATTTTTAGAAAAAGTCAACAGTCAACGGGTCAACAGTCAACCCAACAGTCGACAGTCCTAACCGGTTGTCATTCCACCCGGTTCTCACCCAAACCCATATTTAAAAAGAGTTCAAACCCTGGTCCTAAGCGACTAGCTAAACTGACTCGGTTTAACCCGGCCCATAAACTGATCTGGCCCAACTGGAAATCTCAAAACTAACTAGATCCATAGTTCGGAATTTCGGAATTCTCGGAATTCCGACAAATTGAAAAACCGGAATTCATTAAATTTCGACCCTTGTTGTATTCGGAATTTCGGATATTTCGACTCTATGTTCGGAATTCCGTTTTTTGGAAAAACCGAAATTCCGCCCGGAATTCCGGAGTTCCGTTCGGAATCACGAACTATGACTAGATCCCATGCAACCCAATTCAAATTTTAGGACCAGCCCACATAAACCTTGTAAACCGGCCCAACCAGAACTGATAGGGTCCGGCCCAACTAATTAGTCCTAAGTCAAAACTAAACAAATGACTTGGAGCACCGGATCGCCTCCGCGGTCATCCCTTCGCAGCTGAAACACCGCTACTTCCAGCCACCCCCAATAATCCTTCACACACCACCCACCACTAACTAAGCGAAAATTATGTGGGTGAAAAACCCACCACTTTACTTCACCAAGCAACCCCCGATTTCCAGTTTTCGCCATCCCCCTCAAATCCCAGATCCGACCGCCATTAATATTTTTGAAGCTTTCAAACCCCCACAAACTCCCCACTACCACCATACATCAAACCACCAACCCACAATACAACAAAACAGTTCAAACACGAAAATAAATACACAAAAGTCAAATTCCTCAGTATCACAGTAATGGCAATAATGGCGTTTTTACAGAGGAGGAGGTTAGGGGCTCGCGCCTCCCTTTACCACCACCTAATGGTGTTAACAATACTAACAATCTACTGAGTTTCAAACATACACAATAAGATTACTCTTTGAAGAGAAAAAAATGGCAGAAAACTAAAGATGAACAGAACCGTTTTTGGACGTACAGTTCACTGTGTCCATATACAGGAAAAACAAAAAAAATAAACTACTCACCTCCTGTGTTATCGGCAACAGAAAATATCGAAGAAAAAAATGATAGAACCAATCCCAGCTAGCTTGGGAAATCCGCGTTCTTCTCCGTTTTCGGCTTGTGTGTGTTGTTTGTGGTTTTTCAGAAAAAACTAGTTTCTCCAGAGACACCCTATATTCTCCTTAACTTCCAAATTACTGAATATCCTTATATCCTAACTATGAAAATATTATTTCTATTAAAAGTATTATATCTTTTATGTTCCTTAGGTTAATACCTTGTTTCCTTTTTATTTAAAGCTTTCCAAAAATTAAAGATAAACTACCCACATTCAAAATTCAAATACTAGTTTCCTATATTAACATTATTCGAAATTACTATTTGGTATTCCACACGCTAGTACGTTGACCAGAAAAATACAGTCAAATACAGAAAATATTAAATATTGTTACGCAGATAATGTAAATATAAAATAGGGGTCTTACAGACGATATATGTTTAACTCATCCCACAATTTCTTCAGATTCCCAAGGTGTTCTGTAAAAGTCTTCTCACCTTGTTGCAAAGCACCGATTGCAAGTTGAAGTTCAAAAACACAGGCATAATTGTTCTGGTTTCTATATAAATCTTCAATTGAATCCCGCATCTCCTTTGTAGAATCAGAGAAAGTTAAAATTCCAACAATAGTTGACTCCATCGAATTGAGTAACAAAGATCGAACAAGCTGATCATTGGAAACCCAATTCTCATATTCGACATCATCAATGGTAGGACACACTTTTGCACCGTTAATAAACCCTAGTTTCCTTTTGCCATCCAGAGATAACGAAACAGCCCTAGACCAAGGTATATAGTTTGTTCAATTCAAAAGAATTGATGATAGCTTCCAACCGATATTAGATTCAGTCTCTGTTGTTACAGCAGACTTTATGTTTGGTTTTGGATCTGTCATAGTTTTTTTTTTGTTTAAGTAAGTTGCGGTTGATTGAGAGAAGAGATTAAGCGCTCCGCTCTGATATCATATAGAAAACAACAACCAATCAAAGAGACAAAACACAAGATTTATAGTGGTTCGGTGTCATTATGGCAACTTACGTCCACTGAAGAAGAAAAAAGTTTATTGCTTGATTGATTTTTAGAGTTCTATTACAGAGATATATATAGGCACAACACAAATGCACAATCGTCTGTGTTGTTTCTAAAAGAGTGGAGTCTTCCCTTTATAGAAACACACAAATCTATCGAACTGACTAGGGGCGCGCACGTGCCTTCATCATGTGCAACCAAAGGGCACACACACCTGTCTCTTTCTTCTCCCACAGTTTTCATTTTAGACTTTTAGTTATTGCAATTAGCAAAATACTTTCGAAGAATATGCAAATGCATATGACTGGAAATTAAAGTGCGAAGCAATCAAATCAAGACTGATTATGTAACGAATATGTCCAGCGAGAGATTATTCCATTTTTTAACCATTATAAAATCACAATATATGGAGGCAAATTTATTCTCGTCTATACCTTGTTTCTGCTTGAAGAAATTAGTTGCAAAAGGATTGGGAAGGTATAGTATTAAGTATCAACACAATTTTTGAGATAAGATATAGTATAGTATTAAATAAAACTGAGATAAGAGACACTCTAAGTATTCTTGCTTTTATCATGTTCTCAATATGGACCGGTAGAAATGATCTAATTTTTAACAACGAGGCAGTTAATATAATCCGTAGAACATCAACCTTCATCACTAACAAGAAAGAACCTTATGCTAAAAATAATTACATAGACTAGCCACTGTGCACGTGGTACTCACGTGGGCTCCATTGAGTTTTTAAAAAAAATTATAAACGTTAAATTGCTATTTTACCCCTCAAAAAGAAATAAAAATAAAAATTACCAAATTTCCCCTGGGACGTATACCAAAACACTGTTACTCAACCCCCACAATTTTCTATATATTAAAGATAGTTGACCGAAGATATAAAATGACTGCCACTACCTAACTACAGATGCCTCTTAGAATAGTAACACTAACCAGACATGCCTCGATTTTTCTATATGGAATGACTTTGGATATTGTATTGGTGCAGGACATGATAAAACCAGTGCCGCTGACCCAGAAGAGACAAATGCACGAGCCATCCGAGGAGGAGTAGACTTGTGTCGACGTTTGCAGCTCCGACATGTCGCCATTTTGACGGACTGCAAACACCTAGCTGAAGTCCTCGAGCAAAAAGAAACCAATTTATCTTGGGGAGCTAGATTAGTCGTATATGATATTTATTATAGCATCTCTTTGTTTGATCATTGTAATTTCTTTTACATTTGCAGAGACTCGAACATTATTACGCATGTACTTGCGGCTAAGGGACAACAAACCCCTCCGCATCTAATTCAATTTACTTATACTCTCTTGTATTGGAGTTCAACATCCATCAATAGCATGTGAATTTGGGATGGAACAAGGATTCAATGTTTGATGGTGCAAGAGTATACGCAACCCGCAATTGCACTAGGGGTGCGGTAATAGAACTTTTGTAAAAATCTTAGGGTGTACTGTAGATCCTTACAATCTGGTCATTTTTCTAACAAAATAATAATTCACATTGTAGTTTTTCCAAATCTTTGGAGTGAAGGCATCCCCGGTTCCATCTATGACTAGCATCATGCTTAGCTCCTTAATTATGTCAATGCAACAATAATGAAAGTTTTGATAAATAGCTAGTTGGTGATAGGTAATTGTAGCCTTGAAGAGGAATTGGTTATATATAGGGTTTAATGCATTTTGATTTGTCAACATTTCCTATTGATCTATATAAAGTTGTTGATTGATTCTTGACATCTTGTTACATTTTACCGGCTCGTAACATCAAGATTGCATCATACTGGTTCTACCTCCAGAGGTACAAAAAAGAATAGGTTCCACATAAGTAGAAGTAGATAAATTGTGTTGAACTAGTTCTGGTTGAATTTTTCCTATGTAACTAATCCAAGAACAACTCATATTCAATAGGTAGTAGGTTGGAACGACCTTGAGTCCTTCTTTTCCTTGGTCTACAATGCTACCATTCATATTTCAGAAATCTATAAAACTGGTTACTTGAAACTGTATATGGAAGTGATGTTTTTGCAACATGGTTATAATCGAGTGAAACAAATGAAAATTTACGCAGTTTCTGATAGCAGGTTGTTCAATGTTTTGGTTTAGTCACACGTTTAACTAACTCAAGTTTTTATTTCATAAACTGTATTAAGAACTTAATTGGACTATATGAGTACCGGGATTTCAGCTGCAACTAATATGTACTATCTCATGCGTCATTTCTTACGTATATATATTCAACGCGATCCTGAGATGTGTTTTTAACTGTAAGGCTAAGTCCAATGTTTTGTGCGGCGTCCCACTATAGCACAGGGATACTGTTAGCCGGATGGTGTAAGTCGCACCCTCTCCCAATGGTGTATTGTGTATAGCCCAAATCAAGGCAATATTACCATACAACACATATTTAATAATTGAATCTCCCAATTTCGTTTTATTTTTCTCTCCACCCAAATGAAATGGAAAAGATTAGGAATAGAAAAATAATTAAATAAAACGAAATATTGTGTGGGATATGTTTGGTGTGTGGCATATTAACAAACACTTTTTACCGCCATTGGGAGAGGCATGCATTCTATTTTTATTTTACTGCCATTCGTGCTCGCTAAACGTGACGGTATAGATAGGTAAATGTTTGGTAGATTAATATTTGATGCACCAGTAGATCACAATTTTTGTCATATTTGGTGGAATGTCACGCGGACTTAGCCAAAGAAATTATCGAAGAATATAAGATGCAAGAATAATTAGCAAATAGATGTCTCAAAGTATTAATTGCCCATTTTAGCAAAAAAAAAAAGTATTAATTGCCCTCGTTGATTCTTAAGTTTAGAAATGTTTAACCAATGCCGAAATTCCACAGCGGCCATCAATGATGCCAATGTTGCATGTCACTTCTAAATGTATGCCTAATTGCCTATTATATTGCTAGACACTTAGTGAAGGTTTATCGGCCAAAGTCAGTGGTGTTTGACTACTAGGTTATGTGTTTTCAGCGAAAAAAAAAAAAAAAAAAGAAAGAAAACATTTCTTGGCCTAAGAATTATCATTCAAAAGACAGGCAAGCGAGTGACAAGCCTCTTTCTTTGACTCCAGGTCACACGGTAGGCTCGAAATTCTGTAAAACAGAATGCCATGGGGTGTGAACTCTCTGAAGATTTTCAAGCCAACTTCTCGGTGCCTTCTTACATTTCTCCTTGTTCAACCACACATGCTTGATTCATTTGCGCCTTGTAATTAAACTCCAAAAAATATTAGCGCAGTTTTTAACAGAAATATATGGCCCTGATATGACTCTATAATTTGGCACACCACAACGTTTATATTGACCATTTTAAATGAACTGCACTAATAAAGTGAGCCACTTGACATAAACTAGGAGTGAGAAACCTTGTGAGGCTATTCTCCTTCTCGCTCCCTTTTTCTTTTTCGTTTTTGTTTTTGTCTGTGTTTGTCTTGGTCTTTGTCTTTGTCTTAAGCGTCTAAATTTCGACTTCAAGACGACTTATGTCGGGTTAATTGTGTTACTTATATTATTTTAAATTTATCATAATGAGTTTTTCCTAAATAAAATCATGTTAATAAGCAGTTTCACCATTGATTAATGAAGATGGCAGAAGGAAAAAAATATACTTGAGGCTTAATTACTACATATATGGTGCACACTAGTACACTACCTCATATATGTGAGCCATCACAAAACTACTGCTTCATGTCGCTTCTCCTCTAGGTGATCTTATGCCTAACAGAGAAAAAAAAATTGTGCTTGATGACCATAATATGTATATCACATACCTAACAAAATATAATATTGAGGATTACGAATTGTTGGACATTTAACTTAAAATCTTTTATTCTACTTCTACTTCTACTTCTAGCTGCTACTTCCTCCCCTCTACAATGTTTGATCCAATATGGCTGCAAATCATCAACAATACTGAATTTTGTTGCACAATTCCCCCAAGTAGAAAGATACATCTACCTACAGATACATCTACTTGGCATTGTTAAATCTACTCTCTTTGGTATCGTAGACTCGCAGTGACAAAGTAACTAAATTACAATTTTGAAGAGAGTCATTTTCATTCTTAGTACTACTAGAAGGCCCCATGGGTCAAATAAGGTTTATTGTACTTGATGTTCTTTCAAAGTTTTGCATAATCATAAAGACTTCCTAGTAAACTCTTCTAAATCCCTAGTCATCTCGAATACAGAGGGCGATACCACTCAACCGAATACCATATACTAGCTAGGCTCTTTATACGATTTGTCATATATTAAAATCCAATTTAAACATAGACGTTTCCAAGTTGGAAAGAGTCGATACCCTCAGCCATTTTCGAGCACAACTAATTAACTGTGCTGGTCGAATCAACTTGGGTTCCAACTAACAAAGTTCATAAAATCTTTAGGTGATGACACCAGAGATATCTTTAGGTGATGACACCAGAGATATGAGGCTAGAACCCACCAGCACAAAAAGAGTTACTGATCTAATTTAAAACATGCTTGCCTAATCAAAAACAAAAACTTAAGTTATAAAAAGATGCATGAGAGGATATAAGACAAGAAATCAGGTAAGAAAAATGGCTTTTATATCTTATTTGTTTGATTGGCTAGACCATGGATGGGGCCATGGTCCCAATTGTATAGTTTTTTGTATAATAAATTACAGTTAAAAAATATCCAATGGACAATCTCTTTGATGTTTAACAATTTCTTTTTCTGAGATAGAGGTTGTAACTTGTGAGTGTGTGAGAGATGGAGGAAGGCGTTGTAACCCGTCATTCTGTAATTTCTTTGAAAACGGCTGCCATCTTTGACTTTAGATTTGCGTTGTAGACTAATTATCACACGTTTTGTTTACAGCGGGTCTTTAAGTATCTTTGAGGTCTATAAGTATAAATAGCCGCTCGTGTCCTTGAAAAGAATTGGGCTTCTGTCATCTCAACAATTAAAAGGACAATTCCTAGAAAAAGTAAGTGGTGTCTGCAGCCTAAGAACAACTTGTTAAACATGGTGAGAGCTCCTTGTTGTGAGAAGATGGGACTGAAGAGAGGGCCATGGACTCATGAAGAAGACCAGGTTTTGATCGCTTTCATTCAGCAACATGGCCATGGAAATTGGCGTGCCCTCCCTAAACAAGCAGGTAATTACCACATTCCTATGAACCCTCTTTCTTGGTTTTCTTTGTCATGTTAAGTAACGTTCTGGCAAAATGGAGTATCATCTGTATTGTAGTCTAAAATACATCTTCGTATCTTCAGGTCTGTTGAGATGTGGGAAGAGTTGCAGACTCAGATGGACTAATTACTTGAGACCGGACATTAAACGAGGGAATTTTAGCAATGAAGAGGAAGAAACTATCATCAAGTTACATGAAATGCTAGGAAATAGGTGTGTACTGCTAGACATTTTATTCACAAAATCTTTGTTCAATTTTTGAGTATATTAACATTAGTTAATAGCTTAATTCTACTGTGCTATCCATTACAATTTCAAGCCCAAACACCGGTACTGGAAGAATAGAAACACTCAGAGAGGGGGAAAAAGGAACCTCAGAAGAAGATGCACGGACAAACACTAACACTCTTTTAGAGAAACCAGAAAAATTCCATGCTGTTTGTAGTATTTGGCTTTTCTATAACAAACCACGTGCATAAGTTCCTTCTCTTGCTACAGTATCTGTATCTGTATGTAATCAACTTGGTACAGTATAAGCTGTGAAGTAGTTTGCTAGCTGTTAGCCTGTCACAGTTATTTAAACACTATACTTGACCAGTTTAAACTTGAATCGTTGATCTAATCTTTGTTTTTAATTTTCAGATGGTCTGCGATAGCGGGTAGATTACCAGGGCGAACAGACAACGAGATTAAAAATGTTTGGCACACTCATTTGAAGAAAAGAGCGAAGAAAAATGAGGCCAACCGAGAGACAAAGCAATACTCAGCTGAAGCATCAAAATGTGAGACGAATAATTCAAGTGAATCAGAACAAATGAATCTTCGACCTCAAGTAAATGAAAATTCTAGCTATGATTCAGTATCCCCACAACAATCTTCCAGTGAATTCTCGTGTGGTACAGACTCCTCCTCCTTTGTCACTGCAGACAACCAGGACATGGCCACTAATGAAGATAATGAGTCTTCAGACAACTTCTTTGATATTGACGAAAACTTCTGGGCGGATTCATTACTATTCGAAAATTTAGATTTTTCACCGCCCACTGCTATTGAAGCAGAACTTCAGGATTCTTTCACTCCCTGCAATTCAAACATGGATGATAGTATGGACTTTTGGTATGATCTTTTCATAAAGGCAGGAGAACAACCAGTGTTACCAGAATTCTTATAATACTTTATCCCATTTTTGGTTGCACATAATTTATCAATGAGAAAGTAATCATCTCTAATAAAAAATATAAAGGAGCGGGATTCATCAGATTCGGATTTTCGACTGTTAGCTAAGAGGGGACGAAACTTCATGCTGACATTCTTGTTCCATAGCAATTACTATACCGACCAGGGCGACATTCTGAAATATTGAAATGTACAAGTTGGAATAGAGGATTTGAAGGCAATGGCACACAGAAAGTTTTATCTAGAGATACATTTCAAGCGGGCGGAGGTGAATTTAACATACTTGGGTTCTACTAACAATCTAAAATAAGAAATGCTGAACAATGTAATCTGATTCCTAAATCATCGTATTCCCTAGTCTAAGCTACCATTCAGTTTAGGAATTTTGTTTTCTACTGCCATGTAAATATCAATTGCGCAATAAAATACTTGATCGGTTTTGTTAATCTTTTATTTAAATTTGCACAACTTGTATAACGATTTAAGTCCAACTGGTCACAATTTGCTTACATGTATGGTGTTATTTTATGTTTTTCTTTTCTTCGATAAAAGTGGCGTGAGCTGTAAGCGGGACCCAAAATAATGTGGATATGATTACTGCCACCTAGGGAGAACTCAGCTCTCCAGGCCAGTTTGATTAATTACCTTCAGAAAGGTGCAGCAGGGATCTTCAAGTTTAAGAGCGTGACGGGCTAAGAGCCTAAGATAGTATCATACAAGCATTTAACATGTACTCCTCGCTTAAATTAAATTTACTGAATTATACTCACTGGAAGATTTGGGAAGCCTTCATTTTATTTAATCTCACTGAGTCTGGAAATTTAGTAACACTTCGGATCCTTAGATACAGTGAAATAGTGTAAACTCTTACTCAGATAAAACTTTACTTGATTAATTAGCTTTCCTCCTTACTTTTGAAGTATCAACTCAATCTTTTTTCAATTTGTTTCTCTGAACAATATTTCAAGACCATTGTGAAAGCAGAAGTCCTTGTATGTCAACATTCAAACAGCGAATTCGTTTACTCAACTAATTCATGAAACTGGAAAAAATGTGCATCTATCCCACTGTTTTATTTTATTATAAGACCAAGTAGGTATTGCCAAACTCCCCAAAGTCCAAAACTTTTTCCCGAATCGAATGACGAAATTGTTTGTCATATGAAGGCTGGGGTGATGAAAGAAAGCACTAAATTTTGCTTGACATTTCTAGTCTAAAGTCATCTCTTAATTAGTGAAGTAAACGCCAAGCGTTGATGATTAGTGGGAGTACAGGGATTACGCTATAAAGCTCTCATTGTCCACACACGTTCAAATGTTCAATGACATTGCGCCTGTACTTTCTTTTGAAATTTCCACCCTTGTGAATTGGAAAACAGTGTCGAGTACTGGCGGCCTAGCTCATATCCCAGTTGCTACATTTAAGTATGACAGAAAACGTTTCCCCTTTTTCTTTCGATAATGCATTGTGCTGGCTTTCACAAAGAATACGATGTCATATCAGTTCTATGACTCACACGCAATTGCCTCGATGAAGTTGCTAGCTAGAGCTATGGAACCAAATAGTGAAAATGAACTTACTGTAATTATTTCCAACGAAAATGAAGATCGCATTTCAAACGTTTTAATTGTTACCTTGGAGCCTGTCATGACGATGCTTCAAATTGAAGATAAGTCTCCATTTCTGAATACACGCAAATGAAACATAAAGTTGCATTAGTAATTTATTATAGTGGTGTTATCTGTTGGGTCCTTGTTAGCAATTCGGGATCCCGCAAATATACGGTATGTGAATAATTCAAGAATTATTCGGTGAGCCAAAAAAAAGTGCGGTCAATCATTCGGTCAAATATTCACAATTAAGTTAAATATCCGTATATGTATAATACGGGTACGGGTATTAAACATTTTCCTACAAAATTATGTGTTAAAAATTCAGTAATTCTCATATGAAAATACTCGTGAGTTTTGGTGATTATCAAAAGATTCGGTGTATTTTAAGTATTTTACTAGTCTACAAACCTAATTGGGTATTTGGGTGTATTCCTATAACACCCTCGTTTTTAGTTCTCTTATTTTAATAATAATAATAATAATGAATAATATATAAAATAATATAGGATAACTATCGAAGTTAAGGATAAGAGTCCCGTAAGTAATAGATAAGTGTTGTCCTTGTTTTGAGTTTTCTCAATGTAGAGTTTTAAAAAACACAACGGCGGTTTTAGAAAAAATGGGAGTTTTACTTCAAGGAAGGAAAGGAAGGTTTTTCCCCGGTAGGCAGGTTGATAATCGGAGAGCCGCTTCTGGTGAGTAGATTAGTTTTTCTATTCACGCCTAACTTTATTGCTCAAAGATTTTGGTATCTGAGCTTAGGTTAGCCTAGATAGTGAAGGTCTGGTGATCCCTGATCGCGGATGATTGAGTTTATGTTTGAGTGTGTGAGGGGGCGTCGAGATGGAGATTAGAGTGTGTTGTTGAAGCTCGAAGCTCCATTAATGGTGGCTTGCCCAAACCAAACACTGCAGTAACACAGTTTGAACGTTTTTTTGTTGATATTGTTGTTGTTTGGGTTTGATGATGATAGGGTAGTGTAGCGTGGGTGTGGGGGCTGTCGATTGGAGCTTGGAACAAGCTTTAATGGAGGCCGAAATTGTAGATCTACTTTTGAAGAAAGGAATTGTTGTAATTAATTGAAGCTTTCGCTTTTATTAATGTTGTTTGGGTTGTTATGGGGATCAAAACCGCGGGGTTGTATTGGGTGGTCGATTAGAGCTTGGTGGTGGTCGGTTTTGGTGGCTGTTGGTGGAGGGAGAAGATGAACAGTAACCGATTTTGGGCTTGGGCCTAATCGGTTGGGCCGAACCCTTATTGTTAGCTGGGCCGAAATGTTTAAATTCTTTGGGCCAATTTCTATTTCTTGTTGGGCCCGATTTTAAGTTATTTGTGGACCAGTTTAATTCAAAGTTTTTGGGCCGGTTTCAGTTCAATTCTTGGGCTGAATGACTTAACTGTTTTGGGCTAATTTCTAATATTGCTTAGGGCCACCCATAGGGACTTAATATAGATCCACTTGGGTCCGCTGGAATAAATAAGTTGGTTTTAGACTTCGGGTTCTAAGGTTTGGGCTTGGCGGTTAGGTCCCAGAACCATTACCTTACACGAGCCCACGAGCCACGACAATGACCTTAGCCATGAACCATTTCTATGACCCCCCGACCTCATTGAACATGGAAACGACAATTTGACTTCAACCATGATGGTTGACTTTGACTTTGACCGGGATTGACTTTGACTAGAGTTGATTGTTGACCGGGTTGACTTTGACCATTGACCCAATTTGACCTTTTAACTTGATTATGATTTGGGTTATTAAGATAGGTCTAGGGCTATTAGCATACTTGACTTTAGGCTAAGACCTCTATATATACGCATGTGTATGTGTATTAACTACTATGTGATTTTTGGCAAGATTTTATGATATGCAACGTTATGACACTAAGACATCCCCAAAATTAATAACGCCAAAAAAAAAATACGGGAATCAAGATACTCATTCGCTCTCTAAAATGATATATAAAATAAAGTTCAATAATCGTAAATAAATTTACCGCGACTCTTTTAGAACTCTCCACTTCAAGTTTTGGAATCGAAGTTTTATATTTCATTGATGTCATAGGTTAGGTGGGCATTTATTGAATGTGCCATAAATGGCCCGTTAAGCGTTATCTATGGGTATTCATTGAATGTGCCATGAATGACCCGTATTCATTGAATGTGCCATGAATGACCGATTCTTTGATCCGCCCTGAGAGGAACTAAGGTATTCACCTCATGGTTAGTTGTGTTCCTTGAGTGTACTGAAATGTAGGGTTGGGTATTCCTTGAATGTGACGAATGACCTAAGGTATATAGGCACTAAATGGTGAGTGTATAAGAAAAGAAATTGATTATTTGATAAGAGAAATTGATTTGATTATCGAGTGTGTATTTGGGCTTGCATTGGAATACCTATAGGATATCTACACATATTATATAAAATTGCTAACTTTCTTTGCGGGAGGGTAGGACTTAATAACATTTTGTGCAGGGGGCCGGTCCTACCCTTATCCAAAAGTGGATATCATGGAGGTTTTTAATTCAGCTTACCTAGTTATAATAACGAAGTTATGATAATGAGTTAATAGAATAGAAGTCTTGCTTGGGAAGACACTATGCCGGTTGAAATGACGGAACGTACTACTTGTCTTCCAAGCTGTGAATGATTAAGTTATGGGAAAATATAACGTGATTGTTTGGATAATTAAAGTATGATAATATTTATATGTGGTTAGTCTACTCATAACAAAGAAATTCCATTTTTGTCACCCATGTTTGCTTTGTTTTGGCAACGTGGGTGTGTTCTTGGGAACATAGGTGGAAGGCAGTGGAACCGCGGCGTGTGATTGAGATTCATACCTGGAGCCCGCAGTCCGTTAGTTCTTTATTAGGTCTGATTCTTATTGAAAAGATGTAATAACGTAGTTTACATTTTTAGCATGACATGAGAATAAGATATTTAAGAATGTTATTCAGAGAGTGATTTGATGTTTTATTGGGACGGAAGATAGACTTTTTATAAAGTAATAAAGAGAATTTTGGAGATTGAATTTGTGGTTAAGATTGTTTATGATGTGGGTTTTAGGTTTTGACATGTGTTGTATCCACCCCGTCATAGCTTGGGTTTTTAGACAATTGAACCAAGTGATGTTTGAGATATTTATATTTCAAATATTCATTTTTAATTGTTTAGAAATTGGCCGCGTGACAATTCCATCGATTTTAGTCAATATCACTTCCAAAATATCCCAACTTCGGGTAAACAAGGAAACTGAAAATGGAGGAGAAGCTCCTTCAACCCGAAAAGCTCTCAATTTATTTTTTTTTCTTATGCTAAATCTCTTTTGTTCCACTTTAATTCCTAAAAATCAAATCTTTTTTACTTTCTTAATGTTTTTCCCTCATCCATAATATAATGAAGTCGAAAAGAACACAAGATCTAGCGGGGCTATCTTTCTTCTTTTAGTTCAAAATTGACGTTTTTTCAAACAAATTTTTGAAGAATATTGGAATTCGTGGAATTAAATGTTTTACTCTCAAATTTGCAAACTATTCCGAATCATTGAAAGGTTTGGACGATAGAACGTTCAGTGTTTTAATCGCTTGAATAATTCCGAATTGGGGTTGGGTCACATTAGGTCATTAACGGGCGGACTTGAACCGACTCACCTATGTCCAAGTCCCGGCCCAAATTATATTTACATTTAGAAGGTCCAAATCCAGGTTTAGGTCCCCGCTGACATTATCGATTCGGCCCGGCCTAGGTCCAATAAGGTTACATGGAAATTGTGTATTTTTTTTTTTCTCTAAAAAAACATAGAAATAGTGTATTTTTTTAAATATTTTTCTAAAAAAAACTGAAATAAAGTGTAGTAAAACTCGAACCCAAGCCTTATATGTGGCACTACAACACTAATCCATCAAGCCTCTTAACATTTTATGTATACTAGTAGTTACACATTTAATATTACTTATTTGAAAAACTAAAAATAACCTTAGTTTTTGGGCCAGCCGCTATCGGGTCTAACGGGTATGTCTATAATCGCCCAATAGTCTTATCGGACAATATTTAAGTTCTAAGAGCATCTCTAGAGGTGGTAGTATAACATGTCTCTTTTCTTCATATTTGAAGAAAAAGTTCGGAATATCTCGGAATTCCATCTCTAGGTGACCTCATTCACGGTCGCATCACCTATTTGTTCGCATTCTTGTTCGTAAATTTGGTAATTTGGATGCGGATGCGAGCTTATTAATAGTAATGTCGCTACCATTGTAAATGTCGCCAACTTTCTTTTGACTTTGACTACTACTATATCAAGGCCATTGCCAATGGCGTGTGCTCTAACGGGCAAAAAACGGCCGGATTTCTACCTCCTATATCTACACTCATCTCCTTATTCATTTTACATACACTCAACTCAAACATTTTTATCAAACAACTTAACCATTTCACATCAATCCTTAACAAACAACACACACACATTGCCAAAAAATGGATCATGAAGTGTATGAGATGTTTCCCCTTCAATCTTCATCTTCATCTTCATTGTCGTTTTCTTTTTCATCTTCTCTAGCGGAAGACTCGGTAGATAGTCTTGATGAAGAATTTGTTAACGTCATTCCCCTTATGAAGCACCATTTGGTTGTACTTGTACAATCACAAGTACATGTGAAGGCAATGGTGGTTCAAAGAAGCGGTCAAAAATCTTGAAGGCCAACTACATTGTCCCTTTTTCCCAAAAGAATTTCAAACGGCGCTTTCGTATAAAAAAAATCTTTATTTCTTCACATCTTCAACGATATTCAAACTTTTAAGTACTTTCAACCTAAATTTAACATTGCTGGTAAACCTGGTATAGATCCTCCGATCAAGGTGGCCGCAGCCTTTATGATTCTTGGTTATGGTACGGTGGATCGATCAACTTGACGATCAATTATATATTTCCGAAAAACCGGAAACCAAAGGCGTTGAGGTATTTCGTGATGCAATTATCAAATTGTGCGGTTCGATCCTACTTGCAAAAGGCAAATATTGCAGATACAGAACGCTTGCTTGCACATTCTGCCATATGTGGATGGCCGGGTATGTTGGGAAGCATTGATTATATGCATTGGAAATGACATAATTGTCCAACTGGATAGTAAGGTGCTTATAGTGGTCGTTCTGGAAAACCATCTATTATTCTCGAAGCTGTTGCAACCGAAGACCTGTGGATATGACATTTTTTCTTTGGGATGCCAGAGTCACACAATGATATCAACGTGTTGGACAACTCGCCAGTATTTGAACACGTGATCAACGGTACTTCTCCACCTGTTTATTTTGATGTAAATCAGCATAGCTATAATATAGGTTATTATTTAGCTGATGGTATCTATCCTGACTATGCGGCATTTATACAAACAATTTCAAACTCTAATGCTCTAAAAACGAAGTGGTTCGCAACAATGCAATAAGCTGCAAGAAAAGATATTGAAAGAGCTTTTGGGGTTTTGCAAGCTAAATTTAGGATTTTGGCAAAACCTTTCAAATTATGGTATGTGGAGACAATGGGTGCATTATGAGCATATATCATATTACACAATATGATAATCGAGCTAAGAATAAAATTATGAAATGAGGAGGTACATTCCTAATCCAGAAGGGCAACCACATATCTCACCTACTCGGGAACACTACATTGAGGGGACTCTATGAGTTCAATCAAATACTATGCATGATAGACTTAAAAGCAACCTTGTTGAGTATCTATGGAGTATTAAGGGTGACCAACATTGATTGTTGTAATTTAATTTCGTAGATGCATTTTTATTTTTAATCATCAATAAACAATGTTAATCAATTTCTATTTTATTATATATATATATATATATTTAAACTAATATATATTTATATAAAATTAAAGTTTATTCATATTAAAAAAGTTACATAGTCATAGAAAATAAAAATAATTAACATTTACCAATCACATTAAAACACTTTAACTACTATTAACATTTTTCATTACAACTAACACCTAACCACTCACATTTTCTACACACTAAACACTTCCAATAGATCAAGACTTTTTCTTTTTAAGGTTCAAACTTTTTTTCATTTTAACACCATCACAACCATTTGGGCATGATACCCTGTATAGGGGCAATACCTATACCAATGATCATCCTCGCCACAACACATATCAACAAACTATCTCCATATATATATATATATATATATATATATATATATATATATATATATATATATATATATATATATATATATATATATATATATATATATATCTATTCCGTGACATATATCATACATGCATTTCAAAAAATCTCATCTCTTCTTCTATAACTTTTTATGTATGAGTATATAACCTTGACAATGTGGTGCTTTAGGACACCTTTTGTTCATATACTTGCATGATAACGCTAGTGTGTGTTTTCTGAGGTGCAAATTTAGCACCTCTCTTGATCGAGTGTCACAGCCCGATTTTCTAAACAATTAAAATAAATGAATATTTGAAATATAAATATCTCAAACATCACTATATTCAATTGTCTAAAACCGTGCTATGACGGGGATACAACACATGTCAAAACCTAAAACCCACATCACAACAGGATCAACTTAACAACAAAATCTCCAAATTCCTCAACTATCACTTTATTAAAAACTTTCTTCCATCCCAATAAAATATCAAACAAACTTTACAAAACAGTTTCCAACATCGTATTCTCATGTCATATGCAAATGTAACCTACGTTATTACATCTTTTCCTAAAAAATCAGACCTAATCAACTAAACTCCCGTGCATCGCCCGCACAAGAATCCAAATCACACCGCTGTTCCACTCGCCTTCCCACCTATGTTCCCAAGAACACACCCACGCTACCAAAACAAAGCAAATATGGGTCGAAGAAATTGAATTTGCCAGATGAGTAGACTAAACACATATAAACATTATCATACTTTAATTATTCAAACAATCACTTTATATTATCCCATAATTTAATCATTCACAGCCTTTGAAGATAGGTAGTTCCGCTATTTCAACCGCATAGCTTCTTCCCAAGCAAGACTTTCATTATATTAACTCACGCTTTATTAACTCATTCTAATAACTCCTTTTAATATCTAAATAATTGAATTACACTTACCATGTCCTGCACATAAGGGTAGGACCGCCACTCCCCCAAGACAAAATATTATTAAGTCCTACCCTCCCGCAAAAGAAAATTAGAACTTCTAACATTTGTCGATATCCTATAGGTATTCTCGTAAGAAAACCCAAACACACTCGCACAATCAACTTAATTTCTCTTATTAATTAATCAATTTTTTTCTTATACACATATTTCACAAACTATGTACCTTAGGTCATTCTCCCGCCACATTCAAGAAATACCCAACCTACATTCCCCAGTACACTCAAGGAATACAACTAACCCCAAGGCTTAATATCTTAGTTCCTCTCTCTGGGTAGTCCAAACAATCCCAAGCATTCATGACACATTCAATGAATACCCATAGATAACGCTTAACGGGCCATTTATGACACATTCAATAAATGCCCACCTAACCTATGACATCAACAAATATAAAACTCAATTATGAAATTTTAAGGTGGAGAGTTCAAAAAGGGTGCGTAAACTTATTTTACGATATTGAACTTTATTTCATATATTATTTCCGGAACGAAAGATTATTTTGATTCATGTATTTTGGTTTACGCTGCTATTAATTTCATGGATGTATAAGTGTCATAACGCCAGATATCCTAAGAGATTGAAATATCACATAATAGTTAATACACGCATACACGATATATATATACAGGTCTTAGCCTAAAGTCAAATACCTATCCCAATAGACTTTATCATAGCCAAGTCAAAGGTCTTTATGACTATGTCTCTAAAAATATAAATCTTGTCACGTGTCTAAAATACGCCATATCAACGCCAAATCTTTATTTGATAAAGACAAACCAATTTATGCAAAGCCCGCAATATTTTAGCATTTGATTTGTCCATACAATCTACAAATATAATAATGAAGCACAATTAAACAAATGTTCCACAATCAAAGTTCAAACCAAAGCCCAAAGGTCTAACTATCTAAAGACCCAATTTGATCTATATTAAGTCCTATGAACTCGCCCAATATTAGAAACGCCCAAAAACTGTTAAGTTAAACCGGGTCCATTAAATACAAGTGAGTTCGCCCTAAAACTTTAGATTAAACAGTCCAAACTTTAATATACACCGAGCCCAACAACTTTAAAATAGAATCCGCCCAAAACCAACAAAACAAGTTAGGGCCCAAGAACTTAAAATAGCCCAAATGAACTAATCCACTAGCTTTTGGCCCAAAGAAACTAATTCCCTTTAGCTTTTGGCCTAAAGATCAAATGAACTAACTCGCCAAGTTCTAATTACTTTTGGCCCCAAAAACGCTCATCTTCTCTAGATGCCAACAAACCACCACCACCAAAACCAAACCGAATTTCACCACCCCATTTCAACAAGCTCGGTTCAATCCTCCTACCAAACCAAACAACATTGATAAAACCAAAAGCCCAAATCGTCCAATTCAAACATTACAAAAACTAGATCTAGAAATTTCTTGTCGCCATTAATGGTCGGGGTTTCAAGCTTCCATCACCCACCATGACGACCTACTACCACCATACATCAAACCCCACTCACCATACCAAATCGCAGCTCAAACACGAAAATACAAACAAAACCCAAATCCTTCAAGAATACGTACCATGGTTACACACTCACAACAAGTTTGATAAAAAGAAATAATGAAATACTCGATTCCATTCATGTTAAACAAAAGATAACGCCTTTAATCGTCCATCGATATCCGGCCGCCGACGGTTACATTATATATCGGGCTCATCATATCGATATCAAAGACGATATATGGTTCAAGTTATAAGTCTAGTTTTTTTTTACGTGCCATTTAGTTCAAAATCGATACATGCCACACGCCATACAACCAAATTTCCAACAAATGACAGACTTGCGCCTACATGCTACAAACCGACAAAAGCAATGATCCAACACTAAAACAGTGTTTTAAAGATTTTCAAAGTGAAATCTTTTATATCGTTGAATGTGAAAGTATCTACTCACCTTAACTAACAAACTCGACGAATTTTCCTAGCCGAATGGTCGTGGTTCCACCTCTCCAAAGAAACCACCTTCTTTCTCATTTTATATTTTATTTTTTCTCCAACCCTATTTTCCGTATCAAATATTTTATATACTGGGTCCTAAACCCAAGCCCAACACCGACTGGCCCAAAACCAGCTTTTCCACGTGATCCCGAAATCCAATCCGACGAATTTTTAAAATAAACAATTAAATTAATTAATTAAATAAAAATACGATAAAAAACACGTACAAGTTATATCGAGTGTATCAAAATAATACGATTGTTGAGTTGATTCAAAGAATGTCGATATGTTGGCTAGTTTTTTCAATGATGAAGAAGAAACCATAGTTGTGGAGATAATTTTGGAGTTGTCAAGAGAATGAAGAATTTCAAATTTTGAACTTTAAGTCCCTATCTTATCGGTTCAGATTCAATCCTGGCCCGGCCCATTGACAGCCCTAGGTCACATATGTGCACTGGCCAAACTAGAAAAGGTGATGTCATGCCTGTATACCGAAAACGACAAGTGACGACATAAGGTAGCTTCTTGGGCCACGTATCCAAGACCAAACGCTAAACTGCCTCCCAAAAACGTTATCCGAATCCGAGAATAAAACCAACCCAAACCCGACCCGAACATGTGCACCGTCTGACCGTCATCAATAATAATGACCCGTTTTGTTTTGTTAAACTCTTTTCTCAATTTCTACTTTCTCTCTCCTCTGAAATCGTTTCTAGGGTTTCTCTGTTTCTCCAATTCCAAGAATAATTTCAATCCCGGTTCTCGAAATTCCAGCATGGCAACTGCTTCAAGTAATATTCCTCTTCCCTGTTTACCCTTTTTTTTTTTTTGTTAATTGGATTGTTAGAAGATATAATTTATGATTCTTGGGCATTGCTTAGAGTTAATCATAAAGCTAGAAATTGTATATTTTTTTATTTGCAGTGGCATTTAAGTCTAGGGAAGATCATAGAAAACAAATAGAATTAGAAGAAGCGCGTAAAGCTGGGCTTGCACCAGCTGAGCTTGATGAAGATGGAAAAGAAATTAATCCACATATTCCACAGTATATGTCATCTGCACCATGGTATCTTAATGCGGAGAGACCGGTAAGTAGTATATCTGTTTTATGATTTGCTTTTTCTTCTTCTTCTTCTTGTGCATTTGCGTGATTATTTATGTATGTATGTATTAAAACTCTGCTTTGTGTTCTGTTATGTTAGAGTTTGAAACATCAAAGGAAATGGAAGTCTGATCCAAATTACACTAAAGCTTGGTATGACAGAGGTGCAAAAGTTCATCAGGCGGAAAAGTATAGGAAGGGTGCTTGCGAGAAGTGAGTAGATTTTATTTTTACGTCACTCGTCTCTGTTTTTTGTTTAATTTGGAGGTTTTATATTCCATCATTAGGTGGAGTTGACATAGTTTTAGAAGATGAAATTTATCAAATGGAAAAGTAGGTTCACTTTCTTTTTTACCTTCAAAAAATGAACATGAGATATCAAAATTTTGCACTTTATATGACACCGTTAGTTGTAGTGGAAATATGTTATTCATTCATGAATCACAGTTTAGACTATGTAATATATCAAATGGAAAAGTAGGTTCACTTTCTTTTTTACCTTCAAAAAATGAACATGAGATATCAAAATTTTGCACTTTATATGACACCATTAGTTGTAGTGGAAATATGTTATTCATTCATGAATCACAGTTTAGACTATGTAATATATCAAATGGAAAAATAGGTTCACTTTCTTTTTTGCCTTCAAAATATAAAAATGAGTTGTCAAAATCTTGTATGGAAGGCTTTAATTTATAATTGATGGGACCATAACCCCGTTTCATGTGTACTGTTTATGTACTTATCAAGTACTGTCTAAATGAAATTTTTTTGGTGCATTGTATTGATTGAATGAATCATCTTATCTTGTCACAGTTGTGGTGCAATAACACATGATGCAAAGGCATGCATGGATAGGCCTCGGAAAAAAGGAGCAAAATGGACGAATATGTACATAGCACCTGATGAAAAGATCGAAACTTTTGAGCTTGATTATGATGGCAAGCGGGATCGTTGGAATGGGTATGACCCGGCAACATTTGCTCGTGTCATTGAAAGATATGAAGCAAGGGATGAGGCCAGGAGGAAATACTTGAAAGAGCAGCAGCTGAAAAAGTTAGAGGAGAAAAACAGTAATCCTAGTGAACAAGTTGAGGTTAGCGAGGAGGAGGAGGAGGACGATGATGAAGATTCATTGAAGGTAGATGAAGCAAAGGTGGACGAGAGCAAACAAATGGACTTTGCAAAGGTGGAAAAGCGTGTGCGCACCACTGGAGGTGGCAGCACAGGAACTGTAAGGTAAGTGTTTTACTTATTTCTAAACTATGTCTAGGAGAATGGTCTGTCTTCAGATAGTCTCCCCCACTCTCTCACACACACAGCCATACACTCATTTATGTAGTTGACTAGTTTTCCTGCATGATGAGTAGCTGTTTTTGTAGTTTATGCATCTTGAACCTTTAACTGAAGTTATTGATTTCAGGAACTTGCGAATTCGTGAGGATACAGCAAAATACCTTTTGAATCTTGACGTCAATTCTGCCCATTACGATCCCAAAACTCGGTCTATGCGTGAAGATCCTCTTCCGGACAGTGATCCGAATGAAAAGTTTTACGGAGTGAGTGTTTAAACTTTACACTTCTGATTCATTAATATACACACCGTACTCGTGGTGTTAATCAAGTTGAGTTTTGTTCTACAGGGTGACAATCAGTATAGAACAAGTGGTCAAGCAATGGAGTTCAAGCAACTTAACGTTCATGCTTGGGAAGCATATGAAAAAGGGCAAGATGTTCATATGCAGGCAGCTCCTTCTCAGGCTGAACTGCTGTATAAGAATTATAAGGTTATCAAGGAGAAATTAAAGACTAAAACGAAAGATACAATTATGGAGAAGTATGGGAATGCAGCAGCTGAAGAAGAAATTCCTAAAGAACTTCTCTTAGGACAAAGTGAGAAACAAGTTGAATATGATCGTGCTGGTAGAGTGATTAAAGGCCAGGCAAGTTGTTTAACACTTTTTTCATTGTTATTACTTATTCATGTATATGTTCATTGGTTCCCTTGTTTGATTGCCGAGCCCTAGTGTTTGGAAACCCCTTTTAGTCTTCAACAGCACTTTTCATTCCCGCTTCAATTTGGATGGCATTTTTTTCGCAAATTAAACTTCTATGGATGGGTATATCCGTCTTAGTTCACTTATTCACTTGAGCTACAGACTAGCAGAGCTGTTGGCACTCTACGGTCAATGTAGTCTGATGGGTCTCAAGTTCCATTCATTGGACAGTATGAAATAGTTGAAATGGTCAACTTGAGTTCTCAGTTGTCCACTTAGGTGATCTATGGTTTCCAGGTTTTTTGGTCCCTCTAGGCATCTGCTTGCCTTAAATATGATGTGCAGTCAGATTATGATCTTGGCTCGATATTTAGTGATTTTAAATCCTTTTATGGATTAATGCCCCCCTCAATCTGTTTTAGGACTGGTCTATCATTTGTAACAACTCTGATATTTCTCGTATTTCGGTTTTTTTCTAAATTTTGATGATTTTGAGATGTAGCTGTTCTCACATATATATGGTATTTGCAGGAGACAGCACTTCCAAGAAGTAAGTATGAGGAGGATGTCTATATTAACAACCATACATGTGTATGGGGTTCTTGGTGGAAAGATCATCAGTGGGGTTACAAATGCTGCAAGCAAATAATCAGGAACAGCTACTGCACTGGAGCAGCTGGAATTGAGGCTGCCGAAGCGGCTACAGATCTTATGAAAGCTAACATTGCTCGTAAAGAGGCCACTCAAGGTGAGTCTGCGCTCTATAAAAGATCGCTCTGTAAAAGATAGACATGCTTTTACATTGCTAAAATTATAAAATCAAAGAATTAAAAACAAAAGGGTTTGTCATGATAAATTGATTTTACAAGTGGGGTCAGAATTGCTTATTAATTGAACCAGATGTAATCTTTATCTGGTCGGTAATTGCCTTCTTTTTGTATTTATAATCTCACCGAACATTGAATATTGTCTTCTGATGTTAAACTATTGTGAATATAAAATTTGAAAAAATTGTTTTTTTGTTTTTCTTCTTTGATGTTTTTAAAAATACTTGCAATGTGTAGCCTAACATGTCTTAAATCTTACAGAGGATCCTACACCTGTAGAACACAAAAATCTTGCTACTTGGGGAACTGATGTGCCCGATGATGTGGTTCTTGACCAGAAAAAACTTGCTGAATCACTTAAGAAGGTTTGTGTGTCCGTTGTTATTCCTTTACCTATTATATACTTCTTGCGTCAACAGTTGGCTATATATGTACGTGTTTCTTGCTTGAAACTCAAATTTTACCTTAAGAAGCTCTTAATCTCAACTTAAAACACATTCAAGCTTTAACTTATTTTGTGCATGGAATGGTCGAGTTGAGGTACAAAGGCTTTCCTTCACCACTGCGTTTCATATTCTTTTGAAAAACAATTGCTGCTTTATCATAAGGGTTAGTTTCTTGTTTTTTACAACATAAATGACACTGAAAATGTTTTTTCTCGGCAGGAGGATGAGAGAAAGAAGGAAGAGAGAGATGAAAGAAAACGCAAATACAATGTCAGGTGGAACGATGAGGTATGCTATTTCTTTTGCGTTCCCCAGTGATTGGTTTGATTATTTTGGACAGTCTTCTTGTAGCTCATAGCATCGATTCTTTTATAGGTTACTGCTGAGGATATGGAGGCATATAGGATGAAGAAGGTCCATCACGACGATCCAATGAAGGAGTTCATCAATTAGTTTCCCTCTGGCTTCAGCAGTTTTGAAGCGTTTGAGCAGATAATTTGGGTACGCTTGTACTTATGTCCATGATATCTAATGTGCTGTACAAATTACTCTTGAGGAGGCTAGAGATAATTACAGTCTATTGTTTGAATTACTCATGAAAGATCTATTGTATCAGCGTAGCTTGTGCTTCAAATCTCATGTTCTATTTGAAGGCCGAAATGATGTAATAATAACAAATATTTTGATGGTTTGTTCAAGATCTAGAGATAATGGCGAAAAAGATTAAAAGATTAAAGGATGGTTTGATTCTAAGAATGTAGTTGTATTGTATCAGCCCATAGAAAAAGATGCTTTCTGCCGATATTCAATGAATTGGCGTTGTTATTCATTTTATTGACATTTTGTTGAAAATGATTTAACCTATTGATTCTACGATGGGACCATTGAAGTATTGATGATATTTTGTGGAGGTTTCATGCATATCTCGTCTATGATGTTATAAGCCAACAATAAACATCTTGTTAGTTTAGAAAATGAGGGTGTGAGCAACTTTAGGCTGCGCAAGAAGGCATAATTTGATACCGACTCGTATTTCATAACTCCATTATGAACGCCTTCTGCAATATTTTTAGGTTTACATCCCTTGTCTCAAGTTTTGGAGTGTTGACATGTATTTTGAGGATAAATAGAAAATTAACAAAACGAATAAGAGGGGTGTATATGAACTCCACCACAACGAACTCTAACACTAAAAACAAGGAATTAGAAACTAATTTTTGGTGGAGATGTTCTCCACATAATAGAGACTTTGAAGAAGTACGACCTCGTCAAAAATCGTTTAGAATGTTGTGGAATTATTTAACGGTTTAGATTTTGTTAATTTCGATACAACTTTTTTTGATAATGTTTAGAGCTGATATAGAGCTGATTTTTTTTCGATAGAATAGGTGTTAGGACTTCGGAGTTCGGACTGACTATTTCCTGAGAGACATAGGTTGTGCAATCTCGTATAGCTGCATTCTAAACTTTAGTATAGCTTCATTTAAACTTTTACACGTGCTTATGTTTCAGTCAAGGACATTCGAACTCATTAATCCTCCTTGGGTTGGAGACTTGGAGTGAGTTGGACGAATTACGCGAGGAGGCAATTCCTGATATATTACTCAAAAGAATCGACCATCCCACAAGCTAGGTTTTATTAAATTAAAACTGGAAACCATAGTACACATACTCCAACTAGTATCTACGCCAAAAGGCATTATTCTTACATTTTTATAGGAAATCTGACATCAGTAGATCCTTAAGCAATAGCTCTTCCCTGAGACTCGGACCTTGGAGCAAAAATCTCCGTCTCTTCTCTGTTATATTTTAAACTTCTGGCTTCTTCACTTGAAATACGGAAAGCATTCATGAGAACTTCTTGAGGCAATGCTCGGAGAGCCGAGTTCCTTCCTGCAAGGGTGCTTGACATGGCGTTATCGTTGGTTTGGAATGAAATCCATTCGAAACCATTATCACCGGCCTTTTTCACCACAGCAAAGTTCTGTGGAACAACTAAGAGCTGGCCTCGATGGAGTTCACCATCGTAGATTGGTTGCTGGTAGTTTCCAACAATTTGGACCCGAGCATCACCCTAGTTACATACATAACACAGTGGGCATTCACATGCCACTGAGGAGCCTCAAGAGCGTTCTGCAGAAATTACGAAAAGCATGTCACCGGGTTGCAAGAATAGTGAGGAACTAATAGATGTAAATTAGGATGCTGAGAGAGTACTCTGAAGTCACAGTGTTTAAACTTTAAAGTGTGATTTGCAACGAATGGTGGAATATATGTTTTTTTCTTCACCCGCTCACTCACACTTTGAAGTTTGAACACAGCACGGTCATATTATTTCGGCCATAGTACCTCTGATAATCTAAATTTAGTAATTAAATCATATGAGCATTAAATTATTCAAATCATACCCTGTAGAGAACTCCCTTCTCGGCATTCAAGTTAAGTAGTCTCAAAATGGGAAGGTTCCTGCTGTTGATTCTATTGATGCGTCCGGCGTTGGGGTTGTATACATCAGATTTTGAGGGGTTGTCAATGTTCACTCTAAGCTTTATGTTGCAAAGAGGTTCCTCTAAACCATTTGGTCTTTCTTGCTGATATTCTTCTTCTTCCTCCTCCATTCTTGGTGGCCTAATAACTTGAAGCCCACTCTCCACACGGACGATACTTCCCCTGTTATCATTTTGGCCCTTTAACTTTCTTGCTATATCTCTGCTAACACCGAAAGCTTCAGCCAACATCTGATCGTCGAAGCCACTGAAAATGTTGTTGGACGAGTTGTCTTGTTCAAACCCCCAGGATGGGTAAGCTGACCTCCCTTGTTGCCTTTCTCTTTGTTGTTGGGGGTTACCACCTAGGTAGAATGACTACAATGCAGATGTTATATATATCAGTCATTTAGATTTTTTGAATCTATGGAGTATAATATTATGTGACTTACACATTTAGACGTATATTAATTTTGTGTGCAATATTCTTACCCTTCTATTGTTATCGAGTTGGTTTTCATTGTTGCTTGTGTCGAAAAGAGAGACCATGACAAGGGGAGTATCACCGTCGTTGTAGACCCACTTGGCAACTCCTGCAGGTGTGGCTACAATATCTCCTTGGCGCACGCGTCGGACCTTCTGATGCTGGTCTCCTTGTCTATATCTGCTCTGCTGGCCTTGTTCATGCTCACTCTGGAACTGTTGTTGTTGCTCAGATTGCTGAGTTGATTGGTATGTCTCTGGACAACCTGGGATAATTGTTCCATGCATACCCCTACCTGTTCAAGCATGCATAAACATATTTCATATCAATAACATAGGGATTTTATCTCACTTAGCGCTTAAAGAGTCTATAACCATGGTCCAGCCTATTTGGACATACAAAAAGGAAACAGTAGATGAGGGAGAAGGCTAGCCTTGGAGAATGTAGGAAAGCTTAGGTGCGTTGTTGAAATGAGGCAGGAGAAGTCCTCTAGGCTGGATTGTATGACGAGTTACTGCAACACCGGCGCACTCCAATTGCTCGTTGTTCTCGTCCCAGTGTTCGGTAACACCAGCCTCGGACTGAATCCTACGAGTTGGTTCAAGTGCATCAATATTCTGGATACGGCATTGGCTTTGGGTTTCTCGTTGTGATTGTTGAGTTGCTTGGGCGTGGAACAAAATAAGAAAACAAACACTAAGTGAGAAAAGCAACGGAAGCTTTGCCATTGTGGGTGAATTAGTGACTAGTGACTACTACTATGAACACTTGCTTGTGTTTGATGTGAAGGGGTGAATCGGGATGGCGTGATATATATAGTAGAAAAGGGTGGCTGTGGAACTGACAGATTGCAATGGTTGGTGACGTTCTTAAGCCATCTTTCACCAGGCATGGCTATGAAACTCTATCAGAAGGCGAGTGTACAAAGATACTAATATTAGTTTTGTCCTTCTAAAGAAAGATTGATACCGTGGGCAAGATATGCATCCATTGTTATTAACACAACTTTCATCAAGTGGCTGTGCAGAGTTCATGATTAGAGGTTACTTTCTTTTTCTTTTTTTCCTCAATTTCTGATTGCTATTTGGTCATAACGGTCGCAATTCAGGTGGATTAGGGGTGGCGACTAAGCAGTTTTTTAAATGTTTTGCTTGTTTGCTTTTCATTCTATTGTCGAGTTCTACACTTCTACCAAGGTGTTGAACAAAATTGTAGGAGTATATATCCAACTATCCATGCCTCTACAACTTAAAGGATGTCGTGTTACATTACGTCATGTTTACACTTGTCAAGTGTAATTTGGTCATTTATTAGTTTATTACTGACCAATTGTCTTTATATAACTCAAATATGGCTACTGGCTAGACTGACAATAAAAAATATAACAAGGTTGTCTTCATTTCCATTTTAATCAGGTATAGGTAGGACGAGGGGAACTTATTTTATGAAGTGCATTTGTGTGTTTACCAAACAACAGCATGCTACATGTCCACGTCATGTGTTCTAAGCGGCTCTGATTGTCACTTTCAGTCGGGGAGGCTCAAACCTAGATGTGGCCTTAGGTGACTGATCTAAGTGCAGCCTTTTTTACTATAAAAATTTATTGAAAAATTGAAAGTTTTGTGTGTGAGAGAGACTCAAAGACTTTGAGAAAGAGAGACATTGGTTAAGTTAATATGCCTTTAATATATATGTCTTTAGAAAAATGGGAAAAAGGCCCATAGAACTAGCCATTTGGTCCAGCCTATGGCCGGACTTGCTACATAAATAGCTAATGACTCAAAAGCCTAAAGTCCACTTGAATAAATAATATATGTATATTGATAGCTAATGATTCATTGCATACTTTGTTTGAAGAGTTTATGTTTTTCTATTTTTTTTAAAGAGATTGCAAGCTCTCAAACCTTGCTATCCTTACAGTAAGTTAGGGTTCCTGAGTTACTACTTTGGAGAGCTCTCACTTTTCAGGTTTTTTTTTGTTTAAGAATGGTGATAAGAGGAAGAGAGAGGTTTTTTTTTTTTTTTTTTTGTTTTTGGTTTTTTTTTTTAACAATTTTGGTTTTTTTTTTTTTTTTTTTTTTTTTTTTTTTTTTTTTTTTTTTTTTTTTTTTTTTTTTTGCGGAGGGTGACATGTCTCTATTAGAGTAAAAAGGGGACTAACGTGTTTCACTGAGAGTATTCTCAACTACTCAGTATTCATGGTCAATCATGAGTATAACAATAGAAGATGTATTATAATGGGGTTTTAACCTATGCATGGTATAAACAAACAGTACTACGACTGTCAAATATTTGTACTTTTTTTATAATCGAGGTGGACTGTTATACTCGAATAACAAAGGCCTTGTTTGGCATCCTGCAGTCCTGCCCCATCTTATAGTTATTGGTGACAACGCACTTTCTACAACTAATATATATGATATTATCTTTCTCCAAAAAAAGTTCAAATTAAATTCATTATCTTTCTACAACTAACAATCATGGTAAGCATATATGCAAAACTACTGCAGAGCAAAATACCAGACAGTGCTCATAAAAACGAAGAGTAACAGAGTTGTAGAAAACAAAAATCTTATACCTAAGAAAAGAAGAGAAATGCATCCATCAAACAAAATTAATGGCCAATAAAAATAGAAGGCCATCACCAGAAATCAAAATGTTTCAAGATCTTGAAATAAAACCGGATAGATTTGAAATAATAGGGATATGATCCAATTAGTCGACCTCCTCAATCTTGGGGCCAACACCGCTTCCACCAACGTAAGGACCATCCTCATCCATACCAGCACCACCCATATCAGCACCCGGCTCCCCGGGTACATCTTTGCAATGATGGGGTTGCGGATGCTCTCCAAATTCCTTCATCTTGTCATCAAACTTGTCGACCTCGGCAAGTCGATTCTTTGTCGAGCCAACGGATGGCCCTGGTCAATTGCATCCTCAATCTTCTTCTTGTTAGCCGGGTCAAGCTTGGCACCGATCTTCGTCCTTGATAGTGTTCCTCATGTTGTAAGCATAGTTCTCCAAAGCATTCTTCGACTCAACCTTCTTCTTGTGTTCCTCATCCTCGATTTGTATTTCTCTGCCTCTGAACCATCTTCTCGATTTCATCCTTGGACAACCTACCCTTGTCATTGGTGATGGTGATCTTATTCTTTTGCCCCGTGGTCTTGTCCTCGCCAGAGACATTCAAGATACCATTGGCATCAATGTCAAAGCAAACAAGATGTCTGGGGACACCACGGGGAGCGGGGGGATTCCCGAAGCTCAAATTTACCCGGCATGTTGTTGTCCCCGGTTCTCGGTTCTCTCATCCTCGAATACGGATCAACACACCGGGTGGTTGTCAAAGTATGTAGAGAAGACCTATTCCTTCTTGGTGGGGATGGTTGTGTTCCTTGGGATCAAGGTAGTCATGACACCTCCGGCAGCTTTCCAACCCAAGGGAAAGTGGAGTGACATCCAAGAGCAAAAAGGTCTTGGACCTTCGTTACCCTCACCACTAAGAATAACAACCTTTGAACAATGGCACCATAAGCAAATGTGACCTCATCGGGGATGAATAATTGACAAAACCATTACACTGCTCAACATGGTATTCTATGATTACTATTTACAATAATCATGGATCAAAATAAAATATTACCAACCACTATGCAATGATACCTATGAGAGTAATAGTCCCTTCATCAATATTAACCAAGCCTTGTAGTAGTAAGCTGCAAAACCTAGTTTGCTATATACGTAAACATACCCACCATGAGTAGCATATAGCATAATCATTGAAATCCAAGTAACATCTAGCTGTTCAAGAAGATCTAAGTTAAGGAAATGAAGACAAAACAAAAGAAATTATAATATCAAGTGAAATTTCATATTATTCCTAACCGTCTCAATCGGGAGCATTAGTTTTTGAATTCATGGTTGTTATTCCATCAAGTGGAAATTTTCAGATCATGTCAAAGTGTCTCGATCACTTGTGTAACAGCTTTGGAATTCATAACCACTACTCATTTTGCACCACTCCATATAACGAAGAGACTGACAGTAAATGCTTCAGGCAAACCATTTTTCTTTATAAATTTTAACCAATGCATTACAGCGTTGAAATAAACAACAACCCATGATCAATTTAGTAATCTGAATTTGTAGACCATCCGCTGAAGCATTTCATCAAATAAGTGGATAAAAATAAATCAAATTTCGAAACACAATCAATTTCATGAACAACTATCAAATGGAAAATTAATACAAAAAATATATGCACTAAATATTCTTGTCCATATTACCTAATGCAGTAATCTAAAAAGACACGCTAGTCAACTTTCCTTCCCAATGTCCCCATTAATTTTAACGTTCTCCTTTGTTACATGGACACACAACATTGATTGTCTTTTTATATATATATATATATATAAAAATGAACTTACTGGGATCCTGAACTTATTATTCATAATTGTTATGGGCAATGGTTAGAATAACTTCATTATACGTAACATGCTCATCAACCATCTTAATCAAGATTTAGAGAGGATTTGCTTTTTGCTACAACATGTTCACAATAGAAACAATTTCGTTCAAAAATTAGTCTATCCCAAGGTAATTATCTAGGTGTACGTGTGTTCTTTCAGTGAGGGTACATGCCTTGAATCAAAAGTTACTAAGCTAAAAAAACTCACCATTGAGTAAGTCAGCTAAGCTTCCCATAGGGTAGTAATCCGAAAGAATAACTTTGATCCTTTTGGCAAATAGATACGCCCTCACCTGCAAAAGATACTCACTGCCCTTGCTAACCTCCGCTATATGCTCAACTCTCCTCCCAAACTCCTTCCTCCTAACTGTTACCTTACTAAATCTTTTTGCTGCATAAACAGTTCCATCCAATAAAACCACCTTCTCAAATATTCCCACACCACTCTCTCCCATCATCTGGACTGAACCCAACATCACTTCTCTCAAACAAAGCACCCCCCTCACCCTTGACTTGTTAAATGACCCTCCATCACACATGTTAAGTGGGAGTTCACCTGTTAGACCAACAATGCATTCCTCATCCTCATAAGTACACTGCTGTGATGATAAACAACTACCCTCTCCATATCTAAGGCTTCTAATATTCTTGTTAGTACTTTTTCTTTTTCCGATAAATGCTCTTGATAACATCTCATCAACAGCTTTGGAGAAGGTGTTGAAGGGAAGATGAGAAGATAATAGTGAGCAAGCAAAGCTAGCAAGCTAGAACGTGTTTTAGACGTTGGGGTTTGTCCTGTTTTTTGTTTTGATATGGATGCATTAGAAATATCGAAAGCCAGGTTGGTGTTAGAGAGTTTCATTTGTTACAAAAAAACCAAAGAAAGATTCCATTGATATCCAATAAAACATAGATGCTCGGTAGTTGTTTCTTCAACTGAATGAAGATTTTTATAGTATGCTATGCTCAATCTACGCTTTTGTTGAAAAATTACAAAAATGATAAACAACTCAGAGATAGAAAATCATACCTTTCTTCTTCTTTCTAAAAGTAACTCGCTTTTATCACGGCTAGGAAAACTCTCGTCAACAACTCCATGCCGAAGTTGAATGAAATTGGACTCTTTTCGGTCTCCATAGGTTTCTGCTTGTCAAAGATGTTGTTTGTTGGAACCAAGCAAATACCGTGAACTTGGAACCACAGATTTCGGCTACAAGCTGAATCTTCCCCATTTTTTTTCTTTGCCATACTCTCTGTATTGGTGGCTTCCTTCAGTTGAGAGAAGGCTTGGAATATCTTTAAATCTAACTACTTGAAGAAGAGAAGAATAAGAGAGAGGGTTTGAAGAGATGATTTTTTTTTTGGAGAGTTGGGAGTGTTTTGTAGAATTGAAAAAAAAGTATAGAAAGAGGTTTTTATCTATTTTGGGTTACGAATAATTGAAATCGGCAAAAAAGGGCGTATAATTTTTTTTTTTTATGAAAAATCTGATGTGTCAGTCTCAGAGAAAAAAGAGGGGCTGACGTGGGTCACTAGGAACATTTTCCACTACTTAGTATTAGTGGTCTTTGATTGCAGCTCCAAATAGGTCCATGATAATGTCTGACATGGGAAGTCAAGCAGCGAAAGATATAGAGCAATTTTCAATTGTGTATTCAATTGACCAGAACCTAGTAATAAAATCCCAGTTCCACGATCCATCACCTGCACTAATGAAGTTTGCAACATACTCCAAGTTCAAATCTGGTGGCTTAAGTGGTAATCTTTCACCATTGACACTTTTAGCAACGCCTATGCAAATAACCATTTCTTTGTTGACCAACTCCTATGCTCAGTTGCTTACCACCCATGTCAGACATTATCATGGACCAATTGGGACTCTGAACAAATCAGTGTAATAATTATAAGTTAAGCTTGGACGACTCAAATGGTGAAATGCAAATTCACGTATGCCATTATTGGTTCATCCCTAATTCCCTATGGCAACATGATACACATATTTTGACAAATGTATGTATCTATACCTTACTGAAAATGAAAGGAAGTATGCCAATAATGATTTATCATAATTGAGATATCATAATAAACAACAAAGTTGAGAAAGAATAAACAAATTATTTGCTTTTTTTTTGTCAAAACAAAAACGATACCTTAAACTTAGAAGCTTGCAAAGTGAGTCTTCCGTTATAATCCCTTTCTTGATCCATTTTTTTTTTGAATTATTAATAATATCATTACCTGTCAAAAGTTTAAGCATGATTTTGCGTTAGGGATAGAAATTCATATATACATCAGAAATTTATAGCAAATAAGAATATACATATACTTGTATAGGTTTGGCAATGAGAAGTCTAATAACAAATACCGTCTTTTTCATTGTTAGTAAGTACTGGTTTCTAATAATTACGTTGTGTGAGCTTGTGTACATAATGTGTCGATTTACCGAATTGATAGTGGATACATTTCAGATTTAATTCTAGTGAACGAAACCTACTTCAACTTGTATTTAAGCATTTAGAAATGAGGTCAAGAATATTAAGAAGCTAACTTATGTAAACGACATGAAACAAAGTTGAAGAAAAATACCTATGGACAAAGCAACAGTGGAAAACGTATGAGTAGAAATTCGCCACTTTTTCAAATTAAAACAGATTTGCAAAGCAATGAAAGGGATAAAAAAAATGTTGCAATTTCCTACCATTATAAATAAAACCGCAAACCATTATTATTATTGGGATTCGTATTTGTTAATTTCTAATAACACTCAGCGTCACTTAAATGAATTGAATGATCTATATAGACTTTAACCTATCCAGATGATAGCATTTTAATTTTATTTTTTGTTTGTTTGTTTTTTAATAGAAAGAAATTTGGTTCCATCGTGAGAGTAAAATGAAACATGATTGCGTAAAATTTGTTATAAACAAAAAAGTTTTGAGATTATTATCTCATAATACTAATTTACAGAATATGTGCAATTGAGATTATTCCCCTGAAGATCAATGTGCTCTGACAAATTGAAAAGATTAATGTGAAAAGTATGTAAAGTGATTAATAGAACATCAAATGGTAATCAATGGGTAAATTAATCCAGGAATTGAGGAAAAACTGAGAAAGTACCTGTTGACCTTCTTCCTCACAATATCCCATCAAAACAACCAGGTTCCGGTGGTGTACTCTTGATAGTAACTCAATTTCTGTGAGAAATTCTTTTTCACCCTGTAATGAACCTTCAAGTGCACGTTTGATGACCACAATACTTCCATAAACTAAAATAACTTTATACACCTTCCCATAACCTCCTTGGCCAATCTGAGTAGAGTTATTGAAATTGTTTGTGGCCGGTGCCATTTACACAAAAGTGAAGTCCTGGACACCATCAACTTTGATTTTGATCCTTGACACTGCCACGGTTGACATAGATATAACTAATACTATTTTCAGACAATATATAGAAAAATATGAACTACAAAACTATTATCGATCCATCTCCAAGAGCATATCTACTTTTTGCTTTCTTACAAATTTGTACATTTAATAAAAAGAATCAACAACATTCACAGGACAGCTTCAAAACTCTTACAGTAGGTAATACTTACATCAACGTTTTCTTGAAATTGTGCATTGTTTTATGCTTTTCTTCTCATGATAAGGATGAAAACAATTGCAGTTAATATAATCGCACCTGCCACAGACCCCACTACTATGCAAGAAATGGCACCTTTGCTTATCCTTGATTTAGAAAAATCGAACACCACTGCAGTAGAAATAAGAATTGTGAACCAGAGGCCAGTCCGTGTCTCACTTAGTGGTGAATATCAGATCAGCGAAGAACTCGTGGGTTTTGGCTTTGGGTGTTTTATTTTTTTTTCAGGGTTAATAGTAGTGGAAGGTATTTTGGGTTTTTTTGTAATTTAATTTTGATATCATTATGTCATTCTTAGTTTAATTTTGGAAGAAGAGAAGAATAAGAGAGAGAATTTGAAGAGATGAATTTTTTTTTGGAGAGTTGGGAGTGTTTTGTAGAATTGAAAAAAGAATATGGAAAGAGGTTTTTATCTATTTTGGGTTACTAACAATTGAAATCGGAAAAAAAAAAGGCGTCGAATTCCTTTTTTTTATGAAAAATATGATGTGTAAGTCTCAGAGAAAAATTGGGAGCATTTTCCACTACTGTATTAATGGTATTTTATTTGATTATCTTTTAATTAAGAGATGTAACTAAATGAGGACACTCCCACAAAAATTAAGATAACTACACCACTAGCAACCATTAGATTCATCGTTGCAAATTTTATAGTTGTCTATTGGATTAAATTTCCTTCAAACCAATTCACTCATGAGATTTTAGTGCGTGGGAAAAACAAATAGACGCCTAGTATCATTTTTTGTGTTTTTTTTTTCTATATTAAATATAGTAATATCAAACTTATATAGGTAGAAATAAGGAAATTTTGAGACATTCTAAATCTAATAAAGAGCAATAAGCAAACAAGCAATAAGGTTTACTTTACTTGCAGCAGCATGGTGTACGTCTTGAAATTGAAGTTTGTTAATTTTTCATTTTATTTGTTGTTTTTCACTTTTTGTTTTTGCTTTTTGCTTTGTGTTGAACCACCCTTTCTTGGCTATATATATATATATATATATATATATATATATATATATATATATATGGGGAGGGATAGAACCACGTGGATCAGAGCCACATTATAGGCATATTTTTTTTTTCGTAATAAAACTGAACAAAAAAAAACATTTGCTCTAAAAAAAAAAAACTGTTTTGCAAAAGAATCGATGGTTTAAAACCAAAATGAAAGAATGTAAGAAATGGGTGTGTCATCTTTTAATTTGTCAAAATCGCCACTTGAAGTTGCATCGTTGGCTTTTCGCTTTTGGCGATTCACCCAAAACCAAATAAAGAAGAACAATGAGAATGGATTTGAAGCATTGGGCTTAAAATTATGAGTTTCTTTTTTATCCGATTTGAGCAAGTTTCAAATGAGAAGCAAAAGGGAAGATGAAGAAGGCAATGAAAGAACAAGACAAGATACCCAAATAAATTGACGTACTAATCTTTTGGGTTGATACTTGATACCACTTTTCTGCCACTTAACCTGCTTAAGAAGCCCATAATATATATAATCGGGCTTCAATTTGGGAACCGAAGTTTTCCAATTTGACTCGATAACAACCTTAACCCCATTTAGCGGATGTTGGATTGGAATAGCAAATGTTCTTTTTCTCCTTGTTAACTCCACTCTTTTGATGCTCAATTGAATTCCCTCCCAAAAACGAATAGCGGGTGTGGTGCAACAGATTCAATAAGGGTTTTCGGTTTTTTGCACCGGTCTTGCAGTTTTTTTTTCCAAATGAAAATCATCCACTTCTTGTTTGAATAATTTGATGTTGAACCCATTGAATATGATTGGAGTTGCTTATGAGGTTATATGCGCTATTCATGGTGTTTCGCTTTGTTTCGTAAATTTTTATTAATCTAAAAATACGAAAATATCCTCCTTAATTTCCTCACTTAAAACTGGAGATTGCTTGAGCCGTTGGATTGGAATTGATGAAGAGCCGGAATTGGCTGTGTCTATAATGTGGCTACAGTGCCTGTGGCTCCATCCCTCCCCTATATTTTTTTCGTTTTAATTCTAATCTTTTAGCCTACCTAGAGAAGACGGTAGTCAATTACGCTCTTCTTGTTTCACTGGTATATAGATTGTATTAGCATTAGTTGATTCTGTTGCTATATTCCGTGCCTGATACACTTAGGTTAATTTGTTGTTCAGGTTGAGTATTGCTTCTGGATCTTCCCAAATATCAACCGTGGGACCTATAATTCTTGTTGTCAATAAAGCTGATGGAGATGAGGAGGTTCTGCCTGTTGATTTTTTGTTAATCTGCTACCTTCTTGACTTTTAGAAGATTGTGTAGCATCTGGCCAGTAGCATAATAAGCTCAATGTGGGGTGCTGAACATGCAGGTCACAGCTTCTGGGAATAACGTTGTTGGCGTGGTTCTTCTGCAAGAACTGCCTCACTTGTCACATCTTGGTGTTAGGGCACAGCAAGTAAGTCATGTGATACAGATTGTCAGCATGTTCATTACTTTAACATGAAATAAGCAATCACAACGCTTGTGATAACTTGCAGGAGAAGGTGGTTTTTGTCACATGCGAAGATGAAGATAAAATTTCTCACATCCGAAGCCTTAATGGCCAATCTGTGAGATCATTTTCTAAGAACACCAATAGTTAAAAGCTTATTCTAGATATCCTAAGGTTCAAAGCTGTCTTTTCTACTGTTAATGATATGTTGTTTTAGCCTCTTATTATATTTATGTTGGTGATACTTTTCAGGTTGAAAGCATCTTCTGCTGGCGTTGACTTGTTTCCTTCTACTCTAAATGGAAACAAAGAGGTGTTGCCTGCTCTTTCAGGAAATGGAATTTCATCTGGATCATCACCCCCATCACCCCCATCACCCCAGTCGTCTTCCTGGTCTGTAGTTAAAACATCCAACTCAAATCAGGTATAGATTTTTTGTTTATTCATTTTACTGCAGCCAATTACTACCTGTTTGGTGTTTTATTTGATGTCTATTCTAACTAAATATTTGTTAGGGTATTTCTCCGGGTGTTCGAGTGCTCAGAGATGCAGATACTCACACATCAGGTGCAAAGGCCTTTGTTTGTGGTCAATTGGCTTCTTTGGCGGGACTTTCAGATAAAGGTAAATATAGATCTGTAAATACATGTACCATAATTCGCGATTCTGCCCATTTTCTAGTTGTTGTGATTGATATCTATATAAAAAGTATTTCATAAACTCTCGTTGATTGCTTCCATATAATTTTGTCCTGACCTTTTAAAATTAAATAAAACAACCCATCAGTTCTAACAGTATTCCTGGAGAAAAGAAAGGACTGGGAAGCAAAAAGAAAAGGTGATTCCATTGGGCACTCATCAAATTGGATTGGGCAACCCCTCAAAAAAAAAGAAATTTTACAAATTTGCCATATTACAAATTTGCCATAAAGCCCAAGCCCAAAGAACCAATTCAACCGTATTGCCAAAACGACCTCTCCGTCGTTTACTTTACATTAAACGAAACGACCATGTCGCGTGGAGCGTACACTCAAACGACTTGGCGAAGTCGTTTACTTTACACTCAAACGATATGGTGGTCGTCGCTTTGAGTGTAAAAGAGTAAAACCATAATTCCATGTCGCTTTAAGTGAAAACGAAACGACTTCTCGCAAGTCGCTTGAAAGTGTTACTCACACTAACACCAAAACTACGCTGCCATGTCGCTTGAGTGTACACTCAAACTACGCTGCCATGTAGTTTGAGTGTGCACTCAAACTACGCTGCCATGTCGTTTGAGTGTGCACTCAAACTACATGACCAAGTCGTTTGAGTGTACACTCAAACTACATGGTCGCGGCGTAGTTTCAGTTGTTACTCACACTAACACTCAAACTACATGACCGCCAGAAGTTTCAAGTGTTAGTGTGAGTAACACTCAAACGACTTGTCCATATCGCTTGAGTATACACTTAAACGACTTGTCCATCTAGTTTGAGTGTAACTCAAACTCAAAGTAACACTCAAACGACATGGTCATGTCGCCCGAAAGTGTACACTCAAACGACTTGACATGTAATTTGAGTTTACACTCAACGACTTGGTCACGGTTTGAGTGTACACTCAAACGACGTGGACACGCGACTTCAAACGACTTGTCCATATCGCTTGAGTATACACTCAAACGACTTGGCCATCTAGTTTGAGTGTAACTCAAACTCAAAGTAACACTCAAACGACATGGTCATGTCGCCCGAAAGTGTACACTCAACGACTTGGTCACGTGTTTTGAGTGTACACTCAAACGACGTGGACACGACTCAAACGATTCCAAATGCACTCAAACGATTTCAATTGAATTAGAAAATTGAAATCCGATTTAAAAAATTGGGTTAAAAACAACACAATTACATCAATAAAACTACATGCACTCTACACTCTTTATCCTGTTATGACATAGTATCTTTATAACCAAGTTAAAACATGTAATCAAACATGCTATAAAAATCTAAAATAATAATTTGTTTTATATCTAAACTTGTTATTATTATTATTTTTTCAATTGTGAATCATAAACTAGTTTGGGTTTAGAGTTTAGAGTTCAAGGTTTAGAAATTTCAGCATCAACATATTTCACTTAATTATTTGAAATAATAATTTGTTTTATATCTAAACTTGTTATTTTTTATTTTATTTTTAAAATTGTGAATCATAAACTAGGTTGAGATTTGTATTTAGGGTTTAGAGTTGTTTACAAATTTCGTGCTAACAAATTTTACTTAATTATTCAAAATAATAATTTGTTTTATTTATAAACTTATTATTTATTATTTTCTTTTTCAAATTTTGAATCATAATCTAGTTTGGGGTTTGGGGTTTGGGTTTAGGGTTAGGGTTTACAAATTTCGCATGCAAAAATAAAAAAAAAATTAATTTCAAACATATTTCACTAAATTATCCAAATCTAAAATAATAATGCTTTTTATATCTAAACTTGTTATTTTCCATTTTTTTTATTCAATTGTAAATAATAAACTAGTTTGGGGGTTTACAAATATATTTCACTCAATTATTCAAATATATCAAAATTTCAAATATATATAGAATACTTCATTCACTTTCGGTTTAGAGCTTAGGGTTTACATAGAATACTCAAGTTTCTCTACATACTCAAGTTCTCTCTACATACTCAAGTTTCTCTACACACTCAAGTTTCTAAAATGGAGCATGAAGATGAAGAAGAAGTATTTGAGGTAATGTTTGATGTACAACAACAAATTAGAGAAGAACAACAAATTAGAGAAGGAGAAAATAGAAGATATGTTGAAAGTGAAGAAGTGGAACAAAATGTTGAAGGTCAAGGTGAAGAATTTGAAGATCGACAAAGTCGAAAGCAAATGAAATTCGAGAAATCGTCGGCGACAAAATGCAAACCTAAATAATGAGGTAACACTTGATTAAAATGAATACAAAACACTTGATTGATTGAATGAATGAATGAATGAATGGATGCAAAATGAATGAATGCAAAACCCGAGCCCAAACGACATGGTCGGGTCGCTTTGGTAACACTATCAAACGACATGGGCCTCAGAGTTTGAGAACACTACTGAAATCCACATGGCGGTTTTGAGAACACTATCAATACACCCCGAATTTCGGCTGCACTGAAAAACATTATTTGTCCCCGACTCTTCGATCTCCGAGGTGTGACGACTTCCACTTCCAAAACCCATAAACAGCTTTTAAAATAAAGGGATAATTAAAACCAATAAAAATTTCAATTATACAAAAGTCTTCTTCATTACAAAAATTCCCAATTAAGATTAGGTTACAAATCTCTTTCAATAACTCTTTAATCAAAATATACAAATGAGAATACAAAAACATTGTCTAGACTTAAAAGCTATATCACCTCAAGGAAAAAAAAAACGTGATCCGGAGATGTAACGCTAATGCAAAACCACAAGCGCAGACCTTACTCTTCTTCAACACTAAACCTCTTTGTCAAACTTATCAACTATGTTCATTGAATGAACACACCCGATAAGCAAACATGAATCGGTCAAGATTATAAACAATGTTTGGTGTGAGTAGCCTTAAAAACAACCTATAATATTACACATATATACAATAATCCATAAGGCGCTTAGTTCCTCCACCGAGGCCTTTAACTTTCAAATCCACTAATACAACATTCTTAAGATAATAATCTAGGCAGGTAGTTCCTCCACCGAGGCCTTTAACATTCTTAAGTACACTAATTTAAAGGTGTAGTTCCTCCAATCGGCGGCCTTTAACTTCCCACTAACCACACAACAACTATACTCATAATAAATAAGGCATGTAGTTCCTCCATCGAGGCTTTAGGTTCTAACTAAACTATAACCAACCAACCATATACAAATCATCTATCTAGAGATATATCCTTTTACCAACATATTACCATAATTAGATTATTTCGGCTTTCTTTATGTGTCCCTAAAATCACGTCAGATCTATGTTTTACCTAGTTTCCCTACTACCACAATCGCAACCCAACGCGAACATGTACATCCACATGCCTCCCTTTACATAATAATGAGCCACTCCGTGGCGTAACCACCTCGGAATGGATGCCGCGACACTGTAAATCCTCACACCTGAAGCCAAATCTATGTAAGACCGCCACCCTATTCGGCAGATAAAAATATTATGCATCATCGTTTCTATTTTGCGAACGGAATAATCAAATTATTCTATTCGCTCGCCAGAGGGTCACCCAAGGCATTCAAATTAATCAAACGCCGCCGAGAAGGGTCAGCCCGAAGGCCATTCAGATTAACTCAAACGCCGGAATGGCCAATCACACGAGTTGTGGTAGTGGGGTTCTAGGATTTTCGTTATGTAATTTATTCAAAATCATACATTAATGACTATAAAATTTCTACTATATCACGCAAGTCAATCAATTACCTTATTGCACTAAGCCACAATACATAGAAATATCTCGCTTACCTCATAATCATTTTCATTCTTTCACGCGAATATATTATTGCACTACACCACCCTCCCGGTGGGCAAATATTCACCAAGTCTTATATACTAGCATCTCACATATAAAATAATGGAATGTATATACATTTCTCCAAGATATTGATCAATATATTATAACGTGATTATATCATGTCATGTCACAATGCTTCCATGATCGCATACATTATTTATTATAACGTATTAGGAATATAATGTTTCTAACATCTCAATATCATCACGCGTCAAAAAATACACAACATCAAGGTCAAATCTTTCTTAGATAATGACCACCAAATATATACTAGCTTCCTTCCAAAGATTTTATTACTATATGTGTCCATATAATATACACATAAAACGCATACAATTAAACAAATTAACAATCCACAATCAAAGCCCAATATGCTTACACCCTACTCACGTCAAATCTAAATTAGATAATTTACCAACCAAGTTATACAATATCCGACAATATTTTATTACTATATCTATCCATATAATCAAATAGGTGAAAAACTGGAAAAGTCAACACTCACAGTCAACTGTCAACGGTCAAAGGTCAACGCCTCATGGTCAAGGTCAAACTCAACATGTCATGGTCAAAGCCAAACTGTCATCGTCAAAGTCAAAGGTGAAAGTCAACCGTCTATGGTCAAAGGTCAAAGTCAAAGGTGAAAGTCAACCGTCCATGGTCAAAGGTCAAAGTCAACCCATCATGGTCAAAATCAAAGTCAACCCATCATGGTCAAAGTCAAACTGTCATTGTCAAAGTCAAACCGTCGTTTCCGTGTTCGACAGGTTCAGGGTCATAGCCATGGTTCACGGCTAAGGTCAAAGGTGTAGGGCTCATGGGCTCATGGCCAAGGTCATGGTTCGGACCCAACTGGCCAAGCCCAAACCTTAGAATCCGAAAGTTTAAACAGTGAAAGACCCATGTAGATCTATTTTAAGTCCAATGGACTGGCCCCAAACAATATCAGAAACGGGCCCAAAAACAGTTAAGTAGTTCGGTCCAAAAAAAATACAAATGAAACGGGCCCATAGACTAATATTAGAACTGGTCCCAAAACTTAATTAAATTGGGCCCAAACAAAACATTTAAATTTCGACCCACACAACTTAAAATAGAATCCGGGCCCAAACCAACTAAACAAACTAGGCCCAACCGATTTGGCCCAAGCCCAAAATCGCTGAATAGTGTCATCTCCTTCCTCAAGTTTCTCTCCTCCACCACCAGCACCAAACCGACCACCCCACCTTCTACACGACCCCCCAATTAACCTAAGCGGTTTTTCTCCAAAAGAAAAACCCAATCACATTAACAAAAGCAAAACCCCCAATTTCCAGTAAACAAATCACTTCCAAATTCTTAGATCCGACCGCCATTAGTGTTCTTGGAGCTTTTCCAACCCCCCACAAACTCCCCACTACCACCATACATCAAACACCAACCCACAACCAAATGAACACAGTTTAAACAATTTAAAAGCGCATCAAACCGAATCCTCCAGAAACGCAGTAATGGCAGTAACGCCATTGACGGATTCGAAGCTCCAAACCGCCCCCAACAGCACTCACTCACGACCCCCATCACCTCCAACATAATCCCACTACTCCAAACATCCTAACCCAACACAACAAAACAAATTAAACTAAAAACACAACCCAAACGGTAGCATGAACGTCATTTCAAGACGGAGCTTCGACGTATCGATATCAACCCACGAACAAGTTTTACTATATCAATAAAGAACCAAGCATCTACGCCCACCCCCGATAATCGACAATCACGACGTCTTGTGGCTCGGCCATTAACGCTCACGAGCCGCATTGAGTTCATAGTATCACGCCACCGCTTAAATTACACACATCCAAATTCAATAAAGTTTAATAAAACGTAATAACACGGTCCAATACAACGGAAAATGAACAAGATTATCAATAATACACGAAAACCATAAGTTCGGTGAAATAGCAAAATAGCTACTCAATTGACGTAATGAAGACGATTTAATCCTGATCCTCAGTCAACCGCCATTCATGCTTCCACCTCTCCGTAAATCCAAATTTCATGCTCGCTTCCATTTTAATATATTCTATTCTCCGGAACCCTATTTTCTAGAAAAGTGTTTATATACTTGGTCCAAACCCCAAGCCTAATATTGCATCCAAAACCAGCCCACATATCCCGAACCCGATCCGGTTTAATTTTGAAAAATAAAATAATTTAATTAATTAATAAAATAGAAAAATAATGATTTAAAAAATAATGCATGGCATAAATCTACACGGAACGACATGGTCGGTCGCTTCATTACACTATTAACTACATGGCCAGTCGCTTCATTACACTATGTAAACTACATGGCCGGTCGCCGGACTTTTGATGAAAACTACATGGTCGGGTCGCTTTGAAACTAAATGCATTGTTTGAGACCTTTGTTTTATTCTTCTATATGTAGAATTCTTTGTCAGCTTATCCGAACCGATCTTCTCGCGAAACTCGAATGATGTGGATTGTCAACCGATTTTAAGTGATACAACAGAAATTTTACTACGTAAGAGGTACGATCGAAAGTAGGCATTGATTTCATTTTTTTTTAAAATTTTCTAAATATAATTTTATTAGTGTATTAATAATAGTTGTTGTTTTTATGTGTTTAGGTCTTTCATACACGTAATGAGGCAATCGATTGGGCAACCGCTAGAGGAAGACAAGTTAATGTTGTTGTGGGTCATTGAAAAGTGCCTGAGCCGAAAGGAAACCGAAAAGAAGATCAATTTTGGCTTTGCGAAAGTTCCGGGTATGTATCGGTCGTTACAATGCTAAAGCGAAGAGAAGCGCTAATAAGAGAAGGTCGGAACCAAGAAATCGATGTCCATTTAAGTTAAAAGGTATTTTCCAACGCAAGACCGCCGATAGTCGAAAATTGTCGCTCTTAATGGTGTTCACAACCATCCATCAAAGACCAAGGATTAAGGACATGCATTTGCTAATTCGACTAACCGCTCCAGTTCGAAGCATTTGTCGAGATGAAAAGTGTGGAATAAAACCTAAACAAATATCGATTCCATCAATGCTAATGTATCATGATAACATCTCTAAGATATCCTTAAGTCTACACCGCAAAGCGCGTAGAAAATCGATATGAACGGCCTCGCCACAATTACGATCAACGGGAGTTGTTAGCAAAGAACATTATTTTGAGGAGTCGGACATGTGATGAGAATACCGAGGAGATAACGGATACGCCGGAGGCCAACGCAACTCTTTTGGTTCCAACTTTTAGCAAAGCAGCCCTGCCTTGCTCTATAGCTTTAACTTGTAGTAGAGAATAAACTTTATTCCTCAGAGAACCAAGACGGGCCTATTAGAGTATTACCCTCCATATCTCTTAAGATACCACCATAGCCACTCTCTCTTTGTGTGACAAAGATTACCATGTGTCCATGTGCATTTAATTCCCTTTTAACAATTACCGAATATGGCTCCATTGTGCATTATAAAATTTCTCTATCCGTTTACAACTAGTGAAGTAATTGTCGATTTTTGTGATTCTCACCAAAAAAGATGGAAAAAGGCGAAAAACACCTTTGTGATAAATTCAAAGGCGAAAACCCGAAGTTCTAAATTATTACTTTGCTTCCGCTTTATAGGCACTTGCAAAAAATTGGAAAATAAGAACTGAACGTTTCCGCAGTAACTTTTCACCAGAAGCGTGCACGCACTACTAATTCTTGAAGTGTGTTAAACCTGGAAAGTTTAGATCCCAACGCCACATGCTATGACTTGTTCCAAGTGTTTATTGGACAGTGAAGTAAACATGGCCTCTTGTTGGAAAGTAGTTCATCCTTAATACTAAAACATTAAGGATGGGTATTTTAGCATGCAACCGTGAAGGCTACTCCTTTAGCATGCTCATCTAGTGTAAATTGCTAACCCCAACATGTCGAGGATTGAGGACATATGAATCAACAGTTTTGGACCAACATGTGATGCACTAGACACATTGCTCACTGGATTTCAGCTGCGGAACTCCGGTGAGCGACTAGTTAGTGTTTCCCAACATGGGAGCCTACAGTTACCGCAGGGATCCAACTTCAAGCGGATTCAAAACATCCGCTATCTCCACTTACCTCGCCTTTTCCACTCCAACAAGAAGCTAACATATGAAGCAGTTCAAGTAGGCAAAAACATTGTATCGGGTATGAAGCAAAGTACAATAATGGATATGAAAAATCATTTTTCGTAGTATCCCCCTCGACATCCTTATGGTGAGCCTTACAATAACAAATGACTCTTCATGTATTCTAAACCAACATATTCAAAATAAAACTTAAAGCAAAGCACGATTACCTTTGACAAATCTCGGTTCAATTTCTTCCAAAGAAACATTCAACGAATCAACATCGAGAAAACTTCGGAATCACAAGAACATTCAACGAATCTCGGTTCAATCTCGTTCTTTTGACAATTTAACCTACAAAAAACCAACCCAACATCGGAAAAACTCAATTCCCAAAACCCCCAAATTCCAAAAAAAAAACCGAACTTTTCTCACATTTTCCTCAACAACAAGCCTCAATCTAGAATCCGGCTTCATGAAACCATCAGGCAACTCAATTTTTTTTTTTTTTTTTTTTTGGGTTTAGGCTAGATGGCTTTAGATAGAGATGACCGGTTAGTTTGGGTTTTCCCGGTTTCGCGATTTGGTGGGGGGTGTATTGGGCTTTTGTTTGGGCTTTGTTGTTTGGGCTTGGATTGGAGGCTGCCCGATCTAATTTTAGTGGCGCCCAATACAGCACCCAAAGAAAAATAACAAGAAAAGTAATGGGTACATGAGCAAAGTGTTCTTTACTAGATGTCTTATGACTTAGAATTACTTAAAGCTGAGGAACTAGCTTTTTCTGTACTTTGTACTTTTTCTTTATGTGTCTTGTCCAAGGAAAAACCATGAGCTATATGACAAACTTTAAATGCTCCCTGAAGCCTAGTATAGTCCTTCGACCAATTTTATTGATTTAAGTTTGCTCTTGGTAATGGCAGTCTACAGTGACCAAGGAGTGCCGGCGTTGTTTCTTGTCCCTGCTGGGGCAGTTATCACTTTTGGGTCTATGGAATCAGCATTAGAGGAAAGCGGCTCTATCAAAGCTTTTAGATCCCTTGTAGAAAAGAGTGAGAAAAGATAGACACTGCCAAGGTGGAAGGTGGTGAACTGGATAAGTTATGCTCTGAGCTCCAGGAACTGATATCAACCCAATGCCCTTCCACTGAGATCATCAATAAGATAGCCAGAATATTTCCGGACAGCAAACGTTTGATTGCTCCATCGAGTGCCAATGTTGAGGACTTAGCTGGAATGTCTGCTGCGGGATTGTATGACTCGATTCCAAATGTTCACCCTTCAAACCCGAACATTTTTGGAAATGCTGTTGCTCGAGTATGGGCTTCTTTATACACAAGGAGGGCAGTTCTAAGCCATCATGCTGCTGGTGTGCCACAGAAGGATGCTACCATGGCAGTACTTGTGCAAGAAATGCTGTCCCCGGAGTTATCCTTTGTGCTTCACACGATGAGTCCAACAGACCGAGACACTAACTCTGTCGTAGCCGAAATTGCACCAGGGCTTGGTGAAACCTTGGCTTCTGGCACCCGTGGGACTCCCTGGCCTTAGTCTTGTGGAAAATTTGATGGAGAAGTACGGACTCTAGCATTTGCGAATTTCAGTGAGGAGTTGTTGGTACTTGGTTCAGGCCCTACTGATGGCGAAATGACCCATTTGACAGTAGACTATAGCAAGAAGCCGTTATCTGTGGACCCAATCTTCCGTTCACAGCTTCGTCAGCGCCTCTGTGCTGTCGGATTTTTCCTAGAGCAGAAGTTTGAATGCCCACAGGATGTAGAAGGATGTGTGATTGGCAAAGACATCTATATCGTGCAGACACGCCCGCAACCCTCATAAAAAGCATTAAGACCTCGCAATAAAAACACACTTCAAATAATAATTGTGTTGTTCTGTATTGTTAGCTCACACAGAGAAGATCATGAATTATAGTAACTTTACCTGATACGAAAAAGCACCCTTTAGCAAACATTGAATGTAATATTGGTGTAAGAATTGTAAGATCTTTAATGAGTTATTACCGTTTCCCATGGCTGTGTATATGCATGTAAACTCCAAGACTCGAAACTTGTTAGCTGCTATACATGTCAGCGTTCTTCCTTCGGGCTTGTGTTTATGCATAAGTAAACATGCGTGTAATTACAACAACAGATGCATACCCAAACTAGTATTCACCTGAGCAAGAAGTAATATGATTCTGTAATGCAATGTGTTTCTCATCACATTTGAGAATAAAGTATCTCAGTGCCAAAGGTTTGGGATGTAAGGGAGTGATATCCTCCTTCAAGAATATCAGGCGCGTACTCAACATGATGGAAATACCCCACCGACCTGTAGAATCAGATCGGGTCCCCAAGATAAGAGAACGTTCCAGAACAATTCGCGCCAGCACGCGAACCAGGCTATAACGTGACTCATCTTATCTTCTAGAAGCAATCATGAACAAGAGATACACATGTATAAATCACTACCACCAGCTACTGACCACTGCCGCAAGCTACTTTCCCAGACTAGTACTCCCCATCATCACAGCAGACCTATAAAGACAGGTCCCGCACGCCTCCTTAATCTAGACCCCACGTTTGTGATACACTTTACACGTAGTGGACGAGGATTCACTCTCAACATCTATAAATACCCTCCTATGAACTACGCCAGACCTGATTCTTCTCTCCCCTCCGAATCGAGAGCAAGATACGTAGATAGTTCACTCCTAAGCCGAACTCGGTCCCAATAATAACCCTTTCTAGTTCCCATTCAACCGTATATGTAAAGGAAAGCTGAATCACACCTTTACATTGGCGCCGTCTGTGGTATCGATTACTTGAGACACCATCTTCATACAAACCAAACGAAACAAACACCAAAAACCAAATATCTCAAGCCCACGAAGCATGGTAAGCCTCGAAGCTCAAGTTCAAGGCCTCGCAAACCAGCTAGGCTTAACCAATGAGAGCAAGAAAATGCTGCCCTTCGTGCACAAGTTGACGCTCAACAACAGCCAGCTGGTAACGTCGCTGAGAACGGCATCAACGAAGTTAATCAGCAGATTAATGAGTTGTCGCAACGGATCGACCGAGCTAAAGACGCAAATAAAGATCGTCCCGGATCGTTCGAAAATGCTCAAGACATACCGCGACTTCCCGTTCGTTCACCGCAGGTTTTCGATGAACCCTCTCCTTAAGATTTTGTCCAACCACGTTTCCCAATGTACGATGACAACACATTCCCCAGCCAACATGTAGCCTGCTACATTCAAAGCCTGGCCCTTTACACCTCCCCGGAGTTTGACCATCTTCACTGTTGGCTCTTTCCCGCTAGCCTCAAAGATGGCCCACTTGATTTAGTTCTTTTCACTTTCGAAGTCGATTCGATCAAGACTTTCGAAGCGGACTCATTGACTGCTTTTGCCCCCGATGCGTGCACAACGAGGGCGTAAAAAGCAGATCTGGATTCACTCTTCCAGTTATCATTTGGAGAGAATGAAACCATTCGCCAGTTCCTAGGTCGGTTCAAAGCCGAACTGTTATGCATGGAGAGTGGCCTCAAAGAGTCTTTTGCCACATTGGCATTCTCCAACGCCTGTCGGGTGCGTAACATAGACCTCTCCAGGTCACTGATGAGATCGCGTTCAGAAATCCTGTCAAAGCTGTATGCTCGGGTCGACAAATATATTAAGCAGCAAGAAGGTTTGCGACACCACGGTCTATCAGATGACCAAGAAGTCGCGGGCGATCTCGGCGACACTCCCGCCAAAAAGCGGTCCAGTCGCGAAGCATCCAAATCAAAGCAACCGCTTGGATAATAAGAGAGTTATTTGTCTCCGACGCTTTCGGCTACATACTAGAAAAGATCAAGCGAGCCTCATACTTCCAGCCTAGCGTACGACAATCCGCAGACCGATCTGACATGCCCTACTACGCATTCCACAAAGCAAAATGTCACGAGACCGACTCTTCGGGCTGAAAACATTATCTCCAAGATCTCATCAGTTCGGACGGATAAAAGCGATTACACCAACATTGTTGGCGGCGACTTGCGCCATAAGCTTATGGCCCGCCCGAGTGAGTAGCAGAGATCTCCACCCGGGAACGCATAAAACATCAAGCTCGCTCCCCGCAGCAGAGGGCGCCCCATCGACCGTTCTTGTCATGATCGCCGCCCGACTCGTCGGATCGTGACAACGGTAAACCATCCATATGATCACTTTCCCGGATGATTTCGGTACTTCTTCTAGAAAGAGAAACGTGTTGTTGGTGCTCTTCAAAAGTCTATCATTTTTCTTCTGGCGGACACGCCCGACGACATTCGGTCGCCATTGAGGATATCACCTTCACAGACCTGACCTCACCAAGGTCCGCCTCCCTCCTTAACGATCGCTTTGTCGCCCACGCCGGGATCGGCCGGCGGACAGTTAAGCGTGTCTTGATAGACCCTGGCAGCTCATGCGACATTTTGTTCTACCACACAATTCAGGAGATGAACCTACCCAAGTCAGTCTTCATAGATCCTATCGCTCCTCTTTATGAGTTCAATGGCTCCAGAGCCGACCCAATCGGTGACATTATACTCCCAGTTTCAGTGGGATCAAGAGAGGATAAAGTCTACTTCAACACGTGTTTCAGCGTCTTGGACATCAAGTCGTCCTACAATACCATCCTAGGACGGCGTTGGATTCATCAAATGCAGGCCGTACCGTCCACACTTCATCAAGTCCTCCATTTTCCAGGCCCCCGAGGAATGATGGAGCTTCGTAGCAACCAGCTCGAAGCCTATCACTGTATTAAAATCCTCTCAGCAAACAAGACCGCTGAGGCCCCAATCAGCATAAGAGATGAGCCCACCAGCTACACTATGGCCAAAGACCTGGTCGCCGAAGTCAGAGGCAACACACTAACTTAGAGCGTTGGAGGCTCCAATAAGAAGGCCTATCCATATGAACAGACTCCGAAAGTTGCCAAGGCAGCCACTCATTCACTCGTCAAGACACCGAGGAGATCGCTCCGTAATCGATTGCTCCACTTTGTTCGGACCACACGAGGTCGCCATACCAGATCCCCTACCGCCAAAGCGACCTGGCCGTGATAATCCGACCCTCGTTGTCATAACCACGAAGTCATCCGGACACGTGGTCATAACCACGAAAAGCGCTCTAACTCTGCGTGAAGACTCCAATCACTCATCGGAACAACGCATCCACAGAGCTCAACCCCCACGAGGACTCTCCCAACACAAGCTATGGCACCGGTGAAGAGGGTGAAAGTGAATCTAGGAAACGTAGAACCGACCCTAAGTTCGTCTATGTAGGGGCTAACCTCGACCCCACACTCAAAGCCCAACTTGTAAACTTTTTGTCCATGAATAAAGATGTTTTCGCTTGGTCGTATATTGACGTGCTAGGTATAGATCCTAGCATTGCCTGCCATAAGTTGAACGTCAACCCTAGTGTCAAACTAGTTCGACAGCGACCTAGGAGACTATCACTACAGTTCTAAAAAGCAATCAATGATGAGGTCGATAAACTCAAGCAAGTCGGGTTCATCCGAAAAGTCGACTACCCAGATTGGATTGCTAACATAGTGGCTGTTCCAAAAAAGAATGGCACGGTCCGCCTCTGCGTTAACTTCACCAATGTCAACCAAGAAACACCCAAAGACAGCTTCCCGTTACCAAGGATTGACCGACTTGTGGACCAGACCTGCGGCCACGAGCTCCTCTCCTTCATGGATGCTTATAGTGGGTACAACCAAATACCATTTGCTGAGGAAGATCAAGAGAAAACATCCTTTATTACAGAACAGGGGGTTTATTGCTACAACGTTCTCCCATTCGGCCTCAAGAACTATAACACCCCGGTTTTTATTTGCTTTTTCCTATAATAATATTAATAGAAATAATAATAATAATGTAAATAGAAAACAGAAATAGGATATCGGTTGTTAGAAAAAAAAAGCCCGTAAGTAAGTAGATAGGTTTAAAACCCGGTTTTTAGGAGAGGGTTGAAAAGCGAGAAAATAGGGGGTTTCTCACATTAGTTTTTTGGAGAAAAAAAAAACTAGAGTTTTAGAAAAAGGTGAGAGTTTTCGAGAGAAAAAAAAGGGGTTTTGAGCGCGAAAGATAATCGGTTCGTGGTGGATTAAGCAGACGACGGGTTTCAATTTCCCGATTTGTTCATTTATTCGATTTTAACGATTGAGTAGTCATACTATATTATATTTTATTGGTTTTGATTTAAACACACCAGTAATGCCGTTCTTTCTCAAATTCTATTTTTGTCAACTCTGTTAATGGTTAAACACCATTTTGAACCCCCGATCAATTAGGGCGACTTTTTGGCCTTTAAAGCGCGAAGTCCCGGACACGGTGGTGATGGCGTCGCCATCGCCACACCAAACCGTTCCTTGTTCTTTTTGTATGGTTTTTGTTTGTTTTGTGGAAATTGATAACTTTGAATGTCATGAATAATGTTTGGGTGGGTGGTGAAGTGGAGGTGGTTGTTTTGAGGATGAGGGAATGTCTTTGTGAAGCTTGAACGACCATTAATGGCGTTCGCGAGAACATAACCGTTTTGTGTATGTTGTTGCTTAACATTTTGTCGGGTTTGATTGTTTTGTTGTGAGGTTATGTTGTTGGGTTGAAGGGATTGTTGATGGTGGATTGGGTGTTGGAAATTGAAAAATTGAAGCTTGAAATCAACCTTTAATGGCGTCGGTCGAAATTCTTCAGCATAACAGAACTATGTTTTGATGGTATGGGTAGGTGGGGGTTTTCGTGAGGAACCAAACCGCGGGGTTTCTTTTTGCCATGGAGGGCCGGTGGTGGCTGTGTGGTGGTCGGTGGTGGCTGTAGAAGTTGAATGAGGGAAGGAGATGAACAGTGTTTCACGATTTGGGCTTGGGCCAAATCGTGATGGGCTTATGTTTTAACTGTTGGATTTTTAGTTTTTGGGCTTAAGTTAGACTATGGGCCTTAGGATTTGGGCTGTTGGGTTTGGAGTTTAGGCCGGGTTGACCCGAGTTGACTGTTGACTTTGACCAGAGTTGACTGTTGACTTTGACCAGGGTTGACTTTGACCAGTTGACCCGAAAATTTAACTTTTTCCTAAAATTACAATTCGGTCTAATAGGATAAGTCTAGGACTATTAACGTGTTTGATTTTAGGCTAAGACTTTTATAAATATACTTGTGTACGTGTATTTACTGCTTTGTGATTTTTCAGTCTTTTACGCTACACAACGTTATGACACTTATACATTCATGAAATTAATAACGCGTAAACCAAAATTTATTGAATCAAGATATTCTTACGTTCTCTGAAATAATCTATTCAATAAAATACAATAATGCGTAAACAAAACTTACCGCACCCTTTTAGAACTCTCCACGCCTCAAGTTTTGGAACTGAGTTTTATGACTGATGATGTCATATGTTAGGTGGGCATTTATTGAATGTGCCATAAATGGCCCGTTAGTGTTATATAAGGGTATTCATTGAATGTGCCATGAATGACCGGGTATTCATTGAATGTGCCATGAATGACCAGATGGTTTGGACCGCCCCTAAAGAGGAACTAAGGTATTCGCCTTGCGGGTTAGTTGTATTCCTTGAGTGTACGGGAATGTAGGATTGGGTATTTCTTGAATGTGGCAGGAATGACCCAGGGCATTCATTGAATGTGCCATGAATGGCCCGTTAGTGATCGATAGGTATTCCTTGAATGCATGGAATGACCTAAGGTATTCATTGAATGTGTCATGAATGACCCGAAGTTTTGTGCCCAAAGAGGTCGCGGAAATATGTGAATGAAAGCCCAGAGATGGCTATGATATTGTGGGTATTTGGTTGGGAGAGGCACACAGGGAATGTGTGATTTGGCAAATGTGTGGAGTGCAAATCGTGGAGTAGGTACTAAAGGGTGGGTGTATAAGAAAAGTAATTGATTAATTTATAAGAGAAATTGATTTGATTATGTGAGTGGGTTGGGCTTACTTTTGAATGCATATAGGATATTTACATATGTTATATATACAAGTTCTAACTTTCTTTTTGCGGGGAGGGTAGGACTTAATAATATTTTGTCTTGGGGGCCGGTCCTACCCTTATACAGCCGGATATGGATATCGGTAAGTTGTAATTCAATTATTTAGATATTAAAATGAGTTATTAGAATGGGTTAATAAGATGGAAGTTAATAAAATGGAAGTTTTGCTTGGGAAGAAACTATGCCGTTTGAGATGACGGAACTACTTGTCTTCCAAGCTGAGAATGATTAGGTTATGATAGAATTTAAAGTGTTAGTTGGATAAGAAAAGTTTAAAATGTTTATATGTGTTTAGTCTACTCATACCAGCAAATTCAATTTGCTGACCCATGTTTGCTTTGTTTTGGCAACGTGGGTGTGTTCTTGGGAACATAGGTGGAAGGCAGTGGAACCGCGGCGTGTGATTGTGATTCGTGCCTGGAGCGGTCTGTTAGTTTTCTTTTAGATTTGATTTCTTTGTTGGAAGAATGTAATAACGTATTTTGCCTTTTTCATGGCATGAGAACATGGTAGTGATGAATTTTATTTGGAGAGTTGTTTGATGTTTTATTTGGAAGGATGTAATCTTAATAAAGAGATTGCGGATAATTATTGGGATTATTTTATTTTAAGTTGTTTCTTTTATGACATGGCTATTAGGGTTTGTATGTGTAGTTTTCTCCGTCATAGTCTGGTTTTTTTTAAACAAGTGAACCTAGTGATGTTTGAGATATTTATATTTCAAATATTCACTTTGTTATTGTTTAGAAATTCGGGCTGTGACAAGAACGCTGGAGCGACATATCAACGAATGGTAACTGACATGTTCCAAGACATGTTAGGAGACACCATGGAAGTATATATTGATGACATGGTCATCAAGAGCAAAAAAGCAGGTGACCACCTCACTCACCTCGAGCAAGCGTTCTCCAGGTTACGCCGAACTTGCATGAAGCTGAACCCAGAAAAATGCCTTTTCGGAGCGTCCTCCGGCAAATTTATGGGTTATCAGGTCTCACAGCGTGGGATCGAAGCTAACCCAGATCATATCCACACGTTCTTGGATATGCCCGACCCGCAGACAAAGAAGCAGATACAGAAACTATCAGGCATGGTTGCTGCACTCAACCGATTCATATCCAGGGCATCAGACAAATGCCGACCGTTCTTGCAACTCCTTAAAAAAGGCAAGCAGTTCTCATGGAACGATCAATGTCACCAGGCCTTCTCCACCCTCAAAGAGTATCTCACAACACCTCCCGTCTTAGCCAAACCAACAGACGGCGAAACGCTGGGGCTTTATCTAGCAATATCAGACTTTGCTATTAGTTCGGTTCTATTCAAGGAGGACAACAACTCAGAGAAACCAATCTACTTTACGAGTAAGACACTAACTCCAGCCGAAAAGAACTACTCTTACATCGAAAGAGCAGTTTTAGCACTGTTATACTCTGCAAGGAAATTCAGGCCATACTTCCAGGCACACCCAATCAAAGTACTCACCGACCTCCGTTGAAGAAGATACTTCACAAGGAAAACAAGACAACTCGCATGGCGGTTTGGGCCAAAGAGCTCGGCTAACATCACATCGAAGTTCGGCCCCACGCACCTCGCAAGGGACAAGTCATGGTTGATTTTTCTTGCCGACTTCCCTGTGGACGATCTACATTGGGAGCTAGAGACAGACATCCTACCCCCCAAGCATAACGACAAGACTGTTTGGTCCCTCTTTGTAGATGGTTCCAACAACCTCGGCGGAAGTGGCGTTGGCGTCGTATTAGTATCGCCCGTCGGAGAAGTAATGGAGAAATCAGTTCGTATCGACTTTGCGACCTCCAACAATGAAGCGGAGTACGAGGCAGTAATTATGGGGCTTAGAATGGCTTTATAGCTGGGTATACAAGAGCTTTAAGTCTTTAGTGACTCGCAACTGGTCGTTTGCCATATTGCTAAAGAGTACACTACCCACGAAGGTAAATTTTCTAAATACCTTAAAGTTGTTAATCAGTTACTTCTATCTTTCAAAAGGGCCACCATGCACCACTTTTTACGCAACAAGAACCGCCATGCAGACAGTTTAGGGTACTTGGCTACTCAAACACCGAACTGCACCCCGAGACAACTCCTCATTGAAGTAGTTGAGCACGTCTTAGAAGTCAGCGACCTATGCCCACTCTCTGAGGATCAGATAAGCCTGACATGGATGCAGCCCATCATAGAGTACATTCAGAGGGGCACACTCCCAGCAGAACCGAGCAAAGCCAGGCAGATACCATATCAAGCACGTCGCTATTGTGTTATGAATAACAAGTTGTTTAGAAAATCTGTTGGAGGACCTCACTTAAGGTGCATAAGTCCAACTCAAGGTCAATTGATTTTGGCTGAGATTCATGAAGGAGAATGCGGCAATCATGCGGGAGGGCGTTCCTTGGCCCATAAAGCAATCTCTCAAGGATACTTTTGGCCTCGCATGCAAATCGATGCCAAAACATATGTTCTCAAATGCATCAAATGCTAAACCTTTGGCCACAACATCATCCAACCAGCTCGCGAGTTGATCATCATCGCAAGTCCCTAGCCATTCCACATGTGGGGCATGGATATCATGGGACCATTCATCCCACAGAAAAGCACAGGGTTCCACTTCGTTTTAATTGCAACTGATTACTTCACTAAGTGGATTGAAGCAGTTCCTTTGGCACATGTCAAGGAGTCACATGTTAGAAATTTTATTTGGACTCACATTATCACCAGATTTGGTCTGCCACACACCTTGGTGATGGACAATGGTTCCCAGTTCAAAGGCAAAACAATCAAAGAATTTTTGGCCAAGTGGAAGATAGTTCACGCATTCTCCACTCCACAGTATACTCAAAGCAATGGTCAAGCAGAGGCCAACAATAAGGCCATATTAGAAAACTTAAAGAAAAAGATTGAAAAGAACAAGAGCCAATGGCCAAACCAGCTAGAGAACCTTTTGTGGCTCATCGCATCACCATTTCGCTTCAAAGCACGCAGGTAATCACCATTCTCCTTATGTTATGGCACAGAAGCTGTTATTCCCACCAAACTGACAATCACAACAACTAGATCCGAGCTTGTCGAGTCAGGACATAATGACTTGGTCCTAGCCCGAGAGGTTGATTTGTTGGAGGAGCACCATGACCTGGCAGCTATCAGAGTAGCATCATATCAACAGATTCTAAAGAGGTCCTATAACAAACGAGTACATCCTAGATCCTTCTAGCCTGGTGATCTAGTCCTGAAAAAGACACAGGATGACTCCAAACTAGCAACAACATGGGAAGGACCGTACATAGTGGACCGAGTTGTTGGCAATGAGGCTTACTGGATCAAGACACAAGAAGGGAAACCACTTCCACGACCCTAGAACACTTACTTGTTAAAGAGATTTTATCAATAAAAATTCAGTCTTGTACACAGTCATGTTCTTAATCTTTGTCAATTCAGATAGTTTAGTCACATTCGTATTGTCAACCACTTTATTCAAATTCTTCTAGGATCAACTCCGCGGAGAACGCCGATTGAAGCGTAACGCCTCAGCTACAAACGCCTCACCGAAAGCAATACATCTTCGAGGTTAAATATGCTCTTTATGAAGCGTAACGCCGGGGAGCTTATGTGCTCATAGCCTCTCCAAACCTCGCCGCTTCGATTGAGGACCTATACTTTTAGGATCAACTTCGTGAGAACGCCTCACCGAAGCGTAGCATACCGGGGGGCTACAAATGCTCTCAGCGAGCAATACACCTTCGAGAGGTCAAATACGCTTCACGAAAGCGTAACGCGAGGAGCTTATGTGCTCATAGCCTCTCCAAACCTCGGTTGAGGACCTATACTTCTAGGATCAACTCCGTGAAAATGCTCTGGAGCGTAACGCCTCGGGGGCTACAAACGCCTCGCCGAAAGCAATATCGCCGAGGTCAAATACGCTCAAGGAAAGCGTAACGCCTTCGGGAGCTTACGTGCTCACAAGCCTCTCCAAATCTCGCTCGGTTGAGGACCTATACTCCTAAGATCAACTCCGCGAGAACGCCTGAAGCGAAAGCATTCCGGGGGGCTACATACGCTTTCAGCTGATGAAAAGATGCCTTCAGAGGCTAACTACGCCGCGAAAGCGTAACGCCTCGGGAGCTTACAAGCTCATAGCCTCCAAACCTCGCCACGGTTTGAGGACCTATACTCATAGGATCAACTCCGCGGAGAACGCCTCGCCGAGCAAGCGATTTTCAGAGGCTAAATACGCTCTTCGCAGCGTAACGCCAGAACTTACCATACCATGGCCTCCCTAATTCTCATTAGTTGGGGACCTATACCTCTAAGATCAGCTCAGGGACCTATACTTCACAAGCATAATGCTTTCTTAAACTAAATCTCAGAGGCATACCACAAGCGCCATACACAAAATAATAACTACAAGCAGGCAAGCAAAACATGGCATTACATATACATTCACCAATCAAACTGCTTGGCCAAGGCCAGAAAACCAGTTCCAATCCACCGATCTGCTGGGTCTACCCAGAAAATCCAGATCGGTTCTTTGAACAATGGGAGCAAAATTAACGAACTGCCACTTCCGTGGAAACCAGTTTCAAGATTAACTAAGGCGAAATGTTCGTGCAAGCCCGAAAACTGACTCTATTGTTTAAACTCTCATAGAGAGGAGAACACACAAAGTAGTTATCCAACTTAAACTTTTTTCAAAAACAAGATGAGAAATCACCGTCAAGGAGCAACCACAACATGTTTATCTTCTAGGGCAAAGATCGGTCGACGGCGGTGCCTCGCCGATCTCAAAGACAACGCCAGCGGCATACCGCACTCGTCCCCTCAGGCCTTCTTCAACCGGAAATATTTTCATCGATTCGCATACCGAGTAGTGCCGTGGTATACGATCTTGAAGCTTTATGCGGCGACCCCGACATTGCTTGGCGCATCGGTGACTTCCGCGAACTTCCCTTTGCAGATCGGTCATTGCCGAACAAGCTTAGCGTTTCATCCGAACCGCGACGATACTTATCTCATCATCACGTCAACTTTCGTCTTTATCAACTCCCCACGTAGCTCACGCACGACATCCCAAATTTCATTTCGGGGAGTTGACATCAAGATCAACGTACGCACAACGCTTCTTGATTTGTCGCACTCCCGCCAGAAACTACAAGGACAAGTTCAAGGTTGCGATCCCTTACGAAATAGAGCGACAAGCCTAGCAAGTAAACACTCACCAAACAAGTAGCCATGTCCATGGTGCCCAGTAGCGTGTCCATATTTTCATCCTCAACCTCAGCTTTGTCGCCGTCCAGCATGATCCTCTTCAGCAGACTGGTCACTATGGGCGCCGAGTGGAAGCTGTAGTCAGAGCGTTTCACCGCATGTTTCTTCCCTGTTCTCCCCATATAGTAGAATTCGCTCCCCACATCCCCGATGCGAGGAGGCGAACTCTCACTAGTGACGTGGTGGCCTTGCCCCAGGTCGCTAGCTTCCTCAAAGATCCCCGATTAAGTTGTCGTCACTTTGCCGAGGCGACCAAGACAATGCCACCCGCCGGCGACACGAACTCCGGGTCGCTTTGTTCGCTTCGCCCCTGACGCTACATCTTTTCTTTTGCCACGATCTCCATAAACGTGCGGGTGGAACTCCATTTCCTCCATTATCAGAGGGGAGCTCTCTCTTAAACTCCCCTCTCCCCTGACATATTTGCGGCACTTGGCCGTAAAGAAACCTACGCAGGACGCAGGTTTAATGAACAAGCCTCAGGTTCCTTTTCAACAAAACAAAAGAGATGGACAGTTAAACAGAGAAGCCAAACGTACCTGAGTGAACCGACGAAGTAAACGACACAACATAGGCTAGAGAAGAGCTGCGGCAGCAAGAAGAAGAGCAAAGGAAGATCAAATGCCTTTGCTCTTCCAAGAGCATTACTATTTACAGTAAAGTAACATATCTTCCCAAGACAGGTCATGATGGCATCGTGACGCCAAAACGGCAGGCCACCTGGCAGCCATCATGTCATGACTCCCGACCACCCATATTCTTACACGTGCCGCAATACGTTCAGAACTTAGGCGACCCAAAGTAAAGAACGCCCTTAAGCGCCCTCAAGACATGTGCGACCTACACCATTTAAATCGGCTAGCAAGCACGCATTGCACCAAAGAAAGTCACAGTCATCGACACCAGATCTCCACGACGACAAGTCGTAATAAACATACCCATACTTGCGAGAATGCAAACATTCATATCATACACAATACTACTTATATAGAGCAAAGCAATATATTTCACATTCAAGAAAAGGAGTTTAACCGATGACCTCAAATAAGCTCAGTCAAGCAGACTAACCGAGTGGCGAGAATACTCGTGAAATCCAACTCAATTAGCCACTAGTCATTATAATCACGCATAAAGAAGAAAAATGAAGCTGCCCAGTCAACCTGTGAAACCAGCTCTATTGTTTTACGGCCAAAAGGCCAATTACAACCACAAACACCAACAACTTTTTCAAACAACAACATCAAAGTTTTTTTCTCAAAGATCGACATTCAACATCGGGCAGAGCTTGGATCACGATAGATGCCACAAACCGCCGGTGAAGCGACCACATTATTTCGCCGGAACCCTAAACGATTACTCACCACACCAAGTAATAGAGGAAGCACGACCGCGTAAACAAGCATGCTAGCATCTTCGAATGGCCCGCGTGTTCTCCGGCTCTTTTGCTCGCGCTCCTCCCGCAGGTCGCCATATTTCTTCTCCAATTCCTCCACCTCAAAGACGGATGGTGAGATAGGCCTCTTTCGCCAAGAATGTGGAAGTCTTACATCATTCAAAGATAAAGCTTTGCGAATTAACCGCCGCCCTTCAATGCCTCCATCTTATGCTTCAAACACCGATCGACTCATTCATCGCAGATGTCTTCCAAATCAAAGGCAGTGAGTTGGTTCTTCAAAGCGCCCGATTCTTTCTTCTCGGTGATTTGATAGCTCGAAGATTCGAAGCTCGCCCCTCAAATGACTCCACCTCCTCCGTCTTCTCCGGCCAAAAGAATTGAGCGGTCGTCTTCAGATTTTGATACCCAGTGATCAGCTGCGACAACTCGCACAACATATCACGTTAACATCAAACAACAACATATAGCATAATAACACAGCCAAGTTTGAACACAAAAGTTACTCACCAGGCACATCGCCTTATCCATCCCCCTCAGATTCGACTCTAGCTCCATCGCATCCAGGTCTTTCCTATCAATCTCCCCCTCCACTTTTTCTTACTATGACTCCTGTTTGACTTTCTTCCGCTACTTTTAGTGCTCAATGCCGACCCTGAAGTTGACCCCGAAGATGAAGGACAATCCTGTCTCCGGATTTCCTCGGTTAGTACCATACTAACAACGTGCTCAAACTTCAACTTGGTCATTCCCGCAGAGCCACTAATAGCCGCCATAGTCGCCTTCCAACTTGGAGGCAATTGTCTAAGTATCGCCAAAGCTAGCACCTCATCACTAAATGTAATCTCAACTGACTCCAATTGGTCCTTAGTTTGGTTGAATTCATTTAGGTGATCCTTGAAGGAGGTCCCCTTCAACATTCTCATACTAAATAGCTTGGTGATCAAATAGACTTTGTTCGCAGCCGAGGGTTGTTCATACATCGTAGTAAGTGCCTCCATGAGAGACTTTGCCGTCTTCTCGGTTTTAATATTAAAGGCTACCGACTTCGAGAGACTCAATCGGATTGTGGCCAATGCCTTTCTATCTTGCAAATCCCATTTGTCTTGCGGAATCTCATCGGGCTTCTCACTTATCAATGTTTCCATCAAATCCTTTTTGATAGAACGCCCTCGAAGTCAGATCTTCCAATAGCTGAAGTTTGTTCCGTCAAACTTCTCTATCTTGTAGCTTTCTTTTTCAGTCATCATGACTTCCACTGAACCAAAACAACGGTGGAGAACCTCTAAGAGGACTTTCTTCAAACACATAGCTCTCAATGTTAAAGGTGGAGTCTTTCCTCACATACTTTGTTCCAATGATTCAAAACCGTGGCTCTGATACCACTTGTTGGGAGATTTCACTAGAAAGTTATACTTCAATCTAGCTACTTTCTATCCCAAATGATTTCAACTTGGAGATCACACCAAGGAAATCACCCACCCAAGACTTTGGTAGTTATCACAACAAACTCAAACAAGTAAAGCCACTAATTTATCATCACCCATAACAAGCAAACAATAAATAAGGAAGTAAATATGTAAAGAGACACAAAGATTTAGGTGGTTCGGTAAATGTTACCTACATCCACACAAGAGCTGAGTTTTCTTTATAACAAAGATTGGAGAGTTTACAAGAGATATCAAGAATCAAGAAACAAGAGGCCTCACTCAAACCCTAGCTCAATAGAGCTCCCATAATACCCAAGAAATGAATCTCTCAAAAGTTATCTCAAAACACTATTCTATTTTCTTTATATAGGTACACATAGAAAAAGGTGAGAAAATAGGCTTTGGGCCGAAATTTAGAAAAAATCAGAAATTTTTTCGGAAAGTATGAGCGCGGGTCGCGCCTCGGAGAAGGCTGCCCAGCTCCAGTAACTTCAGCGCGGGTCGCGCCCTCTTCTCCAAACTGAAAACTGAAGATAACATGTCCAGAACACTCTTTTTTATCATAGTCATAATTTCCCAGCAGTCCAGTACGAGTTGAGCACCAAAATTTCCCTTGCACAAAGAGCACGCACCATAGAAAAGGGATGGCCGACTGGGGAATTAGAGTGGAAGGTGTGTGTAATCCACGATTGTGATTGGTTGGAGGAAAAGTAAAAGGTGCTGATACAAACAGTGGAACTGCCAGATCGGGAGTTCAAGGCGAAGAAGACACAATTAGGATCACGGGGATCAGAGTTGAAAGTCGCAATTTCAAAGTTGGAGTTCAAGCAAGGTAAATCCAGGACTAGTCCGTCCGAAAAGGGAGTGAACAAGAACAACAAGCTTTTAGTCCGACTCCGGGACTCGGACATTAGAAACCAACCATGTTTGCAAGTAATAACTGATGTACCTTTTGAGCTCAGGCGCTTGTCCCGGATGTTAACATAGCAAATCTCTCTGGGATTACTAGGATGAACAAGTTGACATGAGCTATATGAACCAGAATCTGGGAAGAGCGCAAGCGATGGTAACCTGTTTGTTGGGCACCTTTTCATGGACCATTTGGTGCCTACTGTCTCCATAACTGGGAAAAAAGGAAATAAATCAGACAAACAATTTCTAAGAAATAAGATAAAAAACGTAATCACTTTCAAAACATTCAAGTAGCAGACGAAGTAAAATAACGAATAAAATCTATATTCGTTACGGAAATTAAAATCTATATATTAACATAACGAATAAAACATGGACAACCCAGAATACCTTATCGCCTTGAGAGAGAGAGGGAGAAGAAAAAAACACCACTCTGCCTCTTTCCAATTTATTACCCTTTATTTAGTTGTACTACAACTTTTTAGGCTTTTAAATTTTGGTTCAAAGGAGTCGGTTTAGAATTGTTTGGACTCTATAAGATTTTTAGTTTTGTCAATCCCACAAAATTGAATGTAAATGCACTAAAAATGTGCAGTGTTCTGGATTAGGATTAATCCATAAACTAGATATATTTGAATTAAGAATGCTAATAAACCACTATCCACGATTACTTTCCGATTAATTCCGACTAGGATTAATCGCTATAAGCTCTTGGGCTGATTTGCTGCCGATTAACGAGGAGTAACTATCATTATCATGCTATCATCAGTGACAGCAAATTTTTTACAGAAGCTAGTCTACCATGGTTTCCAAGTAAGATGGGCAAGAACAGGTTCTGGTTCAGGATCATATACAAGGAAGAACAATAAGTACCCACCAAGTTTAAAACAAGTAGATGAGAAAACAGAGTGGCGGGTTGTTGATGGAGAAATGCATGAGATTGGTGAAAATGTTCCACCAAGAGAAAGATTTGTTATTCCAAGAGATAACATCTATCTAATTTTTTTTTTTTTTCACTAAAAGACAAAACTATAATAAAGAACGGTCCAGATCTGTTTGACCAAGATCTAATGGTAGAGATGCGGGTTTCATTTTAATTTCTTGAAAAGAGACAGAACAGCTCTCACTTGGTTTTTACGGGCTTCTGCTTCTCTTACACCAGTCGCGGGGTTCAAGCTTATTAAAGTTTTGCTCATTTAAACTGCCTCAGACAAAGGTTTAGTTATCCAAAAAAAAAACCAAAGGTTATCCAAAACCTGCTAGCTTATTTGTTTAATCTCTGTCTTGGAAAAACCTCTTCCTAGCTTAATCGTTTCCTTTTTCCCGATGGAGAAATTATTGGATTTTTCTCTTGGCCGGAACATTCCACGCCATAGTTTGAAATCATCATCGAATTTATTACGACCACTTGCCCAAAATCCCAAAATCCCAAAATCCCAAGAGACGCCAGTACTCCAGGAAGCCATTGATCGCCTAGAAGTTTTGATATCCTATTTTATTTTTTAATAATTCAATTTAATGTTAATAAATGTTTTATGCTTATTTTCAAGTCCTTAACTAAATCTTAAACCATATTTGCGATATAAAAGACCCGGAGCATCCATATTCATTGGAAGAGTTGAAAGTTATTCTGAGAAGATGCGGTTGAAGTCAATGACAATAATAGTCATGTTCGGTATAATTTATGTGCCATTAGATTTTGCTAATAAATCGTGTATTGTATGTTCAAGTGTTTAACGATAAGTGTACAATTCACAGGGTTACCTTTACGCCTACTGTTGAACATTGTAGCATGGCTACTATTATTGGGCTTTGTATACGTGTGAAACTTCTCAGGAGTCTTCCTTCGCGTTTTAAGGTATGCTTCTTATTTGGGTTTGTGTATCGTTGTGCATACTTTAATCCCCTTAACGTATGATCTTTAATTATGCGTGAAAAGTCCCTTCTTGGATTGTTGAACTACTAAGAACTTTGTGAAACTCTAAAATGCATGTATTTCATTTAAATGTGTCTTCGACAGAATATGTAGCCCTTTGAGTAAGGACCCTCTCATTTGTTAAGCCATGGAGGTCCACCTTAATGTCTTCCAATCATTCCTGCGTTTATTGTGGGTAACTTTGGTAGTGGGCAATACAAGTTTGCCTGCCTCTGTTTGATGAAATGATTATCAGGCATTGTAAGTGTATAAATATCATGTACTTGGTATTGCCCACTACCAAAAGACTGGACTGCTGCCATAAAATCAGATGTAATCCAGAAAGAAATAACCCTTGCTCCTTGGCTGTTGGTGCTAATGGGTGTTTTTGACAATAGCTAGAAAGAATTAGATATGATAAAACGCCTTACGTGGACTTAATTAGAATTAGAATTTTCTTTGTTAATTCCTAGGTATATCTCGACAACTCAAACTCTTGCCAATTTGTTATAATTTCAATATCTAATAGGAAGTGGAGAATCCTTTTATTTAATAGGAAGTGATTTTATTTAAATTGACCGTTCAGAAGTAAGTGAAGGCAATTTCTTACTTCGTTCCACTGGTGGTCTTACTTTAGTGGGAAAAGTCTACGAGCATTGCTGGTTGGTTTCCTTTTTTTATATTTACTACTTTGAGTCTTCACTGTGCTCTTTGATTAGAGCTCCGTTTTGATTCTTTAACTTTGTGTGTTTCCAAATTTTTGCGAATTGACGCTTCCTAGGCAATCATGGTTAAAGAGCGCATTGAAGAGAGAGGAAGGGAATCGTTAGTTCACCCAGCCAATTCCATAGCAGAACCTCCCAATCTGGTATATGTGCCTCCACATCGAAGAAATGTTGTGTCTCCTAATCTGGTATATGTGCCTCCTAATCGAAGATCAACTGCGACTCCCAATATTTTATTTGTTGTGCCTCCTAATCGAAGACCTAATGCGGCTCCGAATAGGTTATCTGTTGTTGTGCCTCCTAATCGAAGATCTAATGCGGCTCCGAATTGGTTATCTGTTGTGCCTTCTAATCGAAAATCTCCTTGACTCTTAATAGGTTATCTGTCGTGCCTCCTAATCGAAGCTCTCCTGCGGCTCTTAATAGGTTATCTGTTGTGCCTCCTAATCGACTATCTCCCGCAGCTCCTAATGTGTTATCTGTTGCGCCTCCTAATCGAAGATCTACTGTGCCTCCCAATCTCTTATCTATTGTGCCTCCCAGTCAAAGCTCTATTGCACCTCCTAATCGGAGATCTATTGCACAACGTCTTCGAAGAGAAAAAGATATCGATCAAAGGACTATAGCACAACAAAATCGAAGACGGAGGGAAAAAGACGTTATGTCTGATTACATATCAGATTCCTTTAAGAAAACGAGGTCAACGTACGAAGTTGGGTCCTCTTCATCTATCACGGAAGATGTCACAATGCAAAGTTGTGAGGATAACACTATGTAAGTCAAGTGCTTAAATTCTCACTCTTTTGTTAGGTTTCAACATACTGTAAAGCGTGATATATCATAGGTCTATTTTTGCAGTGATCATGATATGACTGGATTTGATGAAAGTGAAGAAGAAATTCTTAATCCTCATAGAGCCCATGTGCTTCCTGTTCCAAATCGCCGCCACTTTCTGGGAAAGATGGATGTTCTCTGTCCATTTTGTTCGGCCCTTCATTGGAAAGATGAACAGTTATCAAAAATCAAAGGCGAACCGACCTTTATTTGGAACTTGTTGTTTACAAGGAAAAGTTAAGCTACCGCTTCTTTCTCCCTTGCCTTGCACTTAAATCTTTATTCGAAGGATCTAATAAACGTGCAAGATTATTCCGTGAGCAGATTCGGCAATACAATGTGTGTAATGCCTTTACCAGTCTTGGTTGCAAATTTAACGATCGTGTGTTACATGGGCGTGGTCCAACCTCATTCACTGTCCATGGGGAGTTGCGGCACCAATCCGTTCATTTGTTGCCCGATCGGGGATGGAACCTAAGTTTTCGCAACTTTATATTTATGATCCCCTAGCTGCTTTGGATCACCGCTACAATCGCAACCCGAATTTGTCAAGAGAAGTGTTGAAAACTGTACAAGAAACTCTTCTGCAGACCCACAAGTTTTGTGATATCTATAAGCAAGCATTTGAGGTTTTAAGCGAAAATGCTTCGAGAATAACAATGTTCGGTCCATCTACACTATGATCCGCGTCGGATAGACGAAGGTACAATCTTCCGACAACCGATGAGATTGCGTTGATATTGCACGGAGATGGGAGTAAGGTTGATGCCATGCGTGATATTGTACCGGCTTGAGAGGAGGGCATGAGTTGGAACGGATAAGCGAATGTCATCCCGCTTATTTGCCTTTGCATTATGTTCTTCTCGTTTTCCTTATGGGGATTTGGGTTGGTCACCCGATTTGAAGTTGTGGGGCGTCAAGAGAAATGCTCAAGTAATGCAAGACTCACCCAATTATTGTATTACGCCTACCGTTTGTTTGAACGACCCACAGAGTACTCATCCATCTTGCTGGGGTGTAAATTGTTGCATGAATTTTTGGTTGATGCTTGGGCTGCATATGAACAGAACCGTCTGCGATACATTAGACTAAATCAAGACACCATCCGTTCGGATGTGTACAAGTGCTTGACAGATGTTGCACTTGAGGGATTAAGTCCTGATCAAATTGGCCAACGGTTCATTTTGCCTTCCTCGCATGTTGGAAGTCCAAGGCACATGTACGAGATTTTTCAGGATTCAATGGCTATCACCCGGCACTATAAGCACCCAGATATTTTTTCTTACGGTATTTCGCAAACCCTAATTGGCAGGAAATTAAAGATCGCTCAAGGAACACCGGACGACGACACCCGGCCTGAAATAGTTGCACGGGTATTCGAGCTGAAACGAAAAGCAATTATGAAAGAAATCTTGAAGAATGATATTTTCGGCGGGTGGTTGCATATGTCTATACCATTGAATTTCGGAAGCGGTCTTCCACACATGCATTGCCTTTTATTTTCGCGCATGATGACAAGATCGAAACAGTGAGCAAGTGGATAAATTTGTATGTGCGAATTCCCGGACCCGACACCCACCCCCGCATTGTTTGAAACAGTGAAGAAGTGCATGGTTCATGGCCCCTGTGGTGATCGAGATCCGAGTGCTTCATGTATGGAAAATGGTCGATGCACCAAAGCCTATCCAAAAGAGTTTGTGGAGGAAACAATTATGGATAAAAAAGGGTACTCCATTTACCGGCATTAATCGGCAAGAAATATTTTGTGAAGAGGAGGAATAAAATGGTTAAAGTTGATAATGGAGATGTTGTTCCCTACAATGCATATCTGTCTGAAATGTTTGACTGCCATATCAATGTTGAAGTTTGTGCATCGTGTCAAGCTGTTAAATATATTAACAAGTACATCTACAAAGGCTATGACAAAGCAACAGTGGTGGCGGCAGGAACAAATGATGAGATTCAGCAATATATCGATGCAAGGTACATTGGACCAACAGAAGCTGCATGGCATCTATTTCAGAATCCAATGCATAAAGAGTTTCCAAGTGTCCAACGATTGGCGCTTCATTTGGAAGGCATGCATAGGGTTGTTTTCAATAGCAAAGAGCCCATGGATGCAATTCTTGCCCGAGCCAGAGACCAAACCTCAACACTGACAGCTTTCTTTAAGTGTTGTGCTGAAGATCCAAATGCACGAGCATTTACCTATCAAGAATTTCCAAGACACTATGTTTTTCACAAAGACTCTCAAGAGTGGACTCCTAGGACTCAGGGACCTTCCATTGGTAGGATGTATTTTGCAAGCCCCAATGCCGGGGAGAGGTTTTATCTACGTTTGCTACTTACTGTTGTAAAAGGGCCTACCTCCTTTGCATATCTTTATAAAGTTGGTGATACCGTGTACAGCACATACAAAGAAGCATGTATTGCCCGTGGGCTGTTGGAAGCTGATGATGAGTGGATACAATGCCTAGAAGAGGCGGCGATAATGAAAACTGGATATCAACTACGGAGGTTGTTTTGTGTAATTCTTTTAGAGTGTCATCCGTTACAACCAGATCTACTTTGGAGCAAATTTGCATCGAGTATATGTGATGATCTTGGACACTGGCTTCAAACAAAGCACGACATCCCAGATCCAACTGATGAGCAAATAACAGATTACGGCTTATATCTGGTGGAACAAATCCTTTTAGAATCTGGGAAGACATTGGAAGATTTCCCGCCCATGCCAAAGCAAAAGGAGGATTGGAGCAAAATTGTTGGCAATAGGCTCATTTGGGAGCAACGCCAACTTCAGCATGAAGGCATAGGAGAAGAGGCTGCAGTTGATGTGAGTCGTCTTAATGCCGAACAACTTCATGCTTATACTGCTGTGACTGATTCAGTATATGGTGACAAGGGCAAACTTTTCTTTTTGAATGGAGCAGCTGGTACAGGGAAAACTTTTTTGTATAATACAATTGCAAAGGGCCGCAAAGAAGACGGGTCTTATTGTCATCATGGTGGCATCATCAGGAATTGCATCTCTGTTATTGTCTGGTGGACGCACTGCTCATTCTACATTTAAAATTCCAATTGATGTGATGGATACCACTTTTTGCGGCTTCACTAAACATTCGACGACCTTTGACCTATTTAAAGAAACAAAACTAATTGTTTTGGGACGAGGTGCCCATGCAAACATAGATCTTGTGTTGAGGTCGTGGATAGAACACTTCAAGATATTTGTGGAAACAAGAAGATATTTGGTGGTATCACTACAGTTCTTGGTGGTGATTTTCGACAAACCTTTGCTGTTATACCGTTAGGGCGAGAGAGCAATTTGTTGGTGCATCACTACGCTCTTTCCTTTGGAGTTATTTAGAAGTTTTGCACTTGGTACGTAACATGCGGCTTGAAATGGCGAGTCCGAGAATGTCGAATTAGCCCGATTTTTGTTGGAGGTGTGCTACTAATGCCTTCTAATTAGAATTTTTTTTCTCCATTAGTTCCATATATAAGCGAACTATTTTAGAAACTAATGAATTCATTTTTGCTTTGATTCATTTAGATTGGTTCGAATCCCAAAGAATGCGCATAACATTTGCGAATGGAATACGCTAAATGTACCAATATCCAAGAACTCATCTTCTCTGTCTATCCCCAATTGGATGTTATGGACACACCGTCTCCAAATTTCTTAACCGATCGCACTATTCTTGCTGCGTAATAATGATGATGTGAGTGCAATTAATGAGGTTGCATTTGAATTTGTTTCTGGTGAAGCTTTGAGTATTTTGGCGGCAGATAAAATCATCGAAGATGATATTGATAATCCAAGTGGGGCTCACTATCCCACCGAAGTTTTCGAACTCCCTCGACCCTTCTAGCTTACCACCTTTCAATCTCAAGTTAAAACCTGGATGCCCTATAATGTTGCTCGGGAACATAGCACCTAAAGATGGCCTTTGCAATGGGACACGACTTATGGTGCTTCAATGTGCGAGTAAAGTCCTTCAAGCTAAAATTTTGACTGGAGAGAAAGCTGGAAATCCGGTACTCATCCCAAGAATATCTCTGGCTCCCTCAAATGCAGAGTTGCCTTTCAAACTATCAAGACGACAATTCCCTGTTCGACTAGCTTATGCCATGACAATTAATAAGTCGCAAGGCCAGTCAGTGAAATATGTTGGCATTGATTTGAGGACACCGGTTTTCAGTCATGGGCAACTCTATGTGGCCATGTCCGGATGTACTTCTTCAAAAGAATATCCGTTTTTCTTCTTCCGTAATGCAAGAAATTGTACTACAAATGTCGATACCCGAAGTTCTTCTCTAAGGACATCGATACCAATGAGAAAAGGCAAGTGAGAAATTAAAGAATGTTACTTTTATTGGTTTAGAAAATAAAGAATATATTGTATCCATATATATGCTATGTAAGTTTTTATGATAGTTTTTTTGTTGATGATAGCGTGGATACTTAAAAATAAGAATAGAGATTATTTTATTTTGAAAACCATCTCTTTTGTAAACAATATGCTAAATGTATCAAGTCTAAAAAAAAATCATGTGTATGTGGTTTGTTTGCAGGTACCAAGTTAAATTGCCATAATTTTTCAGCGACATGATTGTAGTCTTTGCTCCATGGCGGATTTATCCATATGGTAGCAGAATGGTGTGAACAGTATGCATAGAGAGGAGAATGAGAGAAATGAGGAACTCGATAAGTGGGTGGAGTATTTATTTTATTTTATTTTTCCCTTTCGTTACTAGAATTAGCCCCAGGTGAAAAATTATGCAAAGTCTTCTTTAATGTTTAATGAGTTGTCTTTTAGTTTTAGAAGTAATTTGTGTTATGTTTAAATATGAAATTATATATTTTGGTATGGTTGATCTATGAGAATTGTATTGTTTGATTTTTCAGGTTATGACAGGGGTTTAGGTTTTTGAAATGTTGAAAATACAAGGGAGACTCTGCTGAATTTTTTTATTTTTTTTAAAAAAAAAATGATGATGCTCTTAATTGAAGACTCTCTCCCTTTATTTTCATCATTCTCATTCTGATATGTACTGAATTAATGAATGTATAAGGGTATGTGTAATGAGTTGGTTTGTGAGAAATGAAATACATAGAATTGCAATAATTAAACTCACTTGAGTATGCGTATGAAATGGTTATGAAGTATAAAACTGTTGGAAATGGTTATATCATCGATCCAATGCTACCATAGAGATGGTCTCTCTTGGGGTGTTGTTCAAAAGCAATGTGTCTAGAGTGCCGATTGGCACGGGCATTCACTAGTTCCTAATAAGCGTAGAAAACAGATGAGAGAACAGTTCATGCGGAGAACTCGTCTTGTTCTTAAAGAATCGGTATGCAGGCTTCTTTTTGCATTTGGTTTGTTTGTTTTGCTTATTTTGAGGTTGGGCATTTTTTTGTTTTCGTTAAAGTTTCTGTGTTTGGGTTGAAAATCACTTGATTGAAAGGGTTGGAGTTGTGCATATATGAATAGGAAGATTTTTAATTGCAATGTAGTTTTAGAACATGTCCCTTTTAAGTGCAAGTTCATTGGTGTAGGAATCTTGCAAATGCTCAACCTTCTATGAAAGAAAAAGAACTATCGACTTTACTTTTGTGCTTGGTTTGAAGAGTTGACAATGTCCATAGAAAACGAGTAAGGTAGGAGAAATAGAGGCTGGATCTTCTCCACCCGGGTGGAAAAGATTGACTTTTACACCTTACAAAATAATTTAGACATGTGTCCACATTTGTAACCACCCAACTTACGGTGTTAACTATTGCTCAAAAAGGAAAATCAAAACAAATCGCAAAAAATAGGAAATATTCTATGCGTGAAATCTAGAAAACAAAGTGTCCACAATCTCGCCTTCTTCTCCTATAGTCCTATTCTCATATATTTCAACGAAAATAAACCATTTTATTATTACTCCAAAAAATAAGTAACTTGGTGTTTGCTTTATCTTTCATTTAAGTAAAAAGACTTGATTTGCATTTAAATGAGAAAACCTACACGTACTTACTTAAATTTAGTGAACTTGTAAACATATATAGTGTTTTCACTCTAACTCTTGTGTTCTTGAATTATTAAGTAGCTATATTGTTCTGATGTAACTTATGTTCATGAATTTCCGATGGTATTTTGGATAAATATGACTTGCCACTTATATTATAGTGCTTAAAAATGAATCTAAGACAAAAATGGCTAACTGGATCAATTGATATTGAAAAAGAAATGATATCATCAGAAATTGAAAGGTTACTTGAGCAAAATTCATAAAACTTACATTTACTTGACAATTGGGCACTGCGATTGTGGAGATAAGCACGCACGGAATCTTTCCTAATTTGTAGTGATTTCTTTTTTTGTTTTATCTCACTCTGTTAGTTTCATTTATTCTGGTGTTATATAAATAGACACATGTCCAAATTATTTTGTAAGGTGTAAAAATCAACCTTTTCCACCCGGGCGGAGAAGATCCGGCCTCGGAGAAATATTACTGAGGGCATCCGAATTTTACTGTTTCGTAGAAGGTGCTCCTACAAAATTAAATATCATTTACCTAAATATATGAATCTGCAAACGTCCGGTGGATGCCATGACATATGACTATATGAGGGCATGACTAGCTTGATGATATGTTCATTTTTTTTAGCTTTACATAGCAGGACCTATCAAGCAAATCTTTTGAGTAAAATGTAGAAAAATTGTATGTTACTTCACATGTTTATGGATGTATGAGCATTTGGGGTTCAACCACTCCAGTTATATCTCAATTGATATCTTCTGGCGAATCATGAAAGAACTATAAAAATTTGCAAGGCATACGATTACTTATTTGCTGTGTTATTATCCGTGTGTAGCCTTAAAACAGTTTTCCCCATTTACCTTCTATCCTTTTTCTGCTTCGACGTGTCACGTGTCACAGTATTGGTTTTGACAATCGTGTGCATTTTGGATGTAAGATTGTGTAATACAGTTAGTAAATATGCCGGTCTTTTAATTTTTCATAGGAGCACGAGCCATGGTGCAAAAGATATATGGAACTCTCTCTCTCTCTATATATTTATTTATTTATTTTTATTTATTTAATTAATTATTATTATTTTTTTCCTTTGTTCCTTTTTTCTTTCATTTTTTTGTATAAAATATTGGGTGAACTAGTATTACCCCCCACTAGATGAGCCAATTAGGATTTCCCCCCCACTAGATGGGAAATTAGGGTCTCCCCCCTAAATACACACAAAAAAAAAGTGATACTAGTTAACCCTAAAATAATTCATAACAATGATAGCATCAACAGATTGTGCATGGCCACTTGTGTTACTTTATAGGCCTAACTTTTTCATGAATTCGTTATACACCTAAACAAAAAGAACTATAACATTTTGCTTGACCTAAAGTGTTTTCCACAGTCGGCTTAAATCTCTAGGAAACAGCCTTATGAGGTGGATGTAGAGCATTGATAACAGCTCCATTATCCCCTATAAGTATGAGGCTTGGAACCTGGTATTGTTTTCCTAGTTGGACTGCAAATTCAGCAGTCATAAGGCAAGGTTCCATTGCAGTCTTTGCGTGTACTGGATGTTTAAAAATGCACATCAAAGCCTCAAGGTTCTCTGCCTCTGTGAGTCTGAAGCCTAAATGAAAAAAAAATATAGAATGACAAAAAATAGGGTTTGGTGATGAAACTTTGTGATATTTAATAGAATGAGGTGTTTTCATGCTCAAACATAACCTTCCAGGGAATTTTTAATATTTTTAAAAGTTATATGGGGTTACGTCATAAAAAAATAAGAAAAAATGGAGAAAAGAAAAATTATAAACAAAATATAAAACAAGTAAACAAAACATTTCTACACTATATGATAGCCGGGTTTGTAGGAACCACACTTCTCAACCGAACAATGTATTTCTAATCTCTCAATTTTAAGATTTTAGAGCCACCTCCCTACGTTTATTTAAATTACATCTCTCCTATTTATTAATTACAATTGGCTCCCTAATCTTTATTAAAATTGAACTACCTCCTTCAATAATTTTAGGATAGTCTTCTTAATTTAAAAGCTAAAATTTATGTATAGGAATTGTATATCTTCCCCATTTTTAGAAAATTGTTTCTCTTTTCTTAGTAAGAGATTCACAAAAAATTGTTTCTCTTTAGTTTTTTTAACAATTTTCATTTTAGTTCTTTACAACTTGGCGAACTGATGCGTAGCACAGGACACATGCTAGTAACAACATGTAAGGTTTAAGCCTCAAGGCGCTAAACCCATAAAAAGCTTAAGGCAAGCCTTGAGACTTATGCCTCAGTTCGTTCTTGTGAAATGTTGGTTGCGTCCATGATTTGTGTTTTTGTATGCTCCCTGATAACTACAGCACAAATAGCAATATTTTTAGATTTATCAATTTAGACTGAGAAGATAGCCTTAAACCATCATGGGGGTGGAGTTATACATTCCTCATCAGGAACAGATCTTAGTCATGCTGTTAGGGTGCTAAACTCAATTACTTCCGGTCTATACAACTAGTCCATCATATCCTTCAATTAGTACTGTATTTTGAATAGGCTGCATACCTGACCTTGCCCTGGGGGAGGAGTTATACTCTCCTCATCTGGAACAGATCTTACTCATGCTCATGGGGTGCTAAACTCAATTGCTTCCAATGTCCAACTAGTCCATGCTTTAATTAGTACTATATTTTGATTAGGCTGCACACCTGACATCCTGCAATTGTTCTTTTGTAAAGGTGGGATGCCGTAAAGAAGGGAAGCTATTTAGTGTGTTCTAATTGTAGAGTGTCTGTTCTTAAGCATACGACTGAAGAGAACCAGAGTTTTTGGGACCAAGGGCATTGAGAGAAGAGATGGTCAGTAGTGTCTGCCTGGTGTGAGCAAAAATTTCATTCTTTATCTATAGGGATCTTGATGAGAGTGTAGTTTATGGTTTGTGGGTAATAGATCTAGGGCTACTTTCCACAAAAAGCAGCATAACCTTAGATGGTATTCATTTCCTATATTTTGGAAAAATGTATAGGTGAATTGCCATGAGAAAATTGGCCAATATTTTCTTCTCAATCATAAATAAGATTATAAGCAGATTTTACTGTGGATATACCCATTTAGAGAATCAATCCAAATTATGGATTCTTCAGTGGAGTGTCTGGCATAGATGTTCTGTACAGATTGCAATATTAATGGATGGAGGATTCTGTGATGTGTAAGAACACTTTCTTACTTATATTCTAAGATCACACAACAAAATGAATGAAGGGAACAGAATCAAAGAAGATGAAGTGAATATTTGTTTTATTAAAATGGCGATAACAGTTTACAATTTCTCTATTTGTTCTTCTCTATTTCTCTCTCCTCTTTTCAATGATTTTTTGGATAATGAATGAATGAATCCTCTTTTTTGATGCTCTTCCAGTCTTTATATAGTGTCCTGATTTGGCTTGGACCTAGTCAATCTTTGACACGTGTCCCTTGCCTTCCTTTCCCATTTCCCGCTTTCTACCTGCAACACAATTTAAGCACCCACGAGATTTATCGAGATATTGGCCCACTACATCGCCCCGGCCCCTCCCGTTTCCCGCTTTATGCCAATATCTCGAGTTTTAAAATACCAAAACAAACATGTTTATAGGTACGATATTTGCCCACTACATCGCCCCCTCTTAAAATTTTGAAATTTCCTTTAAAATTTTAACTTTTCGAGAAGCAATTATACCAAATAACGGATATGAAAACTATCGGGCCCAAACAACCACCTGATAAGTGCTCAAAAAGTGCAATTTAACCCTCGATTATGCCTCTTGTTTAGCCATCTTAGTGAACTAATAGTGTTTGTAAGTTATGTTTTAAGATTCTATAGGTGAAAAAGAGAGTTTTGTAGAATATTAGAGAAAAAAGATAAAATGGAGCAATTCAAAGCATTAAGGATCACATGGGAAGCCCGTGGACAATCATGGAGAAGGCCAAGGAATTGAAGCTATTAAAGATGTGACTTGGACCTATTTTAAAGCCTATTTGGAAGCCCAAGGCCAAAGAATTCGTTGCTTGGACCAAAACCCGTAAAAGAGGAAAGAAAAATAGACCAAAGGTGGAAAAATAAAGTCTCGCGTTTGAGATGCGACTATCGTGCGTCCAGACGTGACCCATGCGTTTGGGACGCATAGATCGAGCGTCCAGACGCATGAATCGACACTGTATCATTTTCTTCTAAGTTTTGGAGATGAAGTTGGACTCTAGAAGAAATCTATTTGTATTAGGAAACAAATGACGGTTTGGAATGCTTCTAGAGCTCATTGTAACCCCTATAAATAGAGGACCTAAGTGCCTCATGTAATAGGCTAATTCACTTATATTCTTGTCTCCAGAACTTGAGGCAGAGAGAGATTAATAATAAAAGATCGGTTTTAATTAGTTGAGTCTTAATAAATTAGTCTTTCTAGTCTTATGTTCTTCGACTCTTTTTCTTCTCGTTCTTCGTGTTCTTCCTTCTATATGGAAGGCTAATCTTCTCCTTCAAGGGAAGAGATGAAGCCCGGTGCTTAAGGTTTAATGATTCTTCCGGGTTTATGGTGTTCTTCAATCGGGTTAGTTCTTTATATTTTTAGTTATTAGTTCCATTGCCCACACTAGGGGATGGAAGTATAGATTAAAGGTTTTATTTATTACAATTGAATATTATGCTAGTTTAGGGTTTGATTTATTGCAATTGAATATTTGCTAGTAACATGCTTTTATTTATTGCAATTGAATATAATGCTAGAATAGAGTTTTATTTATTGTAATTGAATATTATACTATTATTCTCTACTTTTCTTCTAATTGTGTAGTGTTTTAGAGTAAGGGAAGTATTCCTTGTGTTTGCCTTAGATGGTGATTCATTGAATAGCTGCCCCAAGCTCACATAAAAGGAAAGAAGATACTAGTAACATGAACATAGGAACAACCTTAAGTAGAGTTAATTGTTTAACGATGTTTCACCCAAAAAGGCATCGGCACTCGCTCGATTGCCCGATTGTAGTCTACTTGGAGAACAACATGAAGCAAAAAGTCATTGAATCAAAAGCATTGGTGGATTTGAATCTCTTGAATCTATCTCTTTCATATTCTCTCCCTATTTCCAATTCTTAGCTTTAGTATAAGTTTAGTTAGTTTAGCATTAGAATCTTAAATCTCTACAATTATAGTTTTTAATCCCTCAAACCCCCTTTCCAGTCCTGTCCTTCATATAAATATACACTTAAAAGTGGAACGATACCCTACTCATCCTTTACTTATTGAGGGATAATTAGGTTTTGATATGCTTCTTTTTGTTCAACGACCATCATCTATCTACATCATCCATATACCACATCTCACACACAAAAAGGAGGCAAGGTCACCAAACCCGGTCCAATATTTCAAAAATATAAATTTAAACCTCTTTAGCTTATTCAAGTAGCTTCCCAAACCTACAATCTCTTTAGCTTCTTCAGTACGCCTCCAAACACCTAAAAAACTCTGGTTTTCTTCTTCTTCAACTTTCCAGAACTCATCCCTCTTGCAATCCATAAGGTATGCTCTTTTATCCTGCACTTTATTAACCTTTCTAACACATGTATTGATATACTTGCTTTAGTAATAATAGATACGATATTTTATCTTAGCTTTAGTTGTTTACATCTGAATCCCTTAATTTTGCATGTCCGCGTGTGCTAATGCTTATGTAATGACATATATTACTATCTTGAACTTCAAAATATATAAAAGTTATCTTTTTATTCCTACCATTGTTTTTATCTTTTTGTTTGTTCTGGCTTTACTATCGGCATGTATCACAATATTTCTAATATTACTTTATTCCGATATAACTCTATTCATCTGTATCTCTAATGATTCAATTCTCATATCGACCTTGCCGATACTACAATATTATGCAGCTAATAATATTATAAATATTGAAGTGCCGATATTAAAAATACCTTTGTCTTTCCTTCTTTGTGTATAGTCATTTCAATGGCCAGTGAAGATATCATCTCTGATGCTAGTCTCTCTTCTGAAGATACCATATCGGATAGCATTCTTTCTGACGATAGACCTTTCAGTCAAAACTTCGCTTCGATTTCAACCAATAACTCTCGGCCCCATATTTCATGGGACCTATCTTATGTTGTAGAAGGTATTCCATGCCATCCTTTTGCAACCACTGACTCTGAATCTGAACGTGATACCATAGAAGATACCAGCCGATGGAGAATTGGTCTTTCCAGTTTCTTTATTAAACGACCCAATCTATCTTTAGTTCAAACTGCCTATCAGATTCCCTCTTCACTTTATCTACAACATTATGCTGGTACTCGGGCTTTTACTCAATGCCAGAGCGGTACCAAGAATGGAATTATTATTACTGTTTACCAACTCGCTGCTGGTATGAGATTTCCTTTATCCACCTTTGATCGTGAAATACTGAACCATTTAGACATTTATCTTGGTCAGGGTATTGGTAACTTCTGGAGGCTGATGTTTGTATGTAATTATTATAACAACCACCTTTCTCCCGATAAATATACTACTGACTGTATTAGGTTATCCGATATTCTTATGCACTATAGATTCTGTGAAAAGATTATCGGATACTTTTATCCCAAAAAACATACCCATTGAAACATTAAGGGTATTCTTAGAAAAAACCGCATAATATCGACAAACAGTGAACCCAGTATCTTATTGTTGTTTTAGGTAACTGGGAAAGTTCCGATAGCCCAGCAAATCCTCCTTTGAAACATCAAGTCCCACAGGTATGTCCTCCCTTTCTTTTGTTTTCCTTCTTCAGCCCTCAGAAACCCCTTATCTAATTTCACTCTTATTTGCGTCTTTTCAGTACTTCTACCTCATTTTGCCAAAGCTCGTGGTAATTCCGACAGAGTATTGAGGCTTTTAGAAAGAATTGAAGCCGATGTTGATATTAAAATGGGTGCCAATAAAGAAGGGAATCCTAAAGTTACTGTTCATCTTCCCGATATCTCACACTATCGGGCACCTCTTTACGTTCTCAAACATCGAGCTCTTTAAAAAATGGGTCAATCACCAACTCCCCCTCAATATCCTTTAAACGATTCCTCAGACGATCTATTCTTTTTTATATCCTCCTTTGCCTTGCACGAATTGCCTCCTAAACTTCCCAAAAGCTTCTTCGATTATCTAGATGACACTTGTACCATGACTCCCAATCTTTTCCCTGATATTAAAAAAGAAGTTCTTGATTTTTATGAATATCCGATATTGCAAACTATATTTAATGAGCATCTTTTATTGTATACAGATATGGCTCCTCGAATGCCGATGAATGCCAACGCTGGTCGTTATTTATCTGAGAAAGGGAAAAAGAAAACACCAAATCCCTCCTCCAACCCCTAGCTGGCGATAAACAACCTGCTCCCCCCTCCATCCCTACCAATCCTCCTAATGCTCCTAAAAATAATCCTCCCTCTGCTTCCCAACCCAATACCACCATTCCCCCTCCAACTACTAATGTCTCTTCTAAAAGAAGAAAAACTCACTCATGGGGTGAAAGTAGTCTTCCGATGGTCAAAACCTTAACTCCTTTTCGTCAGCCGATGCCCAAGAAATTTTCAGACCTGAATTTCACCTTGCTGATGGCAGCCATATCCCTTTAAATGCCTCTCTTTTCAAAGATACTCATAAGAATGAATTAGGTGTTGCTTTAGCTAGCAGCTCTATTCTTCCGAAAGACAAAATTGCTGCTCTCAACATCGACCCCTCTGAGTGGCATACCGAGTTTTATGATCATATGGAGAAGGTACTTATATCTTGTCTTCTTTTATTTCATACCAATCTCGTCTTTTTACTTTGTACTTATCTACTTTGGATATTTTTATAGGCGAAAGCACTTGCCATGGCTCAATTTGATCTGCTTCATAAGCAAGAATGCGAGATCGGGCGCATTAGAAAAACTCTGACTACTCAGCGATTAGAATTCAACAGATTATCCCAAGAAAACAATGGCTTCCAGAAGGAAATTCATCAACTGAAAGCTGCTATGAAGCAACAATCTGAGAAAGCCGAGAAAACATTATCGGATAAAGAGGCTGATCATGCCGAACTTGTGAAGATGTGTAACGCCCGTATTTTTAAATACGTATTTTTCTATTTATTAATTAATTATTTATTTATTTTCAAAATTCGTCGGATTGGACTCGGGATACGTGGCCTGGTTTTGGGCCCGAGTACGTGTTTGGCTTGGGTTTGGATCCAAGTATATAAACACACATTACGGAAAATAGGGTTGAAGAGAATAATAAAATAATGAAAATGGAGGCGAGATGAAAGTTTGGTTTCTTTGGAGAGGTGGGAGTTAATGCTCGGACTTTCGGAGAGAAATTCGTAGGAGCTGTTCATACAGGTGAGTAGCTATTTTGCTATTTCACCGAACTTATGGTTTTCTATGTATTGATACTGTTCATTATCTGTTGTATTGGACTTCGTGCCATTTGTTTTATTAAATTTTGTTAAAATTCGGATTTGTAATTAAACTGTTGAATTGTGCCTTAAACTGTCGAAGTTTCGAGAAGTTGTCAATGGCGGCGCAAGACAGAGAGATCGTCTCTGTTGCCTTTAAAACTTGTCGTGGGTTGAATGTAGGGTGTGTTAGTCTGGTATAATTGGTTGATGGAGGTCGGGGGTAAGAAATCTTGGTAAGGTCTTTGCCAAAGCTTGGTTTAATAATGGCCGGCCGGTTGGGCTTTATTTTGTTGGGTTGATTGGTTGTTGGCTGGAGGCAGATGGATTGGGGCTGGATTAAGTTGTTGGTGATGGGGTCGGAGTGAGTGAGTCTTTGTTGAGGCGGGTTGAAGCTCGAAAAATTCATTAATGGCGGCGACCAGTAACGCCCAGTTTTCCTGTAAAACTTTGTGGTTGTTTAGTTGGTTTTGATTGCGTTTTTGTATGGTGGGTTTGGTTGTTGATGTATGATGGAAGGTCAAATTTGTGTGGGGCTGTCGCTTAGAGCTTGGTGGAAGCTTGACGGTCTCGGATCTAGTTTTGGTCGATATGTTGAAGTTAAAATTAGAGTTTTTGGTTTTGTTAAAGGCTCTGTAGGGGTTTCTAGGAGGATCAAAACCGTGTGTTTGAAATGGGGTGGTTGTGTGGAGGTTAGTGGTGGCGTTTTGGTGGTGGTGGAGGAGAAGTCATTGTGACGGCTTGGGCTTGGGCTGGGTCGGTTTGTTTGGGCGGTCCCTAATTTCATTTGTTGCTTGGGCGAAATATTTAAGTTTTGGGCCCGATTTGTTTTAGTTGTTTGGGCCAAATTCTATTAGCTATTTGGGTCGGTTTTGTTTTAAATTTGTGGACCCGGTTCGGTTAAATTGATGGGCGAACCATTTTGTGTGTTGGACCCGGTTTAATTAGTTTCCTTTGGGCCCGATCACTTAACTGTTTTGGGCCAGTTTCTAATATTGTTCGGAGCCAGTCCATTGGACTTAAAATGGATCTATATGGGTTTTCCAATGTTTAGACTTCTGGGTTCTAAGGTTTGGGCTTGGCCAGTTGGGTCCGGACTATGACCTTAGTCATGAGCCCATGAGCCATGCACATTGACCTTAGCCATGAACCATGGCTATGACCCTGAACCTGTCGAACACGGAAACGACAGTTTGACTTTGACAGTGACATGTTGACTTTGACTTTGACCATGACCTGTTGACTTTGACCAGGATAGTTTGACTTTGACCAGGACAAGTTGACTTTGACCATGACATGTTGACTTTGACCACGATATGTTGACTTTGAAGATGACAGTTTGACTTTGACAATCGACCGTTGGCTTTGACTTTGACCATGACATGTTGAGTTTGACCTTGACCATGATGTGTTGACCTTTGACCGTTGACTTTGACTGTTGACCGTTGAATGTGGAATGTTGACTTTTCCAGTTTTTCACATATTTGATTATATAAAATATTGTCGATATTGTATAACTTGGTTGGTCATTATCTAATTTAGATTTGACGTGAGTAGTGTGTAAAGCATATATATATTGGGCTTTGATTGTGGACTTTTGACTGTCTAATGGTGCTACGTTTTATGTTGTATATTATATGGACACATATAATAATAAAATGCTATGGAAGCTAGTATATATTTGGTTGTCATTATCTAAGAAAGATTTGACATTGATGTTGTGTATTTTTGACACGTGACGATATTGAGATGTTAGGAGACATTATATTCCTAATACGCTATAAAAATATATGCGATACGTTGAAGCATTTTGACATGATATCATATGTTGGGATATATATATTAATGTAATAGTTTTGGAGGAATTTATATAAACGCTCCATTATTATATATGTGAGATGCTACTATGAGGTAGCATAGTATTGATGAATATTTGCCCACGGGAGTGTGGTGTAGTGCAATAATATATTGGCACGTGAAAGTCGGAAAGTGGTTATGTGAAATAACTGAGATATTTCTATATATTATGGCTTAGTGCAATAAGGTAATTGACCTGCACGTGATATAGTGGATTTATTATGAGTCATTAATGTATGACACTTGAATAAATTACGTAACGAAAATCCTAGAACCTAGCTACCACAACTCATGTGATTGGCCCTTCCGGGTTTTTTTTAATCTGAATTCCGGCGTTTGAGTTAATCCGAATCTCCGGCTTTTGAATGGCCCTCTAAAATTTGAATAGTGGCTTGATTATTCCGTTCGCAAAATAGAGCGATGATCGCAATATTTTTATGCGAATAGTGGCGCGATACTTACATAATTGCTTCGGTGTGAGGATTTTACGGTGTCGCGGCATCATTTCGGGGTGGTTACGCACGGAGTGGTTCATTATGTATGGGGGAGGCATGTGGATGTACATGTTGGCGTTGGGTAGCGATTGTGGTAGCGGGGAAACTAGGTAAGACATAGATCTGACGTGATTTTAGGGAACCAAAGAAAACCTTAATTAATATAATTATGGTAATATGTTTGTTAATGATGTATATGTAGATAGATGATTATATATGGTTTTGCAGAAGGGTGGGTCAAACTAATTACTTGGGAGGCGACCCACTCGTGATTGAGCATGAAATGAGGAATATTATATAATATGTTTGTTTGGTTATTTGTTTAGTTGAACCTAAAAGCCTCGATGGAGGAACTACATGCCTTATTTATTATGTGTAAAGTGGGAAGTTGATCGATTGGAGGAACTACCTGCCTTAATTATTATTCTTAAGGATGTTGTATTTGTCGTTGAAAGTTAAAGGCCTCGGTGGAGGAACTAAGCGCCTTGTGGATTGTGTTTATATTTGTATAAGTATATGTTGTTTTAGGGCTACTCACACCGGCATTGTTTATAATCTTGACCCGATTGCATGTTTGCTTATCGGGTGTGTTCATTAAATGAACATAGTTGATAAAGGTTTTAGTGATGAAGAAGATTGGTTCTTTGCTTGTGGTTTTGCGTTAGCATTGCATCTCGGGATAAGTTTTGTTTTCCTTGAGGTGATATAGATTTTCAGTTGAGATAAGGTTATTTACATTTTCATTTGTAAATTGTTTTGGTAATGAAGATGATTTGTTTTAAGTTAAAATTTTTATGGGTTTTAATTATCCGCATATTTTAAAACTGTTTATGGGTTTTTGGGAGTGGAGAGTGCGTCACACCTCGGAAATCGAAGAGTCGGGGACAAATAATGTTTTTCCACTACGTCGAAATCGGGGTGTGACAAGATGCTTGATTTGATTTTTTGCAGAAAAGAGAGAAAAGTCACGAGAAGCCTCGAAGGCTGCCGATCTTTGAATTCAATAACGTCATGGCAGCTGTGAATTCTCTTGGTGATAAGTTGGATATCTGCAAGCCTTTTGTTCCACGTAACATCCTTATGGAGAACAATATGCTTTCGGATGATGAAGATGGAGATACAGCTACTGTGGCTGATACCACCTTACAGCTTCTACCTGATGCTACTCAACCTACTGAGGCTACCTTATCTGATGTTGATGCACTTCTGAACAATCCTCTTTAAACTATCATCTTTTAGCTCCAAAGTTGTAATTTGCTAACAATATATAGTTTTTGACTGTTCTAAATTCTTAGTTCCATTGGTCTTTTGTTTTGATACTTCACCATTATTTGTAATTTTCCCCTACTTGCATTTTCCTCCATTAAGAAAATTATATCGGCAATACTTAGAATTATATCAGAGAAAAAAAAAATACAATTTTTGATATCCTCAACTAAAATGATAGTATCGGCGATATTTAGAATTAAATCAGAAAGAAAATACAATTTTCGATATCCTCAAATAAAATGATAGTATTGGCGATACTTAGAATTAAATCAGAAATAAAATACAATTTTCGATATCCTCAAATAAAATGATAGTATCGGCGATACTTAGAATTAAATCAGAAAGAAAATACAATTTTTGATATCCTCAAATAAAATGATAGTATCGGCGATACTTAGAATTAAATCAGAAAGAAAATACAATTTTTGATATCCTCAACTAAAATGATAGTATCGGCGATACTTAGAATTATATCAGAAAGAAAATACAATTTTCGATATCCTCCAATAAAATGATAGTATTGGCGATACTTAGAATTAAATCAGAAAGAAAATACAATTTTCGATATCCTCAACTAAAATGATAGTATTGGCGATACTTAGAATTATATCAGCAAGAAAATACAATTTTCGATATCCTCCAATAAAATGATAGTATCGGCGATACTTAGAATTAAATCAGTCTGCCAATTTACTTTTATCAAAGCACTACCACATACCTTTATTATCAAATGATCTTCCATGGCTCCTCCTTTACGGATATCTTGCTTGATAGCTATGATCTTTTTATGCCTGATATCTGCCCCTGTTTTTGACATCAGGATTTTTTGACAATATGCCTGAAATCAACATTTGTGCCAATCCTAGGACTTTCTTATGCCTGATATCTGCCACTATTTTTGATATCAGGTCTTTTTGACAATACGCCTGAAATCAACATTTGTGCCAATCCCAGGACTTTCTTATGCCTGATATTTATCACTGTTTTTGAGATCAGGTCTTTTTGACAATATGCTCGATACCAACACGTCTGTCAATATTAGGACTTCTTATGCCTAATATCAACATTTCTGTCAATATTAGGACTTTTGACAATATGCCTGATACCAACACGTCTGTTGATATTAGGACTTCTTACACCTAATGTCAACATTTCTATCGACACCAGGACTTCTTATGCCTGATATCTACCATTGTTTCTGATATCAGGACTTTTTGCCGATATGCCTGATATCAATATTCTATCGATACCAAGACTTTTTATGCCTGATATCTGCCTCTATTTATGATATCAGGACTTTTTGACAATATGCTTGATATTAACATTTCTGTCAATATCAGGACTTTTTATGCTTGATATCTGCCTCTGTTTCTGATATCAGGATTTTTTGACAATATGCCTGATATCAATATTGCTATCGATACCCGGACTTTTACCATATGCTAACACCATATATATTTATATATATAACAAAAATGAAATTTGAAACTTGAATCCCTTTATATTGAATTGAAAATTCATGCTACGCATCTTATTTGCTCATGAAATTTGATAGAAATACCTTTACATTATTGATAGAATACCTTCAGATTACTGACATTTTGAGGTTTTGCTAGCAATTCACCATCAGCTTTCTTTAGATAATATGCTCCATTTACTCCCACTCTGTGGACAATGTATGGACCTTCCCAATTCGCCGATAACTTCCCAGCTCCTTTTTTTTTTGTCGCCTGTGTAACCTCTTTCAGCACTAGGTCACCTTCTTGGAAACTTCTTTCTTTAACTTTCTTATTAAATGCTTTTCTGAGCTGCCTATGATAAGAATCAAGCCTCATTCTTGCTTGCTCCCTTCTCTCTTCTAAATTTAAGATCTCTGCCTGCATCACCTAATCATTCAATCCTTTTTCTACAAGCATTGTCCTTGATGTCGACACTACCATCTCAGTTGGAGTTACAACTTCCATCCCATAGGCTAAAGTAAATGGTGATTCTCCTGTTGCTACTCTTGTGGTTGTTCTGTATGCCCACAACACACTATTTAACTCATCAACCCATAAGCTTTTCTTATCTTCCAGCTTCTTTTTGATGTTGTCCATAATGGTCTTATTCGTTGCTTCTGCCTGCCCATTTCCTTGAGCATAGTAAGGTGCCGATGTAAAGTGCTTGATCTAATACGATTCTAAAAAATCTTTCACTTTCCCCCCAATGAATTGAGGTCCATTATCCGATATAATAGCATGCGGCAACCCGTATCGGCAAACCACCCTTTCAAACAAAAACCCAATAATGTCCTGCTCCTTGACATATTGCAAAGATATCGCTTCTACCCACTTAGTGAAGTAGTCAGTTACTACTAAGATGAATCTCTTCTTTCCTTTTCCAGGTACGAGAGGCCCTACAATGTCCATCCTCCATAACGCGAACGGCCATGGGTTCGAAACACAGTGTAATTCCTCTGCTGGCACATGAATGGCATGTCCATGTTTCTGACACTGACTACACTTTTTTGCATATCGCAAACAATCTCGCCTCATTTGTGGCCAAAAATACCCCTGCCTTACAATCTTACAAGCCAACGATCTTCGTGCTAAATGATTGCCACATTCTCTTTCATGCATTTCTACAATAATTTTATGAGAATCTTCTGTCGATACACATTTTAAATGTGGTCCCCCTGGATTTTTCCGATATAATTGATCATCTATTAGTAGATATCTTTCAGCTCCTCCTTTTATCCTTTTAGCCTCATTTTTATCTACTGGCAACATTCCTTGTGATAGAAATAGCACATAATTGCTCATCCATGACGCCCCCAATATATCTATTTCCATTATCTCTGTGTGCCTTATATTAATACTCGGAATTTGCTAAACCCAATATGCAACAATCGCCCTTCCTCATTTTCGAGCATTGCAGCCACATATGCCAATGCATCAGCATGTCGGTTTTCACCCCTATCAAGATGCTGAAAAACAATATTCCTGAAATCCTTGAACTTCATCCTCACCAAATTTAGATAATCTATCATGTTATCACATTTTGTTGCATACCCTCCATTGATCTGGCTTACCACCAACTGCGAATCACTGAAAACCGATAAATCTTTGACATTCAACGATTTAGCCATCTCCAAACCTATTATTAGAGCCTCGTACTCAGCTTCATTATTAGAAGCGTGAAAACCTAACGTAACTGCTATCTCGAGTTTTTGGTTTTCTGGAGTTATCAGCACATCGCCGATACCGCATCCCTTTTGCCTTGACGACCCATCTACAAAAAGTCTCCATCCATTTGTTCCTACCCAAGGATCATCCTCATCCATTGCATTATCATTCTCTTGTACTAATAGAAGATTCTCTTCTTCAGCTTTCCATTCTTCATCTTCAGCAGGAAAATCTGCTAAGAAGTCAGCCAAAACTTGGCTTTTCTCCGATATTCTATTTTTATATTCAATCCCAAACTCATCAATAAGAACCGACCACTTCGCCATTCTCCCCGACTTAGCTGTCTTAGCTAAAGTTTGCTTCAAAGGAAGATTTGTCATTACTACTACTGAATGGGACTGAAAATAAGGCTTTAACTTTTGAGTAGAATATAGGAGAGCTAATGCATATTTTTCTAACATTGAGTATCGAGTTTCAGCTTCAAGCATTGTTTTAGATTGAAAATACACAGGCCACTCAACTCCGTCTTCCACTTTGACTAGTACTGAACTTATAGCGAAATCCAAGATTGCGAGGTATAAGAACAGCGTATCGCCTTCTTCTGGTTTTATCAAAGTTGGTACTTCTTGCAGATACTTTTTTAACTCGGTGAATGTGAGTTCGCATTCGTCATCCCATACAAATTTTATATTCTTCTTCAATAGTTTGAATAAAGGCTTACATCTATCAGAAGTTCTAGATATAAACCTATTCAATGCTGCAATTCTGCCTATAACCTTTTGAATCTACTTCCTTGTGCTGGGTGAAGGCATCTATTGGATAGCTTGAATCTGATCTGGGTTAACATCAATTCCTCACTTAGTGACAATATATCCGAGGAATTTTCCTAAACTTACCCCGAAAGTACATTTCTCAGGGTTAAGCTTCATATTAAACTGTCAGAATATCTGGAACACCGTATTCAAATCTTGAACATGGTTGGACACCTTCTTTGATTTGATGACCATATCATCTATATAAACTTCCACAATATGTTTAATCAGATGTTTGAACATCTTTTCGACTAACCGCTGATATGTCGCCCCAGCATTCTTTAATCCGAATGACATTCTAATGAAACAATAAAGACCCCCTTCAACAATGAATGCTGTTTTCAATTGATCTAATATTGACATAACAATCTAAAAATACCCGGAATGACTATCGCAGAAACTCAATAATTCGAATCCAGCTGTCCTATCCACCAGTTCATCAATTCTAGGCATTAGATAGTAATCTTTCGGGCATTGCTTATTAACATCTGTGAAATCCACACATATACGAACCTTGCCATTCTTTTTCGGAACAACCACAATGTTTGCAACCCATTCTGCATTATCGATCTCTTTGATGATTCCACATTCCACATTCCAGATTTTCTGAATTTCATTTTGTACTGCTTGTGCGTACATCAACCTAACCCTTCTATGACGGTGATGAACTGGGATTGCTCCTTCTCGCATATTAAATTTATGGGAACATATGTGAAGGTTAATACCAGGAAGATCCGCCATCGACCAAGCAAATACATATTTATTCTCCTTTAGAAACTTAATTAAATCACTCTTGATTTCTGAACTCAACTCTGTTCCAATGAAAGTGAAGCAACTTTCATTGTTTTGTTCGATATTGATCTTCTGCACTTCTTCCATTGTCTTAGTTAGGATTATCTCAGGCTCTATCTTCACTTCTGATGTAAACTTAACATCCCCCGATGACTTTTACTATCGGACCTTGGAAATGAATTTTCCATTAATTGCTATCTGGCGACTTCCGAGACACCCCCAGTTTCTACTTTCTTTTCTTTCATCATACCTTTCACATTAACAAAATTGCACTTCTCGGATTCTGACTGGTCTCCTCTTATCTCATGTGGCCCATATGCTGTCAGAAATTTGATAACTTGATAAAAAGTGCTCGGAACTGCTCTCATAGCATGTATCCATTTCCTTCCCAAAATAGCATTGTGATCTGAATGATGCTTTATGACTATGAACTTAGTCATAATAGTCTGTGGGCCTGCCCTTACTAGCAATTTGATTTCTCCCACTGGTCAAAACCATACAAATTGAACTGTGGTTCTTTTAAATGGGATTCATCAAATCCGATACCGGTATATGCTTTCCAAAATAAAATATTGACAGGACTGCCACAATCGACCAATATCTTTTGGACATCCCTGATATCCTTAAAGTGATTAGCAAAGCATTGTCATGAGGTAACATTACCTTCGATAGATCGTCGGGTACAAACATAATAACTCCAGGTATACTTGCCAATATGAGAGCAGGATCTACTGGGATTGGTTCCACATTGACTTCCAACACCTCTTTTATCGTCGATATCTTTCAAATTTTGTCCCTTATGATCTTCTTCTGTGGAATAATTCCCTTATATATCATGTTAATCACCCCTAAAGGTTTATCATTCATCATCGCCGCCACCTTTGGTCTGACATCAGCTCTAAACTCCCTGAGCTTTCCATCTCTCATTAATCGATCCACTTCCCTGAGCAATTGAAGACACTTGTTTGTCTCATGATTATTTACCTTATGAAAATTACAGAAAAGTTTATCTTCTATCTCCCGAGGCTTATGAGTCGGATGTTGGAAATAAGGTTCTTTCCCCACCCTTCTCAAAATGTCTTCTAATGTAGTATTAATAGCGATATAATTGGATGGATCCAACTCCTCTCTTAATGATCTTTCAAACTTCTTCTTTTGTGAAGGTTGACCTTCAGCTTTTGAGTAAGAATCATTCGTAAGAATCATTCGCCTTTCGCTTTTCGGATTTATGATGGGTCTCTTCTTTCGCTGAATTACTTGCCTCAGATACTTGTAACACACGTTGAACTAAAGCTGATAGAACACCTTCTTCAACTTGCACATCTTTCTCGGCTTTATCATATAGCTCTCTAAGAGTCTTAATCTCCTTTCGAAGCATATACTTGTGTGCATATCGGACGCAGAAATGAGCCCTGTCTGAAAGGCCATTACTGCCGTCATTTCGGACTCATCCAAATGTTCTACTAGCTGCGCCTCTGCCTTGAATTGTGATAAAAATCCTTTTAGAGATTCCTTCTTTCCTGCTTTAATTGGAACAAAGCCGATACCTGCTTCGGTTTCACTTGCTGATGCCCATAGTTGGTCAGAAATTTTTCTTCAATCTCCCTATAACCTGATATTGATCCCTCTTGTAAAGAACAGAACCACTTTAACGCCTTCCCCTTTAAACTTGAAGAAAAAGATTTGCATAGCAATGAATCCAAAAATGTAATTCCCTTATATCGAAAACTGATGCGGTTATCGAAAAGATGGTCCATCGGATCCGACGATCCATCATATTGTGTGAACTTAGGTAACTTAAACTTCGGCTGAACAGGCATCATCTCAATACTTTGATGTATTGGATTTCTACTCACATCATCCGCTAATTTTCTTATTGATGCTGAAGTCTTCTCGAGCCCTTGATTTTCTAGTTGCTTTATCATCATTTCTTGTATCATCTCCTTTGTGATAGGTTGTGGTATCGGAATTTCCGATATTAGAGATACTTCGACAACTCTTTCCTTTCTTGTTGATTGCTTTCCAGTATAATGACTACCCGACTTCGAACTACATTCCTCCTCGTCTTCCTCATGAAGATCTCTTACTGCATTACTTAGACCTCCCTTCTTCATCTCTTGGTTTTCCTTAAGTAAAACAGCATTTAGTCTTTCCACCTCCTTCAATCATTTCAATACTTCTTGAAGTGAAACTTCACCCTCAATATTTTCTTCTTGTAATCTCCGACTTATAGAAGTTCTTGTATTCCTTGTATGCGATTGATTATCGTTATCCATTCGCTTGCTATTCACTTTCTTCTTGGGAGCCATTATAATCCACTTCTCACTCCTCTTTCACACTTCTTTCACTTAAATTCAAAGAAACATTTCGGATTCTTGATCGAAGAAAAAGAAAAGCAAAGTTTTTCTTGTCTTCGATGCACAGACGGCGCCAATGTGATGTCTAAGAACACTTTCTTACTTATGCTCTAAGATCACACAACAAAATGAATGAAGGGAACATAATCAAAGAAGATGAAGTGAATATTTGTTTTATTAAAATGGCGATAACAGTTTACAATTTCTCTCTTTGTTCCCTCTATTTCTCTCTCATCTTTTCAATGATTTTTTGGATAATGAATGAATGAATCATCTTTTCTGATGCTCTTCTAGTCTTTATATAGTGTCCTGATTTGGCTTGGACCCAGTCAATCTTTGACTCGTGTCCCTTGCCTTCCTTTCCCGTTTCCCGTTTTCTACCTGCAACACAATTTAAACCCGACAATGGGTTTAATCTCCCTAGTACTTAAATGGTTGCACAAAAACCCCCTGTAAGTGAACAAATGCATAAAACCTCCCTATTATTTAAAACATAACATCAAAGCCAAAACAAACCAAAATACCCCTGTGAAAACCGGGCTGATGTCATCAATCTTTACTTATAATTTTGGCTTAACGTCATCCTATGTAAATTTTTATTTACATATGACAATATAAAATTACATAGTCTTCTTAACCTATTTAAATTTAAATTTTCATATGAAATTTTTTTTCATAGGAAAATTTAAATTTATATTCTGTCTGGTGTCGCCGGAAAATTTTCAATCCTAAAAGTTACTATGTAAATTTAAGTTTTCATAGCTCCAATGACTATATAAATATAGTTTTACATATATATATATGACTATGTTAAAATACATTTACATATATTCTGTCATGTGTCTGGAAATTTTCAATCCCAAAAGGGTAAAAAGGAAATAAGATAAAATGGAAAATAAAAACAGACTAGATTTTATCTCTTTTTTGGAAAACAAGGAGGTTATTTAACAAGACCTAAATAATAGGGAAGTTATGTGATATGGGTAAATGGGAGGGAGTTTATACTCAACCGAGTTAGAACTAAGGGGCTGAGCCTCATTTCTTGCAATTTAAATACCCACGAGATTTACCGAGATATTGGCCTTTATGCCAATATCTCGAGTTTTAAAATACCGAAACGAACATGTTTATAGGTATAATATTTGCCCACTACAAATTCCTCTTAGAGAATTTCAATTCCACTCTCCTGTGGGGGTAATGAAATCGCTAACAGTCAAAGCAGGATCATAAGAAGGTGGTGGATGCTGACAAAGGTTGAAGACAGTAGGACTTCCATTGACTAATAGCCAGGGATCAGTCCAGAATAACTAGGAGACCATTCTCAATACTCCACATTAACCTTCTTTTTAATTATTTTTTAGCTTGCAAGAGTCCTTGACAAATAGGAGATATCAGTGGTCTTGGAGTAGAAGTCGAATCTAAATCCAGTTGATCTTATAACTTGGTTCCGTATAGAATTCCGTGTAAAAATTCTCCAACCGAGCTAGCAAAGAAGAGCCATTTTAAAATAATGTGAATTCCTAAAGCCTAATCCCCCAAGAATCTTAGGTCTGTTTAATTTCTCCCAGGAGCTCAAGTGAGGAGCCTTACTGTGGATTCCTCAACCAAAAGTTACAGGAAGAACTCATTTGTTATGTTAATTTCTTTGGAATAGAAAAGGTGGACATAGTATAGGCTGGCGAGGTGTAGTATTATTACTAAATAGAATTGTTGATTTGTCTACATTAATACATTATCTGTAGCTTTACAATATGTGTTAAAAGTAGACTGGATAGTGTGCACTTCATATAGTTTAGTTTTCCCAAAGATAATGAGGTCATCAGCATATAACATATGAGACATGCCAGATGAGCCTTTAGATATTTTGGAAAGTTTATTTTGTTTTCAACTTGAGTCTTATGAAGAAGTCTAGAAACTTAGAAAGAGCTTCACCAATAAAGAGATATAAAGGGTCATCCTGTATAAGTCCTTTATTTGGTTTAATAGTTTGGAGAGGAGAACCATTAAGGAAGATTTCATAAATTACTGTAGATAGGCAAAGTCAAAAATTACACTAATCCACTTATAAGAAAACCCCCAAGTCTAGAGAAAATGATTAGTAGCGGAGCCCATTCAACTCTATCATAGGCCTTGGACATATTTAATTAAGAGCAATGAGGTCTTTCTTATTCATGTTTTTGACATGATTAATTTTATGGATGACCTCATGAACCACATTGATATTATCACCTCTGGACCTATTTGGAGCAAAAGCTCCTTGGTTGGGTGAGATAGATTTGAGGAGTAAGTTTATTGGCTAAAATCTTATAAATTATTTTGTAAGAGACATTACAAAGACTATTGACATATAATCTTTGACCTTAGAAGGAGCTTGAGACTTGAGTATTAAGCAATTGAAAGTGTGGTTGAGATATTCTTCAAAATGCAGTGTAAGAACTTTTGAACCATATATATTCCTTGACGTCTAACTATGTTTGCAAAAAGGGCAGGGATCTCATGTTGGCTAGGAGATTTATGACCGTTCATACATTTTAGTACTTTTAAATTTTTTTTACTTGATAGACAAGAAGTGAGGAAATCATTACTAGAAGGTGTAATATGACAATCAAATAAGTTAGATATATCCATTGGAGAGTCATCTGAGGCAGGAGACATAGTCTGAGTTGAGGAAGACTCAAAAGGGAGGAGAAAGAGTGAAGAAGGTAATCAGCTATGTCTTCCCTTTTAAGAAGCCAATCACCTCAATCAGTTTGCAATTTATCATTTTTATTTCTTTCCTTCTAACATTAGCAGTAATATGGAAAGGTTGATCTTTAAGTATAGTTAATCTAGAGTTCTATCTCCATTAATCCTCCTCTTTAGCGTGTAAGGTATTAATAAAATTAGAAATAGACTTTACTTGAGACAGGGCTTCATTATCCATAGGGAGGGAATGGAGATGATTTAATTGATGTTTAAGAGTTGAAATTTGAGAGAAAATATCCCAAAGGTTTCCTTGTTCCATTCTAAGATATTTTCGAAGAGAAATGACTTTAATTAAGAGGAGTAAATGAGTAAGCAAACAAGGAATAAAGTATGATGTGTTTAATGTTTATTGTTTATTCTAGTTCAGAAATGTTTCCATGTTGCTGACTTGGTGCATTCAAAGCCATTTGAGTCCAATGTACGCATCTATGCACCTCCTTTATGTTCTGCACTCAATTATAGTTCTTTTCTCTACTAAATTCTTTGTTGAAGGATGCCATTGTCAACTTTATCCTGCTAATCTTTTTAATTTCATCTTATTCAAGTATATTATGAATGGAGTATTAGGTATTTTGTATTTACATATGTGATATGTCAGTTTTTGTTTTCCAGGAGAAGGCAGTCCAATTCTGAATTAGTTAAGGTATTAACGCTACTAATGTACAATGTCCAATATTTTCTCCATGGTCTTCTATTTTTACGACTTATAATTTGTTTAGGAAGTCACCTCTTATGCAAGTTTTGTTATGACGACATTATTTCCTACTAAGTAACTATGCATGCTTCATTGCTTCCAGTTTCAGAGATTGTAAGGTAAGAGCGGAGAATTTAGGGATACCGTTTTACCGAAACACAGTGGTGCTTGTATCTAGCGAGCGATAAGATTAGATTCTATATTTGATATAAGAATAGTTAATATGATTATACTCATTTCTCCCATGCTGTATATTCTAGGCTGATTATTCCAAGTTACATACATTTGTTCAGAATTTTCCAATAATGTTGGGGTTCTAATTCTTTCAATATTTTACAAATTGTCATGATGTTCAAAGTCGGTGCAACCTGAAATGGATGAAGTATACCGATCAAAAAAATAAACAAATGAAAGAAAGGATGAAGTTCTTTCTGTTGTTTCAAAGTTTGTAATATACTCCCCGTGCAGAAGCCCTGTCTTCATTGTTTGGATTAACTGAATGAATCCTCGGGTTTAATCTGAATGACTATTTATGATTCTAAAATGTAGGATCAAGGTTTTCAAGGAGGAAGCAGGAATAGTGATACTTGGGAGAAGGTTGACCGCATTCGGGATAAGTTTGAATATGACAAGGAGAGAAGAATGAGTGTGAAAGGTTGGTTTCGTGATTAATAATTTAAATTTTTGTTGTTGTTGTTGTTGCTGTGAACAATATGCATAGGCATCATAACATTTCTGTTTCCTCTTTATAATTCAGATTGAATCCAAGAGTAAGTGTCTGAGACTTAAAAATTTACTTAGTCTACCATAAATTCATTTCAAAATCTTCCACAAAAAATAGCCTGTCTATCCACTTATGATATGATTTCAATAGTTGTTTATCTGTCTGATTTTCATAAACTTGGCATCTATATTTAAGCTTCTAACCTAAACTTGACATATCTTATATATAAAGTAGATACCAGATTTCCCAATTAGTTTCCATATTCCCAGTTTTACACCAAAGTTTTTAATGGGAAGGGTACCGGAAAGTTAGACAACCACTTATTTTTTGTTCTTCATTGAAAGGGTACATTTGTAATTAGCCTATCACCCGAAAAATAACCCAAAAGACGCACCGCTTCGAGCAGTTTACCAAAATTAGCAAAACTAAACTGTTCGGTCATCTTCTCTAAACCAATCTCTTTCTCAACTCTCTATCTCTGCGCCTTTACATTTTTTTTCCGGATTGATGCATCAAGGAGGCGATTCTTTGAGATAAATCCGTTCCATGAAGAACTGCAATACCAAATCTCGTTTCGAAGTTCATTAATCTGCAACAAAATCTCTGATTATTTTCCTATCTCTGAACAAAATTGTTGGATTTACTGGTATGTTTTAGTTAGTATTTTTTTTATAAGCACTTTCTATAATTTCTTGCAAGTAGACATTAGTATTTTTTATATATAATGCCGAAACTTGCTTTTTGCTTATTTAGCAAATAGAGACAGAGACACCGTTTCGCCGTTTCACTCTCCTTCCTGACCAATACCCCACTCTTCCATTCCCAAATTAACTTTAAAATCGAAATACGAAATTCATTAATCTGCAACAAAATTTCTGATTATTTTCCTATCTCTGAACAAAATTGTTGGATTTACTGGTATGTTTTAGTTAGTATTTTTTTTTATAAGCACTTTATGTAATTTCTTGCAAGTAGACATTAGTATTTTTTTATATATCCGAACAAACTTGCTTTTTGCTTATTTAGCAAATAGAGATAGTTTTAGTTAGTTTCACTCTCCTTTACCAATACCCCACTCTTCCATTCCCAAATTAACTTTAAAATCGAAATCTGAAGTTCATTGCGATTATTTTCCTATCTCCGAACAAAATTGTTGGATTTACTGGTATGTTTTAGTTAGTATTTTTTTTATAAGCACTTTCTGTAATTTCTTGCAAGTAGACATTAGTATTTTTTATATATAATGTCGAAACTTGCTTTTTGCTTATTTAGCAAATAGAGACAGAGACACCGTTTTGCCGTTTCACTCTCCTTCCTGACCAATACCCCACTCTTCCATTCCCAAATTAACTTTAAAATCGAAATACCTTATTTCGAGTTTTCACATTTTACTTTCTTCCCACCCGCCGAAATTTTCTTGATCGCTGGTAATGGTTTGCAAATAATTATTATCTTCTTCGGATTCAATTAATCTTCTTTTTGAATTCAAATTAATCTAATCTATTGCCTGCAACTTTGGTGTCTTTCTTTTAGTAGTTCGAACAATTATTTGTGTATCAATCACCAAGACCTGTCTGATAATGCTGGAGTATGAACTTTGTTTTTCCACCTATAAAGTTTTTAATTTCAGTTCAAGATCGTAATTAATGTATATGGGGATGACTATTTTCGAATCCATGTTTTGCCTTTGTTCACACCATTGTCATTCTATTCCACTTCTTCACCATTGTCATCTTTCATCTTTCTTTCCTTATCTTTTTCATCATCTTATTAATTTTAATGTACGCAGAAAATAAACAATCTTATCTCTGCAGGCATGCAACAATTCTTCAAGGCATCCATGGTCATGGGACTTGAACAGGCAATAGGTAAGAGTGGTTTATGAATTTTTACTATATCCAATTCAATTGAACTATCGTTAGTAGCATCACCAACAATACAAATGCCACGACATGCTCATTCTAAATACAAACCATAACTTTATATTTTGTCTGTTATATTAATTCGCTTAGATGCTCACAGTGGGAACTTAGATTCCCCTCTTTGAATTGAAGCAATCAAATGTGAGGGATCACTGTTATTGCCTAATACCAACCTACAATCAAATTATTAGAATCAACACTTTTTTCAATAGTTGATTTTTATTTCTTTGTGATGTCCACGCATTATATCAAGTGAAGAAGAAGCTAATGTGTTAGCCAGATATTGCGAAACTTATGGTTTTAATTCCTTTAGTTTACTCTATGAATTGGCACTCTTCAATTCGGTTTGAGTACATTGTTCCTCCTTCATTTAGCAAATTAGACTTTTGTAGTAGTTTAAGTGTGAAAAAGTTGGTCTATGGAGATCTAAGTGATAAAAGGTCAGTAATTAGTAACTGGAGGTATTGCATTTTATCTTATAATTATACAATGGTATACGCCTATTTTATTTGATCACGGTCATGCGGGTCATTGATACTTCTTGCTCTTTCTTTTTATAAGATACATGAATAACTTAAAAATGGTATAAATTGTTGTCCAACTTTTATATATATGAATGGTTTCTTACCTCACACGTTAAGAAGAATTTCAGTCTTATCATAAGTTCTTCACATTTTATTGGAAAGTTATTTCTAAATTTCCATGCATGTATTCATGGGGAAGAAGATATTAATCTTATATATATTTTTTTCAAAAGTTTACTTTCCTTCCAAGGAATTTGTATGAATTTATGCTTATGAAAGATGTATGGTACTCTTATTTTTTTCTTTATGTGATCATGTGTTGCTCATACACTTAGAATAGTTCTATTTAATTAATATATAGATATTAGTTTTAGTTTCTTTAGGCTCTGAATTTCTAATGTGTTAGAAATTATTATTATTATTTCATATCGGGAAAAATGTCATTATGTTACATATATTTCTTCAAATTTCTTTATGGGGTTTTTGTATACTTCTCGAAACATGTCTTAATAAATGGTTGAATGGTGGTTAAGAAGTAGATGGTCTAATTGGTTCAGTGCACCTATTCTTGATTTGTTGCTCAAGTTTGCTATCAATGTTTTTGAAATAGATGATTATTTGGGTTTTGGCTGTTTTTGCAGCTTGCAATTTTGGGAAAAAATGTTAAAGTTGATTGCATGGTTGAGACATTTCTGTCATTGATGAACACATATAATATGCTTTATGTGTAAGCATTGCTTAAGTTTGGATTTTCCATTATTTTGTTGCATGTTATGTGCTTTGTAGAGTTAGCAAAAAGAATGTAACTTCACTATTTTCGTCGTTTATTATTTCACAGCGTAAGTCTTATCATCTCGATCTACTTACTATTCTTTAGTTGCCCGAAGAACGAAACCCACTTAAGGATAGGTGCAAAGAAACCTGTTTGGTTTCAACATTGATAAATGTTACAGATCCATATTTAAGGAATACTAAATTAATATCCTTAAGAGTGGAGTCTAGCATTTTTGTGTTTACTATTAACTTCATTACATTGCAGAGGTCAAAGAGATTTCCTCTAGAAATTTGTAACCTTGGCTCTGAAACCAATCTCCTTTGACTTCTCTTTTGTTTGGATTCCTCCCCATTTACTAAATTCTGTGTTTGCAATGTCTCATGCAAGATGTGGATGGCAGTTACCTCATTTCTAATCTTAAATGAACTATATTTGTCTTCTATTCATCTTCATCTTTCAGCCTCATTTAGTTGTCACTCTTTTAATTGTTAGGTTTGAAGTTAGACATTTTTTCTATTATTAATAGTCCTTTTTAAGCCCAGTGATGATCAGTTGCTAAGAGTAGCCACTTAATCATGTATTTATCAAGGTGAGACACAATTTAAGAAACCCACAAATTCGATTTCCCTTACTGTCATGTGTAGAGTAGTTCTACTTAGGATCCCATTACTTATGGTAACTGGTAGTTCTAGATATCGTGATATGAATCACTCTTTTTTTTGTAATGTACACAAATCACTGACTTTTAATATGTTTTATGGAATTGCCTATATTACAGTTAGGGTTGCTATTCAAGGGGCTATCTCTACAAATTAGTATTAGCAGACTTCAAGGAGACTCAGTCTTATCTTGGATTTTATCAACTTTGGAGGATATTAACTCAGTACTGAAACTTTTCATTTTGGGGCTAGATAAATGTGATAGTTTGAAGTGATAACCTTCTTGAGATAAAAGGGTACTGTTTAAGAAGATGATTCCCTACTAGAATGATCATCTCTATTTGGATTACCTGATCGAAGGCATGTGTTGAAGGGGGCACACTTGCATATGTCTTCCATACATCAGGATCACGCAGGTTCATAACAAATAAGTGCAGTAGGCATAGTGTGATTACAAATGATTTTCATACACTATTGAGTACTCACTTAGATTGATAATATTCCTTATATCTAAGAGCTTCTCTCTTTGACTGCATAACATAATTTCCATCAAGACCATCTAAGAATCCACTGACGCAGTATACGCATCCATTATGAGGTGTGACGACTACAGAGCTCTTCAGCGTGCACCTACAAATCACCTTATCATTGGAGTGTACATAATTCAAACAACTCTTTTCAGGGCAATGACTCCAGTGACAGTTCAATGTAGATAAAGAAGTAATACAATCCCAATGTACAATTGGAGATTTCCTATCTGCATTTGTAGATGGTAGTAGTAAATAGCTGATCCTTGGAACGGTGTCATTTTGCTGGTGTTTGTCCAATGCATCAGCCACACTGTTCCATTTTTGGTCAATAAGTAACCTTAAAACAGTAAGCTGGAACTTTGTAGTCACCGAAACCTGGAAGCAAATATGATTACAGTAACAAAATAAAGATTTGAAGTCGGTCATAATGTGATAACCTTATTAAGTCATATCATGCATTATATCGAAAGTAGTTACCTGTTCTGGACTAAGAAGAATGGTACCAACGTAAACTATGTTTATCCCTACTGAGCCCTTACTGACAAATAAGTCAAAATCCAAATGCGTGAAATCATTTCCAAGATTACGCTTTACAGCAAGTATAATATTTTCAAAGGAAACATCATCGTCAAAATTTTGCTGCATTTCAATTGTATAGCAATGGTAGATCTCCTCAATGTGAGATGGTGTCTTCATTTTAAGGCAGATCAAGAAATTCATTGTAGTTTATTTGTAAGAACTCCATTCCTAACTTGCTTGAGCATACTGGAATTCAATGTAAATGCAAATCTTTGCGTTTTTGGTAAGGAATGCATTTTTTTTTTAGTATTTTCTATAGCAGTAAATTATTTGATTATGTCAAAATTTTCTTAGGATACTAGATTTTAGTGTACGTAAATGACCGGATGAGTTAGCAAAAAACATGTTCCGTTGTTCCACAATAGTTTGGCCACTTTGGTGTATAAATGTAGGTAGCTTTCCATGCCATTCTCACTCTTCTTCCAAATAAAAATTTATTATCTTTGTAACACACGCAACGATGTGTCCGTTTACTCTGTTATAGCACTGAATGCTGGAGATGGATTGGAGCATGTAAACGGAATTCATTATAAACAATGTGATATACATTAAATAGGTACGCATAAATTAGTAGGTATAGGTTCTTTTGCCTTTATCAAACTATGAGAACGGACGTTGAGGGCCCTAGAAGTATGTAATTTTCAGTCCTTTTTTACTATGGTCAATTGTGTATTACTAATTATGGTGACGGCAACAACTCATTTAGACTCTAACTTTATGACTATATTTGGTTATTAGATTTTTTTTGTTGGAATTTGATTTGTAATGCAACAGTGATGTTACTAATGGCTAATGGCTATTAGATTTGTTCTGCCATCTAATAGTGATGCGATAGGATTTACGTAAATAGTTGTTCTATAAAACTGCCTAACAAGTAAGCTGAGCATCTTTCCCTTATGTCAAAAATTCTCAGTGAGGGATAAGGTTTAGCTTAGTGGCCTTCCTAAATAGGCTACAATCAAGTGATGCATAACAGTAGTCTGACAGAAAGTCCAACTTAGATAGATTTTCATCCAAGCCAAACCAACAGACATAACCCCCGACCTCCAACTATGTTAATACCATAGGACTTCCCAGTTGACCATCAAATCCTGGCCGGAGCAGGTTTACTTTGGAGAACCATCACTCATGGAATGATTTTAGAACTGAATGAATGGCTATAGTTCCTGGTGTACATTGAGAATGCATGGCTATAGTTCCTATATACATTGGAAATGATGTATGTCTTTAACCTGATTCACAATCAACTTGCAGTTCAAGCTTTTGTAGGGTATGTCATGCCTTGGTAGCTCGAAGCAAAATGGTTAAGAGAAATTCAAAAGTTTCAGGAATGAAGGATTAGGTACTCATAAATGGCATGAAACCAAACGATTACCAAGATGGGAACAACGTCAGGCCATACTTTGTTACTAGAATAGAGATCCCTTTCACTGTAAATGGTAATGTTAAGGGAAAAACTAATATTTGCTAACCATTCTCTTGACGAAAATGTTCCACGAGACTACCATTTGGGTCAATATTTATATTCTCTGCATCCTTGCAATGAACCATGCTACAGTAAGCCCATGTCAAGAGACTCTGCACAAACACCATTCATCCAATGCAATCAATAGGCAAAAGATCTAAAATCAATGCTACATAAAATGACCATTCATCCAATGCTATCAATACACAATGCTCCTCGGAAAACCAAGCCACCACTACCAAGTACAATGACATGTCACCAACCAAGTCACAACGTCACCACCAAATGGCAGTCGACGACAGGTGCCAGCGTGGTAGTACTGTTCAAGTTGATTTTGGAACCACTGGTGCTAATACAGATATTGAGTCCTCACTTGAAAGATTTGGAATCAGTACCAGTGATGTGTCACTTAATTTAGGACTTCAACACAACGGAAAACTCCCGGAGAACAACCGATTTTCAGTTAGCGACTTTGCAAGCTGCTAAAATTTGGACTACAAGTATATCATACTTTCTTTTTGCCCTTTCATTTTAATTTACCCCTCTCAATTATTTTTGGTAAATATATATGAATGGAAAATGTAGCTTTGTGTTAGTTAGCTAGATGAGAATGAGAACTACTAAAACATTTATGACATCTTATATGTTTTTGGTAAATCCAGGTTTTGTATTTTGATATCAATGTCAAAAGCTTTGTATCATTTCAATAACCTTCAGGACTCAGGAGTACAATGTGATATTAACTAGACTAATTATCCAACCGTGCTTCTGATATTGCACCAGATATTATAAAATTGATGTCTGTGTTTCAAAGAGGGGACTATGGGACTTGGCTGTTATATGAACCTCTGGTCCACACCACTAGGAGAGAATCGCAGTTCTTCCTACATCTATACTTTTATTAAGATATAAGATCTTTAATGTTAAACAAACTATCAACAATAGCTACTAAATGAACACTATCAACAATAATGAATTGAGTTTTTATGAATGAAAAAGATAGTGGATGTAGATAGGTACCTGTTGAGTAGACTCTAAGGTGGTCTAGCTTAACCCTATATTTTTGAAAATTTACTTTAATAGAAGAGAATGTGACACTGGAACCAACTCCTATTTTTGGATGTCTTTTAGGTTTTCTTAAACATTTTGCAAATGCTTATGCCTTATGATTACCCAAAAAAGCAACCAGCTTTTTAATCGTGTTTAATATTGTAAAAATATAGTGTATTGACATGCCCCCATACAAGATCGAACTACAGACCTTCATTTTACAAGACTGACGCTCTACCACTGAGCTATACGGGTTGTTGTTTGCCTTGCCAATTATTGTTTATAATTATTTTTAATAAACATTCCATTCCATGTTTCAAAGTTCAAACGAAACTCCGACACATAACCTAATCACCCAATTGCAAAGTTTCCAAGCTAAAGTTCAGCATCCATAGCAATCCATGATTCCATGAATCAAATATGTCCTGCCATTGGTGAGCAATCTTTCAATAATGAGTTAGTACATAATGGCCCAAACCAACTCATTGTTTTACAATACTCAATCCCAGAACAATATATAAAATAGCCCAACCCAGTCCATCATGAAATGCTTAATATATGGTGGACCAACTGATTATTATTTTGAAAAAGGTGCGTAAAATGGGATGTGCAGGACTGCAAGGCAAGCTGATCCAATTTATCCAATCTAGGGACTAGGGAGGCATACAATTATACAAATGAAAACCGTTGACTATAGTTATTTATGAAATGCTTGAAATTGAGAAAGAAAATGGCTAAATCCACACAGATATTCACTTCTTGCTCTTTACTGATGGCTTTTCTATTTGCTTACTCTGCATCAGTTGTTCATCTAGGAATAGCATAGCCGCTTGACAAACTGCACTCCTTCAACATACACTCTGCACCTTCTTCATTATCTTAATCAAGTGGAAACCCGAAACCTGCCAAAATTATGCATGTACATCAAAGGAATGTGCGACTAACAATAGGGTGAAACAGATGTAATTCAGCGATGCAACCTCCATACAGATGGTTTGAAAAAAACAACACTCCATCATTTGAATCATTCAATCTCCTATACACATAAAATAAGCTACACATTATATGGATAGCTTTGAAATGGTTATCTTGCCACATAGCCATTTTCAGAAAATCTATTATTGACACATTCAATTCACTCCACCTATTATATCCGACTTAATAGATCTATAGAACAAATATTAACAGTGACTAATGTATTTTTTCTAATAATTATATATTGACTAAATTACAAGCAGTTAAATACCTCTTCGAATATATTTATTCGCAACATACAAGAGCATCAAATATCGAATCGTATAAAGAATACAACTAGCGTATTGAAGTGTTTTTTCCTTATTGAAGTTTTTTGTTAGACCTCAACCTATATTAATCTAAACCCTATACATGCTTTCATTCCTTTAATTTTCTCCACCCCAATTTACTTGCACGTGCCCGTTTACTAGTAAATGTAAAGAGTGTACACTGCAAAATATATGCAATTTAAACACCAATATTCTTTGGGCTTTAAGCTCTTTGTCGTTATATGATTCCCTGTTAAAGTGAAGACCACCTTGCTGTGATCAAGGGGAGAGAAAAAATGGAGAACCCTGCCTCAAACAGTATGAATCACAACCATGTTTGTTGCTGAGATGTTTAGTATAGTCCCACATGGGAAGTTTAAAGCCTTGTACTATAATATAAAAGTTTCTGAGCCTCTCCACATCACCATTTGGTTTTGAGTTGGATGCTCATAGAGTTTGAGACTTGTTAAATGCACAGACAGATTCTTTTCTATACACCCTCAATCCAAGCCAAACCCAAAGAATAGTTTACCATCCCTGTAAGGACCTTTTCAATTAATTGTCTTAGTATCCATCACCATTTGTGCACTTGACACAGTCACTGTCTTTGCAGCTTTTGCTCCAATGAATCAGGGAACCAGCTTCAATTACTCTGAGTCAGATTCCAGGATTCAGCCGTTTGATGCCGAGAAACACTTTCCTGAGTCTGAAAGTGACCTGAACAGAAACTACAGGTGAAATACGCAGAGAGTTCCGGAAGGCGAAATCCATTGTCTCACCACCATGAGGTTGTAAAGTGATAATAGTAATGCAAAGTGACTTCAAAGAATATTGGGTTCAAACCCGAGGAAGAGGCAAATAATGAATTCTAAGTGAGCTTTGCGGGGATATTCTAACCAGTCAGTACTTTCCATCTGTAGTAAAGCTGGGTGTTTCTGTCTTCATCTGTAACTCTTACATGCTTACTGATAAATCAGATAGGCACAGACTACATACACATCAGTCGTCATGTAGTTTTTCTTGTGATACTGTGTGTCCATTGATAAATGGCCTTCATCATTTTAATTTACAAGCTTTTAAAGGAGAATATTTTTTATGATCGGATCAGTACCTTATCTAATTCAGTTTAAGAATTGAAATTAATCTAGCAATGTTTTTGGGATTGCTCATTACCGAACTGCTTTGAAATAATTTTACGGGTCTACAGAATCTGCCAGAAGGTATGGTTCTTGATGAGTGACTTGATGGACTCATTCGTAATTCGCATCTTGATGTAAGATAATATTCTCTGAAAATATTTTACTGAATACGGTTGATGTTCTGGACTGAACTACTGTGGCCATTGTGTTGGTGGAATATGGATTGAACTCATACTGCGGCAAATGAATGAGCAGCAAGAGGGGGCAATTGAAGAGACAGATACCATCCACAAAAGTACAAATACCATCTTTCAAAAATACGAGTCTAACAACGCCACTCATCAAACGTTCAATATAGACAAATGTCAAAAGACTTTTGCAATCACTCCACTAGTCCACTGATGAGCTAACTTACTGGAATACATGTTCAGCATCTATCATTTGCAAAAAATCACCAAGAAAAAAAAAATTGCAGGTCACAAAATTAGGGAAGTAAAAATGTCATATCTATTAGAAATTTAGAAGGCATCAACTCAAGTCCTATAGCAATGCATTTCTCCCCCAAACCTCCCTTTTGGTAAAAATAAAGCCAGAGCTTTTTGGTTATCAGATCTTACCAACTCTTACGCAAGGCCTTTACAGAAATGAGCTGAGGCTCTACCACAATGGGTGGTAACCTACTTCTAGTATTATTTGATGTTGTAGTTTTAACATGAAAATTGTAGCCTGTATAACTTGATCCACATTAACACAATCCATATGAAAGTATAACATATAATAAGCCTTCCTGTTAACAGCGCCACTGGCGATAAACTGGACCCTACTGAGTTTTCAAGGGTAGCACATTCATAACTTAAAGTTAACACTGCACAAAATTAGTAATTAAAGATCAGAAAGCATAATATTGAAATATCCATAGAATAATTCTGTATTGCCAAATATGATTCCGGACGAATTTAGCCCTGACGTCTACATTCCACTGTGACAATACAGGGGTCAGAATCTAGAACAACAGGAACCCATCCATGGCAGTATAGCACATACTATCAAGTTTGAACCTATTTATTTCCTTCTGATAACTACCTAGTTCAACACTATTTCCTCTTTCTATTTTCGAGGTTACTGAATTCTCAAGAACATCACAAATTCTTAAGAACATACCAAAATAATACTTTAATTTCCTTAGAATATACCAAAAGCCAAATAACATCATAGATTCTTTGGTAGCTAGCTGCTTTTTCTTTCAAAGAAAGCTTAAGCATCAAAGTTGAACTCAAACTATGACAGATATATTCGACTAGAGCCCTTCTCTCTCTGCATGCATATATATCACTCTGAACACTACAGATTATTGGAAAAGATGCCACCAATATAGTTCTCAATGGAAAGGCAAAAGAATAAAGCTACATTGTTCAATGAATAACAACATTGACAATTTTGTTCAAAAGCTAAACTATAGGCATTTTGAGAAGGATACAGAGAAGAATAACAATCAAGAAAACTCGAACTACCATAGATATATTTGAGTGGAACCCTTCTTTTCAGGGTACATATCATTCAGAGTTTCAGACCACGAGAAGTGTTAATAAAAGGTAAATAGTAAAAGGATGCTACCTAAATGTATTGCCAAAAAGGCAAAGAATAGCGTACATCACGAATATCAGTATGAATAATTTTGGTCAAACGCTAAATTATAGACATTTTCGAAAAGGATGTCTGAGATTCTACCAGAAAGCATAATCAAGTTCTTTAAGCAGTTTTTGATGTGTTATTAGTAAAACATTAACTATTACGTATGAACAATAACAAAACTCATGGTTGTTGTGTCAATCATTCCTAACATATTAGCACGATATTAAATGACGATAAATGATATCAAATAACATTCATCAAAAGTCTACAAATTTTAATCCAAATAACAATAACATCAAGTCTAAGAGTAAAACTCATGAGAAAAGGGACAATAACTAAGGTGATTCCGCTCTGATAGCATCATTAGCTAGTTCAGCACATTCAACAGCTTGTTTAAACACATGCATTATGCATTGGCTGTTGACGAACCATTCTCCACATAGCCAAAGTTGTAGTCTGGGCAGGCAAAAAATAGTACATGAGCATTTTATATGTCGCTCCATCAATGTTACATCGTATCTACTCCGTTCTTTACCAAGAACCATATCTCCAGACCTAAATCTCACTAACTCATCTTGTACATGAGTAATATTATAAGTACGAACTTCAATGTTAAGCCTTCCAATTTTTTTCTCGTCTGGATTTCTCATTCTATTTTAATAAAAGTAAAGAAATACTCACCTCGAGTCTGCTCATAAATTGTTTCAGGATTCTAAGATGCACTCTCAAACTAGGATTGGTTAGGAGAATACTTCACGTTTGAAGTCGATAGAGATGCAGCTTCTCCAGTTGATATACTGACCGATTCTAGAGTCTCCGATTCCACTGCCATCTCAGATTTTTTATTTTTGATTTTAGGTTTAGGATTTTCTTGGTTTAGATGCGAGTTCGAGAGAAAGAAGATGCGTTTTTACGGCAAATTTTGTATTTTAAACTCAAATAAAAAGCCCGGCCTATCGAAACTAACATTTTTTTTTTGGCTCAATTCACTATACACCACACTAGGCCATGCCATACTTGGCTCAACTACTCCCTCCACTTGTCAATAGAGTTCGTGCTCTGCTGAAAGATCTTCTTCTGAGTCAACATTCTCATGAATTCTCATGAAGGTATTGTCTTAATCTTTAAAGAGTTTCTTAATTTATATCATTTCATGAAAAAAATGAGTTATTTTCATTGTTCTAAATAAAATACATTGTGTAAATTCTATATTTTTCAGATGAAGCAATACAAAATGTTGGATTAGAGTCCTCGTGGTTTAAATCCAGTCAGAGATTATGTGCTTATATAAGCTGTAATCTTTATCTGGTCGGTAATTGCCTTCTTTTTGTATTTATAATCTCACCGAACATTGAATATTGTCTTCTGATGTTAAACTATTGTGAATATAAAATTTGAAGGAACCTCCATTGAAAATTGTTTTTTTGTTTTTCTTCTTTGATGTTTTTAAAAATACTTGCAATGTGTAGCCTAACATGTCTTAAATCTTACAGAGGATCCTACACCTGTAGAACACAAAAATCTTGCTACTTGGGGAACTGATGTGCCCGATGATGTGGTTCTTGACCAGAAAAAACTTGCTGAATCACTTAAGAAGGTTTGTGTGTCCGTTGTTATTCCTTTACCTATTATATAATTCTTGCGTCAACAGTTGGCTATATATGTACGTGTTTCTTGTTTGAAACTCAAATTTTACCTTAAGAAGCTCTTAATCTCAACCTAAAACACATTCAACCTTTAACTTATTTTGTGCTTGGAATGGTCGAGTTGAGGTACAAAGGCTTTCCTTCACCACTGCGTTTCATATTCTTTTGAAAAACAATTGCTGCTTTATCATAAGGGTGAGTTTCTTGTTTTTTACAACATAGATGACACTGAAAACGTTTTTTCTCGGCAGGAGGATGAGAGAAAGAAGGAAGAGAGAGATGAAAGAAAACGCAAATACAATGTCAGGTGGAACGATGAGGTATGCTATTTCTTTTGCGTTCTCCAGTGATTGGTAAAGATACAACAAATTTAGTATTGGATTATTTTGGACAGTCTTCTTGTAGCTCATAGCATCGATTCTTTTATAGGTTACTGCTGAGGATATGGAGGCATATAGGATGAAGAAGGTCCATCACGATGATCCAATGAAGGAGTTCATCAATTAGTTTCCCTCTGGTTTCAGCAGTTTTGAAGCGTTTGAGCAGATAATTTGGGTACGCTTGTACTTATGTCCATGATATCTAATGTGCTGTACAAATTACTCTTGAGGAGGCTAGAGATAATTACAGTCTATTGTTTGAATTACTCATGAAAGATCTATTGTATCAGCGTAGCTTGTGCTTCAAATCTCATGTTCTATTTGGAGGCCGAAATGATGTAATAATAACAAATATTTTGATGGTTTGTTCAAGATCTAGAGATAATGGCGAAAAAGATTAAAAGATTAAAGGATGGTTTGATTCTAAGAATGTAGTTGTATTGTATCAGCCCATAGAAAAAGATGCTTTCTGCCGATATTCAATGAATTGGCGTTGTTATTCATTTTGTTGACATTTTGTTGAAAATGATTTAACCTATTGATTCTACGATGGGACCATTGAAGTATTGATGATATTTTGTGGAGGTTTCATGCATATCTCGTCTATGATGTTATAAGCCAAAGAACAAGAACAAAGGTGTTATTCAATACCAACTCTTTATTTTGTATGAACAGGAAAAACAATAAACATCTTGTTAGTTTAGAAAATGAGGGTGTGAGCAACTTTAGGCTGCGCAAGAAGGCATAATTTGATACCGACTCGTATTTCATAACTCCATTATGAACGCCTTCTGCAACATTTTTAGGTTTACATCCCTTGTCTCAAGTTTTGGAGTGTTGACATGTATTTTGAGGATAAATAGAAAATTAACAAAACGAATAATAGGGATGTATATGAACTCCACCACAACGAACTCTAACACTAAAAACAAGGAATTAGAAACTGATTTTTGGTGGAGATGTTCTCCACATAATAGAGACTTTGAAGAAATACGACCTCGTAAAAAATCGTTTAGAATGTTGTGAAATTATTTAACGGTTTAGATTTTGTTAATTTCGATACAACTTTTTTTTGACAATGTTTAGCATATTCAAGTGAGCTGATATAGAGCTGATTTTTTTCCTGAGAGACATAGGTTGTGCAATCTCGTATAGCTGCATTCTAAACTTTAGTATAGCTTCATTTAAACTTTTACACGTGCTTATGTTTCAGTCAAGGACATTCGAACTCATTAATCCTCCTTGGGTTGGAGACTTGGAGTGAGTTGGACGAATTACGCGAGGAGGCAATTCCTGATATATTACTCAAAAGAATCGACCATCCCACAAGCTAGGTTTTATTAAATTAAAACTGGAAACCATAGTACACATACTCCAACTAGTATCTACGCCAAAAGGCATTATTCTTACATTTTTATAGGAAATCTGACATCAGTAGATCCTTAAGCAATAGCTCTTCCCTGAGACTCGGACCTTGGAGCAAAAATCTCCGTCTCTTCTCTGTTATATTTTAAACTTCTGGCTTCTTCACTTGAAATACGGAAAGCATTCATGAGAACTTCTTGAGGCAATGCTCGGAGAGCCGAGTTCCTTCCTGCAAGGGTGCTTGACATGGCGTTATCGTTGGTTTGGAATGAAATCCATTCGAAACCATTATCACCGGCCTTTTTCACCACAGCAAAGTTCTGTGGAACAACTAAGAGCTGGCCTCGATGGAGTTCACCATCGTAGATTGGTTGCTGGTAGTTTCCAACAATTTGGACCCGAGCATCACCCTTAGTTACATACATAACACAGTGGGCATTCACATGCCACTGAGGAGCCTCGAGAGCGTTCTGCAGAAATTACAAAAAGCATGTCACTGGGTTTCAAGAATAGTGATGAACTAATAGATGTAAATTAGGATGCTGAGAGAGTACTCTGAAGTCAGTGTTTAAACTTTAAAGTGTGATTTGCAACGAATGGTGGAATATATGTTTTTTTCTTCACCCGCTCACTCACACTTTGAAGTTTGAACACAGCACGGTCATATTATTTCGGCTATAGTACCTCTGATAATCTGAATTTAGTAATTAAATCATATGAGCATTAAATTATTCAAATCATACCCTGTAGAGAACTCCCTTCTCGGCATTCAAGTTAAGTAGTCTCAAAATGGGAAGGTTCCTGCTGTTGATTCTATTGATGCGTCCTGCGTTGGGGTTGTATACATCAGATTTTGAGGGGTTGTCAATGTTCACTCTAAGCTTTATGTTGCAAAGAGGTTCCTCTAAACCATTTGGTCTTTCTTGCTGATATTCTTCTTCTTCCTCCTCCATTCTTGGTGGCCTAATAACTTGAAGCCCACTCTCCACACGGACGATACTTCCCCTGTTATCATTTTGGCCCTTTAACTTTTCTTGCTATATCTCTGCTAACACCGAAAGCTTCAGCCAACATCTGATCGTCGAAGCCACTGAAAATGTTGTTGGACGAGTTGTCTTGTTCAAAACCCTGGATGGGGATGTCCCTTTGTTGCCTTTCTCTTTGTTGTTGGGGGTTACCACCTAGGTAGAATGACTACAATGCAGATGTTATATATATCAGTCATTTAGATTTTTGAATCTATGGAGTATAATATTATGTGACTTACACATTTAGACGTATATTAATTTTGTGTGCAATATTCTTACCCTTCTATTGTTATCGAGTTGGTTTTCATTGTTGCTTGTGTCGAAAAGAGAGACCATGACAAGGGGAGTATCACCGTCGTTGTAGACCCACTTGGCAACTCCTGCAGGTGTGGCTACAATATCTCCTTGGCGCACGCGTCGGACCTTCTGATGCTGGTCTCCTTGTCTATATCTGCTCTGCTGGCCTTGTTCATGCTCACTCTGGAACTGTTGTTGTTGCTCAGATTGCTGAGTTGATTGGTATGTCTCTGGACAACCTGGGATAATTGTTCCATGCATACCCCTACCTGTTCAAGCATGCATAAACATATTTCATATCAATAACATAGGGATTTTATCTCACTTAGCGCTTAAAGAGTCTATAACCATGGTGCAGCCTATTTGGACATACAAAGAGGAAACAGTAGATGAGGGAGAAGGCTAGCCTTGGAGAATGTAGGAAAGCTTAGGTGCGTTGTTGAAATGAGGCAGGAGAAGTCCTCTAGGCTGGATTGTATGACGAGTTACTGCAACACCGGCGCACTCCAATTGCTCGTTGTTCTCGTCCCAGTGTTCGGTAACACCAGCCTCGGACTGAATCCTACGAGTTGGTTCAAGTGCATCAATATTCTGGATACGGCATTGGCTTTGGGTTTCTCGTTGTGATTGTTGAGTTGCTTGGGCGTGGAACAAAATAAGAAAACAAACACTAAGTGAGAAAAGCAACGGAAGCTTTGCCATTGTGGGTGAATTAGTGACTAGTGACTACTACTATGAACACTTGCTTGTGTTTGATGTGAAGGGGTGAATCGGGATGGCGTGATATATATAGTAGTAAAGGGTGGCTGTGGAACTGACAGATTGCAATGGTTGGTGACGTTCTTAAGCCATCTTTCACCAGGCATGGCTATGAAACTCTATCAGAAGGCGAGTGTACAAAGATACAAATATTAGTTTTGTCCTTCTAAGAGAAAGATTGATACAGTGGGCAAGATATGCATCCATTGTTATTAACACAACTTTCATCAAGTGGCTGTGCAAAGTTCATGATTAGAGGTTACTTTCTTTTTCTGTTTCTCCTCAATTTCTGATTGCTATTTGGTCATAACGGTCGCAATTCAGGTGGATTAGGGGTGGCGACTAAGCAGTTTTTTAAATGTTTTGCTTGTTTGCTTTTCACTCTATTGTCGAGTTCTACCAAGGTGTTGAACAGAAGTGTAGAAGTATATATATCCAACTAAGTATCCATGCCTCTACAACTTAAAGGATCTCGTGTTACATTACGTCATGTTTACACTTGTCAAGTGTAATTTGGTCATTTATTAGTTTATTACTGACCAATTGTCTTTATATAACTCAAGTATGGCTACTGGCTAGACTGACAATAAAAAATATAACAAGGTTGTCTTCATTTCCATTTTAATTAGGTATAGGTAGGACGAGGGGAACTTATATTATGAAGTGCATTTGTGTGTTTACCAAACAACAGCATGCTACATGTCCACGTCATGTGTTCTAAGCGGCTCTGATTGTCACTGAAGTCAGGGCGGCTCAAACCTAGATGTGGCTTGTGACTGATCCAAGTGCAGCCTTTTTAACTTTAAAAATTTATTGAAAATTTGAAAGTTGTGTGTGTGTGTTTGTGTGTGTGAGAGAGAGACTCAAATACTTTGAGAAAAAGAGACATTGGTTAAGTTAATATGTCTTTAATATAGGTCCTGTATTGGGCGCCACTAAAAAAAATTAGATTGGGCAGCCTCCAGCCCAAGCCCACACAACAAAGCCCAAACAAAAGCCTACTACACCCCCCACCAAATCGCGAAACCGGAAAATCTATTCTAACCGGTCATCTCTCTCACGCAAAACCCTTCGACGTGGCCAAAATTATTGCAAAACCCTAACAAAAAAAACCCAAAATCAATTTCGCGAATTGAAGCAATCCAATCCATAATTATTGCGAAACAATCCAATCCAATTTCGCCATTGAAACTTTTGCAAGTTGGGAGACAATCCAATTCAGTTTCAGTAAAATATTCTCATTGCGAGTTCTTCAATTATTCTAAAATTCAGGTTGGTTCTTCTTAATTTTCAAGCTTGATTTATATACATTGCGCTCTGGGATAGAAAATATATATTATGTTTAGATTGGAGGAAGTTATTTTAGACATTCATTGATGTAGTATATATGATTGTAAGATGGGGGTTATATAATGTGATATGTTTTGGATTAGGACTATATATGATATTGAGTGGAGTGTTAAGACCTGAACATGGTAATGAGACTGATACAACTGTTCAAGTGTTGAAGGCGTTAACGCCTTCCATTCTTTTGTTGAAATCTCAAGCTAGGACGTGTGCGTTAAGGCTTGTAAGGGAACAGATGATTGTTGTGGCTAAGGGGAATGTTTATGTTAGGAAGGCTATTGTGTATCTTCCTACGTATTTGGTTAGTAGAGCTCCTAAGAGGTCGGAAACTCGGTCAAGGCTGGTGGGAGTCGATAATGGAAGTTGTTAGAGCAATGGAGTTGGAGGATCAGATTGGATTTGTGGAGTATGTGATTAAGTTGAGTCAAGGAAAGGCTAATCTTAGGTTAATGGCAGTTGATCGTTTTTTGTTGAGGGGGTACTACTGAAGCTAGATACTCACAATGCTTAGTGTCCACAAGTAAACATCAGTCAAAGAGTGAATACAGCATAAGACATTAACACTGACATTGTGTATCTAGAATTATATAGATTGCATTTTGTTGTGTAATTGTTTTAGTGGCGCCCAAATGCATTGTTGTGTAGTTAAGATGGGAATGTGTTCTGATGTATATAGCTCCGCCACTGCTGACGATTATGTTTCTGCATTTTGTTTCTTTGTTTATGATATTCTTATGTTTGAATCTTTGTGTTAAGAAGAAGTAGCTGGGTTTGTTTATAGTTCATGAGCTTTTACTTCCTCCCTTTCTTTATGACCTTATTTAAGCCTATATTCTGTTGCAAGAACCATATTCCAAGTGATGTTGTACACTTGTACATATTTCATGATCCCAAGTATTCCACTTTATTGGTGATGGGATTGTTTCGATTTTGTTTCCCATTTGCTGCTCTTTCAGTTTGAACTCTGTCATTCCCATAGTGCTAGTTTCAATCCTTTTCTTCTTCTTTGCTTGATAAACATAGAGAAAAATAATTGAGAATATCCCAATTCCAGCTAAGTCTCCAACTACAATTCCCACTATTGTTGCAGGCCTTAGACCACTTTGGCCACCTTGGTCAGAACCATTCGATGATGATCCGATTCCTGGTGAATTTGTAGTAGGGGAAGAATCAATGGTTTTCGTATCACAGCGATAGCAGGAGGAGAAGTAGTTGATGTAGGAGTAATAGTAGCGGAAGTAGTATCAGTTGTTGCATTTGGAACAACTGAGGAGTTTAAACATGAATTCTTAAGAGGTTTAATTTCCACAAAGATCTGGATTTCCAACAAGATGTTCAGTTGTCTGAGAGAGAAAAAGACTAGTTTTAGGAACTTCCCCTGTGAGAGTATTGAATGAGAGATCAAGTGTAGCATTTGCTAGAATTTTCTTAGCGAATTCAATTGGAATGTCTCCACTGATCTTGTTATAAGAAAAATTCAAGTAGTTAAGACTCTCTCCACTGAAATTCTTCGGTAAAGATCCATTAATCAAATTCGACGACAAATCTACAGCTTCTAATGAACTAAAACCACTAGGAACTTCACCAATGAAGTAATTATTTCTAAGAAAAAGAGTTGTAAGATCATGAAGAGAACTTAAGAAAAAGAGCTGTAAGATATATTTTGTTGCCATGTAGAGCCAACAAAATATAGTCTACATCTTTAGGGCCCCGTTTGAAAATTAAAAAATGAGTTGCTTTACATCTTGTTGCTAAACTTTCATAGTGCTCATCTTTCATACCTAGTATTTTCCTTTAGGGCCTGGATGTTATAAGAGAAGATACTTTTACCATTTTATGATTAGTGTTTCTGTACATTCTGTTACTCACCTTTCATACTGCTTATGTTCTTGAGTGAGTCTTGACTAATGAGTAATGACCTTGATCGCATGCAGCTTTTACAAGTACTTGCTTAAGGTCTGGATACAGGGGAACAAAACTGAAGCGGTAAAGCATTATAGGTGAGAAACCCCAATTGTGTCTCAAGTACATTGATAGAAGTAGAACAACTATTTTTTTTTTTCACTAGAATTCCTGTTGAATTTCTCTTGAAAATTTGGTCATCGTTACGAGATGAATGAATGCAGCAGAGGCTGTTATATGGCGAAAGTATGGATTTTTTTTTTTAAACAATTGAAGGAAAATGTGCAATAACACTTCTCTATCTAAAATGTCCTTTTGTTCAAGCGAGCAAATTTTTTAGAGAAATTCAGAGGGACATGTATTACAGTTTTGTATGTCAAAAACAGTTGAGGCAATTACATGAGGGCTCGGCAGTTCAAATTATGGGTAGGGTATGTAGTCAGCTGTACAAGTGGATAGGTTGTTTCTGCAACTCGAACCCGTAATCCGCAGGTCACAGTGGGACACGGGGCACCAAACTTGCTTTCTGTTTTGATAATGCCAAACACTACACTAAGACTAGAAGATTGCTTCATTGTGTCTTTAATGTCTTACCATCCAAGTTTCTTATTGGTCAAATTCGAACTATTTTGGCTTGTATTCTTTCTTAGGCTTAAATACAGAAATATGCAACGTACTTAGGTCCTATTAACACTTATATCAGCATAGAATTTTTTTTCACAAATGTATCAATGTACTATGCCCGATTTAATAAAAATAGCAATCCGTTAACTTCCGTCAGTTAAGTGATGATGTGTCATTATTTTTTCAATTTTATTTTATTTGTATTTTCCACTTAGCATGTCACATCAGTATTTTCTACCAACTCAGCATTTCTACCTTAGCATTGCCAACTCAGCACTGCCAACTCAGCATTTTCGTTTTTTTTTTTTTTTTTTTTTTTTTGACTGAAAAATAAAATAAATTTTTTTGAATTAATAAATAAATATATAAAAATAAATTAATAATTATATAATAATAATAAAATAATTATATAAAAAATAAAGAAATATATAATTAATATATTATTTTATTTATTATATATATTTGAAAATTATAAAAAAACTATAAAATAAAAAAATGATTATAATATAAAAATATATTATTTTATAATAAAAAATATATAAAAATATATATATATATATTATTTTATTTATTATATATATTTGAAAATTATAAAAAAATTTAAAATTATAAAAAATATTATAATAAAAAAAAATATATATATATATATATATATATATATTAAAGAAATATTAAATATATATTATTTTATTTATATATATATTTTTTAAAAAAAACTATAAAGAATAAAAAAAAGATTATAATATAAATATATATTATTTTATATATTTATTTTTTATATATATATATTATTTTTTTTTTTTTAATTTTTTTATAATTTATAGTTTTTTTTTATAATTTTCAAATATATATAATAAATAAAATAATATATTTTTTTATATTTTTTTTATTATAAAATAAAATAATATTTTTTATATTATATATATATATATAATAATAAAAAATATTTATTTTTTTTTTTTTTTTTTTTTATAAATTATAATTTTTTTTATAATTTATAGTTTTTTTTGTAATTTTCAAATATATATAATAAATAAAATAATATATTATTTATATATTATTTTATTATAAGATAATATATATTTTATATTATAATTTTTTTTTATTATTTATAGTTTTTTTTATAATTTTCAAATATATATAATAAATAAAATAATATATTATTTATATATTTATTTATTTTTTATATAATTATTTTATTATTATTATATAATTATTAATTTATTTTTTTATATATATTTATTAATTCAAAAAAAATTAATTTATTTTTCAGTCACTTAAAAAAAACGAAAATGCTAAGTTGGTAGAAAATGCTGATGTGGCATGCCAAGTAGAAAATACAAATAAAACGAAATTGAAAAAATAGTGACACATCATCACTTAACTGACGGAACTTAATGGATTGCTATTTTTGTTAAATCGGGCATAGTACATTGATACGTTTGTGAAAAAAAATTCTATGTTGATACAAGTGTTAATAGGACCTAAGTACGTTGCATATTTCTGTATTTAAGCCTTCTTTCTTATTTAACTTGATGATTTTTTTAACCTCCTTCTGTTTAGCTTGTTGATCATTTGCAGTACATGAGGAAAATAACTTTACATGTGTTTTTTTTTGATTGGCAACTTTACATGTTTCATTTGCTTCTACTATTATATTGCTAGTGGCTTCCCATGTCACAACTTTATCTTTCAAAGTCACCCATATTTAGAACAAATTTATATGTGTAGAAGCGTGCCTCCGACATATATCCATGTCTTGTAAACACATTGGCTTGTAGTTGATTTTCATTTGAAAGATCTTGATCTGCTGTAATTACAAGATTCATCAAAAAATCATCTGGGCATCAAAAGTGTGTCGTTTAAGTATTATAATCTTGAACGAATAATCTTAAACACAATCTTTCATGAACGTGTACAATAATACTTGATGTACATAAATCGGTTCATCAGAACCAGTATATATATATATATATATATATATATATATATATATATATATATATATATATATATATATATATATATATATATATATATTTCATTTTCGTGTAAAAGTTAGGTTATATGTACATATGGTTGTTGGAAGGATGTCATTATTGATTTCCAGGTTATGACAGATTTAAGTATACAAAACGTTGACCAAACAAAGGAAACTCTGCCCAAAATTCGATAGAATTTGGATAGCGTAACGCCTCATTCTATTTCTTCATATATACTTGGAGTTATCATAGCAAGCTTATAAGTATATTAGTTTTATGACTGGGATGATCTCCCTTTTCTAGTGTTTTTCTTTGTACATTGTTTCTTTAAATATGGTTTACTAATACTTGTTTTATTTTTCTTTGTAGCGATGGGTCCTCGATCAAAGAATGTGAAGAATGTAGTGAAAACTACATTCAAGGGTGTGAAAAAATTGTTTGGTGGCGGTTCCTCTAGTGGTGATGCAGTTGGAAGAAAGAGACAAAGGGCAGAGGGCTTAACGATATCAGCGCGTAGAGGGGACCATTTGGAAAAAGAGGTTCCTAAGGTTGATTCATCGAGTGAAGATAGTGTAGATAGTGATAACAATGTATATTTAGATGTAAATATAGACAAAGAGAAGAGTATAGTGGAAGAGGAGAGTGAAGAGAGTGAGGAGGATGATGAGGAGGGTGATGAGGAGGATGAGGATGAGGATGAGGATGGCAGGATGATGATGTGGAAGAATATGTGGTAGAAGACGTACCACTAGTGGAAGAAGCACCTCCGGTATTGGATTTCGTAAGAAAATCCAATGATGATTTGGAGTTTCAAAGAGGTGTGTATGGGGGTGGCCCGTATGAGTTAGAGTTGTTGTATGACTATGCGGTGCATGTCGCTCGCGATGTTTGTGAGAGAATGGTAATATTTTGTTTTTCTTGGGTACTTTGATTTTCTTTTACAAAATCTTTTGTTTCTGTTCATATATATTTAATGCGTGCTCGGTTGTTTCAGGAGGATCGCGGAGCATTGAAGTGTGTTTCGCACTTAGTGAAGTTATCCCAATGGGATTTCAAGAATGAATGTGAAAGGTCTCTGAGATTTGCCCAACAGTTGAGAAAGACTGGGTTGTTTGATCTAGTGGAAGGTTATCACGAGCATATGGATCCACCATTGATCTCTGCATTTGTGGAGAGATGGCATCTGGAGACCAACACCTTTCATATACCAATTGGGGAGATGACTGTGACTTTGGACGATGTTGTCCAAATCTGTAGAGTCACAGTTAGAGGTAAGGGTGGAATTCGAGCTAAACAAGCCGAGCTTTACCATGCTCAAGCTCGCTCGCTAATTACACGAGCCTTAAACGAAGCCGAGCCCAAGACGAGCTCCGAGCCCTCGGTTATTTTACACTATAAATATGCTATTTGAACTAAACGGGGCGAGCTTCATCAAGCTGAATTTGTTACTTTTATTTGAGCTAGAGCTCGCTCATATAGTAAATCTCCTACATATTGCTCTTAGTCCCTCCTATTGATTTGATTAGAGGAAGAGCGGTGATGAAAGAAAGCGGTGTTCAACTTCAAAAGTACATAGGCTAGATTTCATTCGGAGATGAAATTTTCACTTCAAAAACAAGGAATTCATTCGGAAGCCCCATAAGGTTCATGATAGCCCCATATGTGGGAAGGGAAGGTGGAGAAGGCCTCGAGTTTCCAGGAAGTCCAACGGACTATCAGAGCTTTTATTCTGTTTTTCTTTGGATGTGCCGTTTTTACTGACAAGTCTGGGATTGGAGTGCCTATATGTTATCTGAGGCCGTTGTTGAAATTCAGTGAGATAGAAGAGTATGCATGGGGTGCAACAATTTTGGCATTTTTGTATAGAGGTCTTGGGGCTCCCACATGTGTAAAGGTGAAAGGGGTTATAGGCTATATGACTCTTCTACAGGTAAAACTTGAGTATTTTAGAGTTTATTTTTTTTAATGTTAATTTTATTACTCTATCAATATGTTAACTATTTGTATATATCTAGGCATGGACCTATGAGTATTTTTGGTACTCAGAGCAGTCCCAAACTTCGATTATAGCTCGTTTTAGCCGCGTGCTCATAGACACACAGTAGTCGCTCCACACTATTACGATACAACGCATGCATTGCAGTATTATCAAGCGATAATTGATGATTTGAATTATTTCAATGTAAGTATTTAAGTTTAAGTATTTAAGTTTGTTTATATTTTTTTTTAGTAATTGATCATTGGACTTGTTAATGACACATTTGATTTTGTTTCAGGTTGATTGGCATCCTTACAAAAATGTCAGAGATACAAACCCGATCGATGACATTGCATATTTTGAGGGATTGCTATGTTTTTTCAACATTGTCGAGCTTTATGCTGTCGCAAGGGTGCTGTGTCAGTTGGGTCACGTGTAGCATGTACCTGTAGATCCTCCAATACCAAATTGGAGAACAAGAACTGTGGTAGGACGCGGGTTTGAGGTGAACTTGACCAATATTGGGCCACTTTACTGGGAGTCATGACAGAATCACGTGATCCAACCTTGCAATCGAGGACCTATCTCGTCTTATACATGGGAGTGTCATCAAAACTACATGACTTGGTATGCGAGGAATTCTCATGTAGTTTTAGTGAACCCTAAGCGTCTTCCTATTCATCCCTCCCTGGAGACACTGCCTAACTATTCACCGATTGTAAGTATTGTGATTTTTAATTGAGTTTCTATAACTGTGATTTTTTGCATTCGATTGGTAACTTATCTTGATTTTCTTTTTTTCGACAGAACGACGTCATCGATGAAACCAGTCGTTTGCTAGAGAGAGGTCTGCAATTAGTTGGGAATAATATGCCAGAGGAAGCAAGGTCCTCCTTCGAACGGGCGTACAACTTGACTAGGTGCAAGTACATTGATGGGCGTTATAGTTCATGATTTGTTTCAGTTTAGGGTTTGTAACTTTGTAATTTAATTGTTTGATGGTTGGATTATTTGAAACTTTGTTAACTTTGTTTCAGTTTTAGTTTGATGGATGTAATTTGTTTCAGTTTAAGGTTTGTAACTTTGTTAACTTCGAATGGATGAATTATTTGATTTGGAACGAATGGATGAATATGATGTTTGAATGGATGTTTGATGTTTGAATGGATGTTTGAATGGATGAATGAATGTTTGAATGGATGAATGAATGTTTGAATGGATGAATATGATGTTTGATGTTTGAATGATGATTAAGTGGAATTTGATGAATATAAAAGTGTTGTAAAAACGAAATGAACTTTCAAATTTTTTTTATCCAAACGACCCAGCCTCATCGTTTAGTATAAAGGCCAAACGACCTCGTCAGATCGTTTGCCCTTTATGCCAAATGACTTCGGCAGATCGTTTGCCTTTAAGCCCAAACGACCCAACCACATCGTTTGGTATAAAGGCCAAACGACTTCGGCAGACCGTTTGCCTTTAAGCCCAAACAACCTAGCCACATCGTTTGGTATAAAAACCAAACGACTTGACCATGTCGTTTCAGCAAATGACCCAGCCACATCGTTTGGTATAAAAGCCAAACGACTTGACCATGTCGTTTCGGTCATTATTGACAACATACGAACATTATTTCAAATCACTCGATTGTCGTCCAAATCAACTAGTCGATCACTCGATTGCCATCCAAATCAACTTAGTCGATCTCTTGATTTCCAAATCATTCGATTGCCGTCCGAATCAACTTAGTCGATCGCTCGATTTCCAAATCACTCGATTGCCGTCCGAATCAACTTAGTCGATCACTCGATTTCCAAATCAAATCAAATAAAAGCCCTAACATTATTTTCAAATAACATAAAAATAAAATCAAATTACACTTGTTCCAAATTACATCAAAATATCATATCGACAACATACAAACAACTTAGTCGATAACATGTACTATTGGGTCTTCAACGGGTTCATTTTCCCATATTAAATTGGGAATGTTCAATGCCATAAATTGCAATTGCCTTGCTGTCAAGGCCAAGTTCCAACTTTCAGCAATATTATATCGAGCTCTAAGCCATTGGCGCATTACTGGAAGAACCGGACAATCTTCAACAAGTTCAACATTGACAAAATGATTTCCACCAACATGTGCGCTACCCAACATTTAGGACACTCTTTGAGGATTTGCTTGGGTTCTCAACGGCATAATAAGGAAGCACTGACGAGCTCCTAAATGCAGGAGGACAACATTAAATCTTGAAACAAATAGGTATCCAGCAAAGGGCATGCTCATCCACTTATTTAAGGGTGCGTAACCTTCTTCATAGGATTTTCTTCATCGCATAAACAACCTCACTTTGACTGTACAAATTACAATAAAGGGGGAGGTTTTCAATAAGCTCTTAGTACAAGTCCTTTCTCATCTGCGACCAATTTTCTTGACTTCTTCCTAATGCAATGCAGAAAGCTCTATAACGGCAGTTGCCATCGCCAACAAGGTCATGGACTCTAACAATGTATTTATGCATTTCTTCATGAATATCCAACCCGTAATCTTTAGGACCTCTCGTCTTTCCAAAGTCTAACCCATCTCTCACATTTTGTGGTGTGGCTATTTTTGGAGAAGGCTTATTTCATGGTGTGGTTGTTTTTGGTGTTTTTAGAAAAGGCTTATTTCTTGGTGTGGTTGTTTTTGGTGTTTTTGGAGAAGGCTTGTTTGTTGGTGTGGTGTGGGTGTTTTTGGTTGGTATTTTTGGAGAAGGCTTCTTTCTTGGTGTGGTGTGGGTGTTTTGGGTGGGCGTAGTATTTGGTTGTGACAAGACCCACTCCTCATGATCACGTTGAGAATGTTCAAAATGAGATGGATCTCGCTTTGAAGAGTTCTCATTTTTAGTTGGAAGCTTTCTGCTGCAGCTACCTTTCGGCCGACCTTTCATTTTTGCTTTCTCACGAGGCGGTACTAGGCATGTACTTTCTGGTACGACAATCTCCATAAGCTTCCTAATCATAACCCTTTGCTCTTCTTCAGAAACCATTGCAAACCTATTCATGAACAAGTCCATCGAAGGTGTAACATCGGGACCAACACCCACTGACACATTGGGAGAAGCAAACAATGTTTTCCAAAAGGGGTCGATAGCAGTCAAAGGGATGGACCGCTCTTGCTCTTCAAACTCAATTAATTCATGAGCACATGGCAGTCCATGGCTCGTGCGCAAATAACACCAACACCTAATCTCTCCATCTTTAACACGCTTTACGCGGGTATCTATTTCTTCAAATAGCAAGTCCAAATACTTGCGGGAGACAAGACCTCTGAGTTTGATTCATGAAACAAAGGAATCTGGTGGTGGTGTTGAGTTACAATCATACTTCTCTTGAAGGTAGCTCTAATCTCGGACATCTGGATCTCTAGAATCGGGTGGATTAAGCTAAAGATACTCAAAAAATTGTGACAGTTTGCATTTCCTAGTACACATTTCACCTGAGCATGAGATCCTTCAACTCTATTGGTTGTTCTACTCCCAAAGTGAATGTGTTGGTCAGTCTAACAACATACGAATCGATCCCTGTGAGGAAACCAAGTCTCTCGCAAATAACTAACAAAATTAGAGTACTCAACCCTGTAATATTTTTCCAAAGCATCCCATCTATGCTGGAAAATAACCTCTGTCTTCCATTTGACTACAATGTTCCATGAGAACTGGGCCTTCTCTACAAGTTCTGAAGTTGGAAAAATATCGTAACATTTTGAAAGGACGCACGTAGCGATATGCCATCTACATAGATACTTGTGTGCGTTAGGGAAAACTTTGTCAGCGGCACTCATCAGAGCCAAGTCCCTATCAGACACGATCATGGATGGGCTTATGTCACCAAGCAAGCCACTAAAATGACACAGGGATCCACTCATAGTCGACTGTTGTTTCAGACTGAAGCAACACCTGACACACGGTGAAAGACTTCCATGTTGAACTCACCCCAACAAATTCTACGAAAGGCCACCGATACCTGTTAGTTTTGTAGGTAGCGTCTAACATGAAAACTGTTGGAAAAGTTTGAGCTAACTTAATACCTTCTGGATGGGAACATAACAACCCCGTTATCTCCTCGGTATTCTCATCCTGTCTCAACTCCTCAAAATAATGTTCTTTTGCTAACAACTCACGCAATCTCTGCAATTGTGTGAGACCGTTCATATCCAATTTCCTCACCTTATGCCTTGTAGTGTAGACTTGGGATATACTAGATATGTTTTCATGATACCTATTCTTGATGGAATCCAAAATTTGTTTAGGCTTTATTCCACACTTACTCATCTCTGACAAGTACTCGAACTCTGGAACGGTCAGACGAGTATCAAATGCATGTCCTTCAAGGGTCTTCGCCAATACATGGTTGTGAATACCATTTCTAACTTCTATTTTCCAACTATCGACAGTGCCGCGTTGGAAAACACCTTTTAACTTAAATGGATATCCTGATTTCTTTTTTCCCAACCTTCTCTTATTAGCCCTCCCTTCGCCTTCCTTCTTGTGTGACCGATACACACCCGAGCACTCGTAAGCCAAATTCAATCTTGCTACTCGATTTCCCTTAGCACACTCCGACTTTTCAATGACCACAACAACATTAACTTGTCTTCCTCTAGCGGTTGCCCAACCGATTGCCTCGCTACGTGTATGAAATACCTAAACACATAAAAAACAACAACTATTATTATTAATACACTAATAAAATTACATTTAGAAAATTTAAAAAAAATGAAATAAATGCCTATTCAATCATACCTCTTCTGTAGTAAAAATTTCTGTTATATCACTTAAAATCAGTTGACAATCCACATCATTCGAGTTTCCAGAAGATCGGCTCCCGGATAGCGGCAAAGAATTCTACATATAGAAGAATAAAACAAGAGTCTGAAACAATTTGCATTTAGTTTCAAATAAAGTCACAAAAAAATAAACTTTTAACTAAATTTAGTCCAAACAACCCAGCCATGTAGTTTCATAGAGGGTCCAAACGACCCAGCCATGTAGTTCTATAGTGTCCCCAAATGACCCGGCCATGTAGTTCTATAGTATCCCCAAACGACGCGGCCATGTAGTTCTGTAGTGTCCCCAAATGACCCATCCATGTCGTTCTATAGTGTTCCCAAACGACCCATCCATGTCGTTCTATAGTGTTCCCAAACGACCCATCCATGTCGTTCTATAGTGTTCCCATACGACCCAGCCATGTCGTTTGGGCTTGGGTTTTGCATTCATTCATTTATTCAATCAATCAAGTGTTTTGTATTCATTTTAATCAAGTATTGTTATCTCATTATTTAGGTTTGCACTTTGTCGTCGACGATTTCTCGGCATCTCATTTACTCGACTAGTCGCATCTTCAAATTCTTCAAATTCTTAACCTTGACCTTCAACATTTTGTTCCACTTCTTCACTTTCAACATATCTTTTATTTTCTCATTCTCTAATTTGTTGTTGCACCTCAAACATTAGCTCAAATGCTTCTTCTTCATCTTCATGTTCCATTTAGAGAAACTTGAGTATTCTAATATGTAGAGAAACTTGAGTATTCTATGTAAGGAGCTGAGTAAGGATTTTGATGAAAAAAGGAGCAAGGAGGAGTAATGAGTATTCTATATATATTTGAAATTTTGATATATTTCGAATAATTGAGTGAAATATGTTTGTAAACTCTAAACTCTAAACCCTAAACCCCAAACTAGTTTATTATTCACAATTGAATAAAAAAAATAGAAAATAACAAGGTTAGATATAAAACAAATTATTATTTTAGATTTGGATAATTGAGTGAAATATGTTTGAAATTAAATTTTTTTTGTGTTGGTACGAAATTTGTAAGCCCTAAACCCAAAACCCCAAACCCCCAAACTAGTTTATGATTCAAAATTTGAAAAGAAAATAATAAATAATAAGTTTAGATATAAAACAAATTATTATTTTGAATAATAAAGTAAAATATGTTGGTACAAAATTTGTAAACCCTGAACCCTAAACCCTGAACCCCAACCCCAAACCCCAAACCTAGTTTATGATTCACAATTTTAAAAGTAAAATAAAAAATAACAAGTTTAAATATAAAACAAATTATTATTTCAAATAATTAAGTGAAATATGTTGGTACGAAATTTCTAAACCCTAAACCCTGAACCTTGAACCCTGAACCCCAAACTCCAAACCCCAAACTAGTTTATGATTCACAATTGAAAAAATAATAATAATAACAAGTTTAGATATAAAACAAATTATTATTTTAGATTTTAGCATGTTTGATTACATGCTTTAACTTGGTTATATAGATACTATGTCATAACAGATAAAGAATGCAAAGTGCATGTAATTGTATTGGTGTAACTAATTGTGTTGTTTCTAACCCAATTTTTTAAATCGGATTTCAATTTTCCTAATTCAATTGGGATGTGTTGATAATTTGATCATTACTAATTCAATTTTGCACATAATTGTTTAAATAAATTATTATACACTTATGATCGATTAATTATTTGTATTATAAGAAAAGTGTTATTGTTTATGTATAAGAAAAATATAATTGGTGTCTATGTCCAAACGATTTCACCATATCGCCCCATATAAGTCCTAAACGACCCAGCCATACCGCTTGCATGTGATACCAAATGATTAGCCAAATCTAAAATGCACACACAAACGATATGACCAAGTCGTTTGAGTGTACACTCAAATGATATGTCCACTCAAACGACGTGACCATATCGTTTGAGTGTATCCTCAAACACATGGCCACATCGTTTTGGTATACACTCAAACTATGTGACCATATCGTTTGAGTATACATTCAAATGACGTGGACATATCGTTTGAGTGTTATACAAACTAACACTCAAATGACATGACCATATCGTTTGAGTATGTTTGAGTGTATACTCAAATGATATGGCCAACTCGTTTGAGTGTATACGCAAATGATATGGCCACGTCGTTTGGGTATACACTCAAACGACTTGGCCATATTGTTTAAGTATACACTCAAATGATATGGTCACGTAGTTTGAGTGTTAGTGTGAATAACACTTAAACGACATGACCATATCGTTTGAGTATACACTCAAACGACTTGGACATGTAGTTTGAGTGTTACTCAAATTAACACTCAAACGACGTGACCATATCGTTTGAGTGTTATACAAACTAACACTCAAATGACGTGACCATATCGTTTAAGTATACACTCAAACGACTTGGACATGTAGTTTGAGTGTTAGTCAAACTAACACTCAAACGATATGGCCATGTCGTTTGAGTGTATACCAAAACGATGTGGCCATGTCGTTTGAGTATACACTCAAACGATATGGTCACGTCGTTTGAATGTATACCAAAACGACGTCACCATATCGTTTGAGTATACACTCAAATGATATGGTCACGTCATTTGAGTGTATACAGAAATGGCCTAGAGGGTTCGTTTTGGCGAGACCGGTTGAATTAGTGGCTGGGCCTGGGCTTTGATGGCAAACTTGTAATATGATAAATTTGTAAAATTTCTTTTTTTTGAGGGGTTGCCCAATCCAATTTGATGAGTGCCCGATGGAATCACATTAATATATATGTCTTTAATTAGTTAAGTTGAGAAGAAATGGGAAACACGCCCATATAATATGGAGATTCTAGCATATATTGTGGGATTTTATATTTTATTTAATTCTTTTTTTAATTAAGAGATCTAACTAAATGAGGACACTCCCACAAAAATTAAGATAACTACGCCACTAGCAACCATTAAATTCATCATATAACTCCGAGTTGCAAATTTTATAGTTGTCTATTGGATTAAATTTTCTTCAAACCAATTCACTCATAAGATTTTAGTGTGTGGGAAAAACAAATAGACGCCTAGTATCATTTTTTGTGTTTTTTTTTCTATATAAAATATAGTAATATCAAACTTATATAGGTAGAAATAAGGAAAATTTGAGACATTCTAAATCTAATATGGGGCCTTAGGCGGCTGCCTAAGTCGCCTTATGGATGAGCCAACACTGCTTTTAGTGCATCATTAATGTTGCATCAAGAAAGTTACAGTGCAATTTTAATGGTTGCAAGACTCTATCATATGGAGGATGCGTTTATAAAGTTGCAGAATGCATAAGATGCTCAAAATACTCCCAACCAATTCTCTATTATCAAGGTACATATTTCTAAAGTTTTTGCTACATTGGGACTCCAACTCAAGCAAAAACAAGCACAAGGAATAGATTTATTTCAAAAGTTACTCCCTTGTGTCCTAAATATAAGAACTTTCTTTCCAAGATATAAATATTACAGGATAAACACCAAGATACAAAGATTACTAGATAAACACCAAGATATAGATTACTAAGATAAACACCAAGATAAAGAATTACGAGGATAAACACATATGAGGAGGGGTCCCATATGGACTCAACGGTGGGGATCCATATAGGCCTACGGATTTCATAACAATCTAAACTATTTCAAAACAATGGGATTTCGGATCGGATCGGATAGGATAGGAAAGGGCTTTCGGAAAAATTTCCAATTTTTTTTTGGATGACAATATCCTTTCCAAATCCGATCCAATTATTTTTCGGATGACAATTTTTTTTTCCGAATTTGGAAAGTTTGAAAAATCGGGAAATTTTCAGAAATTTCAAAATCCGCAAAATACGAAAACAAATCGGAAATTTGAATTATATATTCGGATTCTCTTTTAGGATAACAATTTTGTATCAAGTTAATACATTCATTTAGCAATCATTTTGAAATGTATTAATTCAGTAAACAAGTTAGACCTTTTAACACATTCATTCAGCAAGTTTTTTTTTTTCTTCCTGGCATGTTAATTCATTAATTCAGTAAATATGAAGATGGGAGAAATTGAGACATGTACTAGAATGACAATATTGATTTTTTGAAATTGTGAGAGAGACAATGTTCTATTTTTCTAGGGTTTTTATTTGGTTTGTAAACTATATGTAGTTTTAATTTAGTAACTATATGAAATAGACCGCTATATGTTAAAAATTTGGAATTAATCGGAAATCGGATCGAATTGAAAACACATCCAATTCCAATCCAATTATTTTTCAGAAACTTAACCATAACCCTCCTCAACCAAACCCAACTCTCTCTCTCTCTCTCTCTCTCTCTCTCTCTCTCTCTCTCTCTCTCTCTCTCTCTCTCTCTCTTCTGCAACTCTCCCTCTCTCTTTCTTCCCCACCCTCCGCTCACGCCCCCACTGCATCGCAGTTATTCTAGTAGTATAGAAAGAGTCTCGGCTATGCAATAACCGGTTCCTGAGACATCGAATCCCAGTAACTATGTAAATTCCAAATCCATGTGTCCAAGTAGCTAACAGAAGTTATGTAACGTCCGTATTTAAAATACGTATTTATCTATTTATTAATTAATTAATTAATTTATTTAAAAATTTGCTGGATTGGATTTGGGATATGTGGGCATGGTTTCTGGGCTCGAGTCTGTATTGGGCTTGGATTTCAAACCCAAGTATATAATCACATTGTTCTAGAGAATAGGGTTTTTAGAGAATAAAAAAATAATAAAAATGGAGGCAGAGATAGAAATTTGTTTACTCGAGCGTTGGAGCGCGAGGATTCGGACTAGGAGGAATTCGTCGAGCTGTTAATACAGGTGAGTAGCTATTTTTGCTATCTCACCGAATTTATGGTTTTTCGTGTATCGGTGTATACTGTCTAAGATTTCTGCCTAGTGATATTGCTTATTATCTTGTTTTATTCTATGTCGTGCATGTTGTATTATTAAACTTCGTTAAATATCGAAGATTGTGTTTGAACTGTCGAACTGTGATACTGTGTGGTGGTGGCTATATTGTTTTGGAACTGTTATTTGAGTTATTTGTTGGTTGAGGTCGGGGTGTTAAGTGTTTGATATGGGATGTTAGTCGGTGGGATAGGGTGGCTGTTGGAAGCCCCGCAGAAGTCGTTAATGGCATCAACCCCGCAGAAATCGTGCTGCATAGTTTCAGCGTTTTGTTTGATTGTGGTTTTTAAACTCCTATTGTTATGAAGTGTTGGGCATATGGTATTTGATTGTAGATGGGTTGATTTGATGAGGTGGCTTTAGAATCGGTTGTGAGGAGCTGTTCAAGCTCTGACGGTGCATCAATGGTGAGTTTAGAACCCTTGTGGTTGTGTTGTTGTTCTTTGTTGGTTTGAGGTTGGGTAGTGATGTCGGATTAAAGGTTGGATTTGGTGGGGGCTGTTGAAAGCTTGAAGCAAGCCATTAATGGCGATCCGAAATTCTTTCCAGATCTAGTTTTGGTGAAATCTAGATTTAAGCATTTTGAGGTTGTTACCTTTGTTAAAGTTGGTTGGTTTAGGAGGGAGAGTCAAACCGATGTGATAAAGTGGGAGGAGGAGGAGAACCCGGTGGTGGCTGGTCTGGTGGAGGGGATGACCGAGGTTTAGATCCGGTGCTCCCAGTCGCACCTATCCTAACTCTAATTCGGTTGGGCCTTGGGCCTTGGTTGGTTTCTTTGGGCCGGTTTCAGTTCAATTTTTAGGCCGAACCCATTTGTGTTTCGGGCCAGTTCAGTTGAAGTTTTTGGGCCTAAACACTAGCTAGTTATTAGGCCGGATTAATCCTTTGTTTCGAACCAGTTTAGTTTAAGTTGTGGACCAGTTTTAGTTTAAGTGTTGGGCCGGTTTCAGTTAAATTCTCCGGGCCGAACCCATTGGTGTTTTGAGCAAGTTTCTAATTTTGGTTTTTGGGCTGGTCATATAACTTAAAATATATCTAATTGGGTCTTTAAATGTTTAAACTTTTGGGGCCGGGTTTTAAGGTTTGGGCTTGGCCAATTGGGTCCGAACCATTTCCTTAGTCATGAGCCCTTGAGCCATGCACCTTTGCTCTTAGCCATGAACCATGGCTATGACTCTAAACCTGTTGAACATGGAAATGACAGTTTAACTTTGACCATGACTTGTTGACTTTGACTTTGACCATTGACCGTTGACTGTGGAATGTTGACTTTTTCCAGTTTTTCTCATGTTTAAGAATATGGACAAATGTAGTAATAAAATATTATCGAAATTGTATAACCTTGTTTGTCATTATTTAATTAAGTTTTGACGTGAGTAGTGCAATATAATATTGGCACGTAACTAGAGGGGAATTCTGATAATAAGAATTTGATATATATGTTTTTATGAGTATTAAATTATATACGGACTTAGATTTATGGACTTTAGTATTGGGATTTGATTGTGGACTGTGGACTGTTTAATTGTGCTACGTTTTATGTTGTAAATTGTGTGGACAAATCTAATGCTAAAATGATGTGGAAGCTTGTATAAATTTGATTGTCATTATCTAAGAAAGATTTGACATTGATATGGTGTATATTTTGACACGTGATGAGATAGAAACTTTAGGAGATATAATATTCCTAAAACGCTATAAAAATGTATGCGATACGTTTGAAGCAATTGTGACATTATATATTATGTTGGGATATATATATTAACTGCAATAGTTTTGGAGAAATAAATGTATAGACACTCCATTATTTTATCTGTGAGATGCTAGTAGAGTATTTTCCACGGGATTGTGGCGTAGTGCAATAATATATTGGCACATGAAAGAATGAAAGTGGTTACGAGATATAATTGAGATATTTCTAAATATTGTGGCTTAGTGCAATAAGGTATTTGACCTGCACGTGATATAGTAGAATTTTTATGAGTCATAAATGTATGACACCTGAATAAATTTCGTAACGAAAATCTTAGAACCTGATTACCACAACTCATGTGATTTGCCCTATGTGGGCGTATGTGATATGATTGGCCCTTGTGTAGGGTGTATATATATGAGATGTTGATTGACCCATGTGTTGGGCAATCGTAGCCGAATAGTGGCTTGATTATTCCGTTCGCAAAATTAGAACGAGACGCGCGATATTTTATGCCGAATAGTGACAGTACTTACATAATGGCTTCCGTGTGAGGGTTACCTGGTGTGCGGCATCCCGCTCAGGGTAGTTACGCACGGAGTGGTTCATTATGTAAGGGGAGGCATGTGGATGTACATATTCGGCGTTGGGAAGCGATTGTGGTAGCCAGGGAAACTAGGTAAGACATAAATACGACGTGATTTTAGGGACACGCAAAGAAAGCCATAATTAATATAATTATGGTAATATGTTGGTTAATGATATATCTTTAGATAGATGATTGTATATGGTTTTGCAGAAGGGTGGGTCAAACTAATTACTTGTGCAGAGACGACCCACTCAGTAATTGAGCATGGAATGAGATAAGTATAGAATATGCTTGGCTGGTTATTTGTTTAGTTAGAACATAAGGCGCCTCGTGGAGGAACTAAATGCCTTTTATTATGCGTATGGTTTGTTTTGTGGTTAGTAGGAAGTTAAGGTGTCTTAGTGGAGGAACTACCTGCCTTACTTATTGTAGTTAAGAATGTCGTATTAGTTGTTGGGAGTTAAGGCGCCTCGGTGGAGGAACCAACTGCCTTATGGATTGTGTAAGTATATGCATAAATATATGTTGTATTTTAAAGCTACTCACACCAGCATTTTTATAATACTGACCCGATTTTCATGTTTGCTTATCGGGTGTGTTCATTAAATGAACATAGTTGATAAGTCTTGACATGCTTAGTGTTGAAGAAGGTTGGCTGCTGTTTGTGGTTTGCGTTAGCGTCACATTTCAAGATAGGCTTTGTTTTCCCTTGAGGTGATATAGATTTTCAGTTGAGACAATGTTATTTGTATCTTATTTGTAAATTTTTGTAATGAAGAGGACTTTTGTTTAAGTTAAAATTTTTATTGGTTTTTAATTATCCGCATATTTAAACTGTTTATGGGTTTTTTGGAAGTGGAGAGTGCGTCACACCTCGGAGATCAAAGAGTCGGGAACAAATAATGTTTTTTTCCGAATTCTGTCGAAATTCGGGGTGTGACAAGTTAACCTCTGTTTTCTTGTTCATTTTACATTTATTTTTCAGTTATCTATTTTAAACACAAAAAACTTGCAAACTAAAAAAACCTAAGAAGCTGACCGCCTCCCACGCTCCACAAATCGTCTTCCTCGGCCTCTAAATCCCCACACCCAGGATTCTTACAGGAAAAAAAGGAATTGAAAATGAAAAATAAAAGAAATTGTGGTCTTGTTTCTTGGTTGAAAAAAAAAATGTTAGAACAGGAAGAAGAAGACATTGATGGGTTTATTTGTTGATTTTGATATGTTTCTTGGTTGTTGTCAAATATATATACTAACATACAGTGGACAAAGATGTTTGGGTTGTTCAAGTATTGGATTTTTCCCTCTAAAAAAATATTCTAAATAATATAGAACAAAACAGATTGTCTCTCAAAACAAACACGATTTTGTTTTCATTTTCGCATATATTTTTTTCCTAGGACGGATGGAGGAGAAAGAGGACGGATGGAGGAGGCAGATGAAATGAGGTTTTTGTTTATTCGTTGTTTTTTTTTTTTTTTATCTTTTATTATTGTTGAAAAAAAAAAAAAAAAAGAAAAGAAAAAAAGAAAACGTGTTTAACGTGTTTAGCCATAGCTGAGTGTGGAGATTGCAGTACAAAGAAACTGGAAGAATGTGTGGGTTGAATCAGATTTAGTGGCAGCGGTTTCTGCTTTTGGGTCAGGCAAGCTTCCATGGCAACTCAAGACTAGGTGGAGCAAATGTATTTCTGAAATGCATCAGTTCACGATATCCTTAACTTGGAGAGAGGCAAACTTTTCGGTAGATTAGGCAGCAAAAAAGGCTACAACTATGACTTCTGAAGCCCTGCCACCACGGTTATATAAATGGGAAGTTGCATCTAGTACCTACTTTAGGTTTGATTAAGCAGGATATGTGCTTGATGAGATGCGCTTGGAGGCCTACCTAGTAGGGTTGCAACAACAGCTCATTAAAGTACAATACCCAGTTTTTCATTTTTTTTTTCTTTTTACACTTTTCTTACTGTAATTCCTCCTCCCCCTTTTTCCCATACTTAATATAATTCTTAGCTCAAAAAAAAAAAAAAAAAAAAAAAAAAAAGGACACATGGCATCTGATTTCGCACAGTTACTGGGTTGGGATCCCAGTTGCCGGTTATTGTATAGTCGGACTCGTATAGAAATTAATCTTGGTCGAGCTAAAACCTCTCCAACGTAATATGTAATCATAACTGTTTTGTATTTACAAATATGCAAGATGTAAACATGCATCTACAAACCTTCAAGCCATTGACACCAATAGTCCTAGAATTTGGTGATCTTTTTCTTTTATTTCTGTTCTTTTTTTACTTTACTTTAGCACTCAGGTCTACCTAACCAAGGGCTCAAAATTTGTCACCACCCTTGTTAGCAATTCGGAATACGGAAAATATACGGTCAATCATTTGGTTAAATATTCGCAATTCGTTAAATATCCGGTATATGTATAATACGGGTATTAAGTGTTTTCCTACAAAAATTCGGTAATTTTCATGTGAAAATATTCATGAGTTTTGGTGATTAAAAACAAAAAACATCACTTGTTTTTTGTACTAATGAGTACTGACAATTTAAATTTAAATAGTTTTTAGTAAACTATGGGCCCATAAACTATTTAGTTACTTTAAAATTAGAGTTCTATTATTGATAGACCCCAAAATTGTGTTTGGTAGACCCAGCCCAACTTAGCCTAATTTGGGGTCTGCAATTGTGTTGGGCACTACATAGAGTCTCATACTCTTATACACCCCCCTACCAAAAATATCCAACTTGAAATAAAACCGGTAACCGGTTAGAACCAGTTTTCCATACTCTTCTTCCTCTCTTTGTGCTTCAGAGTTCAGACCCATCTCCATTTGGCAACCACACTCTACACAACTCAAAGCCAACAAATTTACAAACTCGATCATTCATGTTCTTCCTTGTTAATGTCTTTGACGGGGATGTGGGTGAAGAGCGATCTAGAGTTTTGCAGCTAAATATTGATCGTAGTTAGGAAGAAACGTGTGTGAAGAAGAGTATAAATGGTACAAATGAGATTATTCTCACAAGCAGCCTATAACTCCTTCTGAAAAGGAAGAGAGGTTGAATCAATGATATAGGATTAGAATGGTTCAGAAAATGAGAACTCAATAATGATCAAGCAGCTACTGACTTTGACAATAACTACAACTACATCCCCGACCTTGAATGGCTGAAAATTATCATCTATGTGCTAACTCTGCCGGCTATTATGCATGTCAACTTGTCACCTGAGGCCTATATGTTTACGGATTTTTTGCTTGTAAAGTTTCATGGAAGAATCTGGCATCTATTTTTGCAGCTTAAAGTCTCTCTCTAAAGATCTTCAGACCACATTAAGTACTCGTAATTAGTGGTTATTAGGCTGAAGTTGGGTTTTGAAGTCACTGAAGTTAGCTTAAAGTAGCTGAAGTTGGGTTTTGAACGATACTACAGTGTCATTTGGAGCATAAAAATTCCAACACACTTTTGGACCGACTCCACCACATCGCTGGAATGTGGTTTAAACGATGTATATGTGTAGACTGTAGAATGAGTTCCATTTGAACGACTTCATGGGGTCAAATTAATGCACCAAAAAATGATATAGTAAAGTCGTTTGGGAGTGCTTTATAGGATTGCCCCAAGCCTAAATTCCTAAATCGAAACATTTCCAAACTGACTCCACTAGCGATGACCGACATATGCCCCAAAACAACGCTACCACATCAATTAGCCTAGTTCTAAACGACTCCACCACATCGATTCAGTGCACTATAGAGTGATCTGTCTAGGCCGTCCAAAGATATATTTTTGGAATAAATTAAAAACTCTCGATTGAGCTCAATTAAAAAAAACACAATTACATCAAATAAAAACACAATTAATATGGATATTTCAAACTTTTATCAATTAAGTTAGGAGGTTTACTAAATGGTGAAACCTTGACCTTGTCGCCAATACCAATTCGAGTTTGACCGGTACTCTCCGATGGTCATTTGCGGTTGACTCCTACCCAAAAACATCATGGAAGATGAAGATATTGTAGATCCACCTAACTTACGAGATTCTCCTTTGATTGTAACAGATCTACCTTCTCATCATACAGATCAGAGTTTGAGCTCACCAAGCACTGGAACTCGCTCATGGAGCTCGTTATTCTCTTCCAGCAAGAACACAAAGCTACAACCGAACCTACATAAGGTATTTCCATCATTCTCATATGGTATTGCTATTGTTCCACAAGAAATTATTGATGAAGGAGTTGTTCTTTGGAGTGACTATTGGTGGGTTACTTTGTTGGGAAGAGGCTTTCCTACCCTTTTGTAAAGGAATCTGTTACTAAATAGTGGAAACTCAAAGGAAGTTTCACTCTTCTCGTTGATAGGAACTTATTCTACTTCAAGTTTTCCAGTGTTGAGGATCGACAAATTGCCATATAGCATGGTCCCTTCTTTCTTGCCGGCAAGGTATTTGTAGTGTGACCTTGGTCGTAGTCGATTGAAACACACAAAAACAAGATTAACTTGGTGCCTATTTGGGTTAAAGTTGACTTGCCCAAACAGCTATGGACAAAACGGTATCGACTTTATCTCTAGCATCCTAGGAGAGCCCATTTGTATAGATGAAGCTACTTCAAAAAGAGAGTGATTGAATTATGCACACATTTGGGTGGTCATTGATTTGGAGTTCAAATTTCCATCTTTCATCCCGGTTGACATGGGTAAAGAGAACAAAGTGGATATTGGCTTAGAATATGATTGGATTCCTGCAAAATGTAGCATATGCAAAACTTTCGGGCACTCGGATGATCGTTGCCAAATGAACAAGGATGCTCAACAACCTTAACATATATGCAGCGCAACCAGTGAGACACCAGAGACAGAATAAGAACAAACAAAAGCAACATTGGGCTCTTAAGCAAACTCCTCAACAGGGGCAAACCAGTGTTAGCTCTGTAGAAGCTTCACATGATCAACAAGCTAAGAATATTGGTACTGCTCTTGCAGACCATCCATCAGCTCCCATTAATCATGAAGAGGTCTATGTAGAAGCTTCACATGATCAGCAAGTAATGAATCTTGGTATTGCTCCTACAGATCATCCATCAATTTGTACTCAGGAAATTAATCGTGGAGATGGGGATTAATGTGAGGTGACTCTAATTGTCGTAGAAGATAGCCAACAACATGTGGAGGTACAAGTTGAGCAGCATGAGAATGAGCCACCTCATCAAGAAGTTGCTCTTGTACACATGAATTCTGAAATTTGTAGTGTAGACTTGGATGTTGTGGGTCAAGTGGATTCTGCTACAGTACAGGTAGATGCTACTGTAGGTACAAATGATTCCCAGAACCTCTTGATTAGTGAGCAGTCTTGGACTCCCATAGAACAGCAGACGAGATATAAAGCAGAACCTATCTCTCCACATGGTACAAGGTCGAGAGTACAGAGGGAAACTAGAGTTGATGAGGAATGGAGTACGGTAAAGTCAAAGAGAACTAGCAAGAAACCCTCTCCTTGTGTGGTCAGGGGGTGCTTAGCTGGTGAAATTAGTCCTACCTTAGCTATGATTAAGCAAGCTTCCAAGGTAAGATATAAAGGTAAAAACCTTGATGTATATATCAAGGAAATTTCGGATGATACTCTTGGTCTAACATACGCTTGCGGTGAATGTCGGACCTTTTTCTATGACTTCGAGCATGCACATAAACACCTAGGGAATGATCACCTGGTCTTAAGGATACACTTTTGTTTGGCGGCAGACATTAGATGTTTTTATGTTGTTAAGTCTTTCTGTATGTACTCAAGTGGGTTTTTTTCATGAGTTTCTCATGATTGTAAGGCTTCGAGCCTATTATTATGTAGTAAGGATTTTCCATTTAATGATCATACTCTTGGGGAGGCATGCAACTCTTTGAAGTTTAATCAACTGCCTCAACCCCATAACCATTTCAATTTTATATATATATATATATATATATATATATATATATATATATATATATATATATATATATATATAATCAATGTAATGACATCATTTTTATTCTTTGTGTATTTTAATTGATGTAATTGTGTGTTTTTTTCAAAAATTGAAATCAACCCTTTTAATTGTGTTTGTTGTTAAAGACTTGGAAATTTTGATATTGGGGGTGGTGGGGGTGGGGGTGAGAAGACAAAGAAGTTAGGTCTTTGAGGGCAAGGGCAATAGGAGGTTGCAATAGGTTACTAGTGATGTAGTTGGGGGTGCCTAATACAAAACATATATTTTAGGGCAATGACAAACTTGTAGTAAATCTTTTTTTTTCGGAGTCTGCCCAACACAAAATGGAAGGTGCTTGTAGCGAGTACCTAAAATTATCTTATTTATCTAAGACTTTAAAAGTTGAAAGTTGAAATTCTACATCACCATGTGACCTAGTTAACCGGTTAACCCTACCAAAGTTCCAACCTTAGCCTTTAGTATTTGGTGCAGTTCTTCAAACAATTCAAGTTCAACACCACCCATTTCCGCCTCCCCTCTCTCTTTTTCTAATCCACAACATAGCAACCCCTAAAATAAAAGAAGAAACACCCTACACATCACAGTACTGAGTACATCACATGACCAACCTTTGTCTTCCTCCCCTCACCCATTTCACTTGTATGTAGAATTTTTTAAGACAATTTATACTCTCTACAGCAGCTTTCATTAGGGGTGTGCATAAAACCGGATGAACCGACAAAACAAACTGAACTGGTCAGTTTTGGGTCGATTATGTTTATAAATTGATTTGGGTTTAGTTAAGTATATTTGAAAACCAATAGGATCAGTTTGGTCATCGGTTAACGAACATTGATTAGAAATTGGCTCTTCATCAAAAACATCAAACATGACCCAAGGTTATCCTCACTGGTTTTAAATGGCTTAAATAGTTGTAACGGTGAGCCAGTGAGATTTGAATCTGCAACCTCCACATAGAGGGGGTGCCCAAGCTCACGTGCATTTGGTAATCTACAATCACTTCGTCCATGCGCCTTTGGTGTAGCTAGTGCCTAGTGGTAAATCTCATTGCATAATACGTACACCTACAACCAAATTAATTTTTGGGTACAATCGACTCCTTTCTCTAAATTCCTTTCATACTTCTCCAAGAGGAGCTAGAGACATTCTTTTGTCGATCCCAATATATATATATATATATATACTAGCATCATGCACATGTTACGCACGTATTAGCAATTCAGACGTTAAATCACAAAGGTCAACTTAATGACTTGTCATAGTTATGCATCCAACTGATCAAAGTATAGTATTACTTATTATGTACAATTCTAAATTTAAATCAAATGATATTTTGGTGTTTACAACTAAGAGACACTGCTGAAATGAGAATAAATGTTTTACACCTCTTCATTTTACATAAATGACCAATTACATTTTCCTCTACTATGCAAAACTATCAAAACTCAAGGGAACATTAAACCTTAAGGCTTAGACCCATCTATAATGATAGAAACAAAGAAGTATGATTAATTAATATTCTTCCTTACATGGATTTCTTTTCTTCTGGAGTTTTCTCCACTTCAAATATATCTGGTATGAAAGACCGGAGAAAACCATTATGACACTACTCTACTGCTTTTATGATATGGATTACCACTAAGCACTGAAGCAACCATGATACTCACAAATTTTCAAGTAGTTGTGATGGTGTTGTTGGCAAGGGATCCAAATCGGCTAATGGTAAAAAACAAACAAAAGAGAAAAATATCCCATGCTGCCTTTGGATGATCTCTACAAAACTAGATTGCCTCAAATCCACTTCCACGTGGCCAACTGAACATGTAGACGATATTGTATATCCCAAGCACTCGTCTTAGGGTACCTGTGTAACAGATTGCAAACTGATTGAGTTGGTGAGCATAAAAAATATATATATGCATTGATGTATTAGATGAATGTGTTTCAAGAGAGTAATCCACTGAATGAAAAAAGCTTTTTTATTTTTGCATTTCCAAATTCCAGCCACCAAACATATAAAAGATATAAATTTCTGTATTGAGTCCTTATGTATCTTGCTTTGTCATTCCCCAATTTAGAATAGTATCTAAAAAAAACAACAAAATAATATTGGGGGCACAACTTTTCCAGAAAACAATATAATATCGAGATCCAAGCATTTCAGTAATAGAAGTGATAGATTGCTGAGATCCCAAATAGACAACAACATAAATTGAGGTGTTATTCACAGTTTAGTTATTAACACCTATTGTTAGTGAAAAACCCAATAAAAAAAGGGGAAGACAAAAAAGGAAATCGACTGATAGAGAGAGCAGGAGTTTATAACATGTGTACCTACTATCAGCTTTTGGCCTTTCCAAGGAGGAGCCTCAAATCCATAATGTTAGTAGCAGATCTCACTTCTTCGTAGGTCCTCTAAGCTAAAAGCATGGAGAATTCCAATACTTTTTCTTTTTCAGCTTGTTCAATGTTGCTTGAGCATATGCCGTCTCCTGATCATTGTGAAGAAAGGAATCATCAGTATTATTTAGATTGCAAAATGAGGACATTAAATTATAATTCTGCCAAAAGTTCCTTTTTATAGGACATATGTACAAAAACTTATACCTACAAGCATTCGTGCATGGAGGCATTAGTAGTTCCACTACCAAATTCTACTTTAGGTGATCTTTTTGTTTTCTGGGTGAGCAAATAGACAAAAATAAGTTACTCACAACAACAAAATGTTTAATGTGATGGAGAAAATTCATTTACTACTAATTATCATTATAAATAGAATCTATACAACCGTTTTTAAGTTGCTTATACTCTGAGAAATATTTTCTGTTATGTGAATTTGCATATATAATTTACGTACCGTTGAAAGATTTTGCAGTTGGTCATATATATATCCGCAACCCACCGAGGCAAAGAAGCTGTACGCCAAGGGTAAATAGAAAAAGTTGCACGTGTCTACCCCACGTAATTAACAATCCCAACTGAATGCAAATTAGGATTAAACACCTACGACTTAAAACAAAAAATGGCATTATTATCATTAAAAGACATACTTGCACTAAACAGAAGATGACTGTAAGAGTAAAAAGTATGCTCATACACCAAAAACGAAAGCATTCGATCTAATCCCAATGGATGTCATATTTCACATTATGCTATAGAGTTCCAAAATTTAATATATAAAAGGAGGTTCACACTAAATAGTTAGTACAGTAACTTGAATCAACTCCAATTGTCATTTCTATATGGACAGGGTAAAAACATTAACAGTGGTGCTTCTTACAAAAAGTTGATTGCATAGAGAAATGCCAAATGCCTAGGAGTTCTCCGCTAATGCTATGTCAATTGCATTCATATGATTCCGGAGATTCTTCCACTTTACAACAAAAATTAACCCAATAACGTGGTCTGTTACGTGGTTGTGGGAGGAGACTACCGATACGATGGTATATGACAACTTGGGCACTATACACTATAAATTCCTTTAAAATTGAACTATTATAGTAGTATTGTATTCAAAGTAATTAGTAAAGCCTAAAAACTGAAACACTAAAAACAAAATAGTAAAGAAGAAACTGAAACACAAACCGGAGACTGTGGCAAGGCAATATTCTAGTTATGGATTATATAGATCACAAAATTAACTAATTAAGTAATACTACTGAACATGTTGGCAATGTCAAAATTGAATCTCAAAGGATAGAAAGAGCAATACGAAGAAGTCGTACATTGTGCGTCCCAAATTTCCAGAAAGATCTCCATAACTTATATTGTGTACTCCTTTCTCAACATCATTTTGAAAGACACCTACAAATAATTTCCAGCATTACAGTAGGAAAGAAAACTAATTCTATTTAAATAGCTTCAACAGGAATTTTAAAAAGATGAAAGAAAACTTGTTAACGCCTTTGTTGCAGCATCCTTCTGAGGAAGAAGCCTGCTGAAGCATAATAAGACTAAATGCAACATTATTAGACCATAACAACTCACTTTTCAAAACAGTTCTGATTCTTTATTAGATAGAATGTAAGTTAAATACCCAAGAGTAACAAAGTCCATCTCGGAGTTCTGATCTAAATTCATCCATCATACCAAAATCTGGCGGCCAAAAGAAACAACAATTAGTTCAATAATACATACATACATACATGCAGCTCCCATTGACCTAGAACTCTTCATACCTCTGTATAAGAACAACATAACAAAATTACAGAAGTGGTTAGTACATAGACATATTCAAACCACAGTCAATTTAGACTTATCACACTTACTTCAAAGATATTGAGATCCTAGATAACAGTCTTGTTCAAGGTGTTTAATAATCTGTTTAGGTTGAATAACTCGTTTGAACATATGTAGTGACAATGGGTTGGGGTGGGGTACCTAAGAATCCATCTTATTATTAATAAGTTAGTGATTGAAGGGGCTTTTTGTTCCCTGATGTCACTTCTTACAATCAAAAGAAGCTTGAATAAATTGCCTCATATCAAATACTATATTAAGTGCATGTGCTAGTTATCTAAATTAAAAATAATGAAAATAGAAATTAACTTTAGACATGCTAGCACGTGCATATCATGGACTTGTACGCAGAAGATTTCCAGGGTGAGAATTTGCATGGTAGAAACCATATTCCAAAAGCTGAGTAAGTGAGCAATACACTCCAACTTGTCATTTATAAGAAAGAACAACATCGTTTAGAGGTTTTACAAAGCATTGAAGGAAATGTTTTAAGATCATTCACAACCTCAATCTAAATAAACCAAAAAGTTGAATATTCGAAAACTCAAAACCCCATTCTAAACAACATTATTTACCTCAAGAGCAATCTTGAATCTTCGAAAATTCCTTAAATGTTAGGTAGGTTTTGAACGAAGTTGGGTTAAAGATTTAAATGGGTTTGGAGTTTGATGATGTGGAAGATGAATTTGAGAGAAAGGGTGGGCGACCTCCAAGCTTGAGAAGAGAAGAGAGAGAGAGAGAGAGGTTTTGTTAAGTGACTAAATTTACGATTTTGCTCCTGTGACGGACACAACCGTGACACCAAATCACTATTCCTCAACCCCCACATTTTTCTAATATAATAAGATATATATATATATATATATATATATATATATATATATATATATATATTTTATATATATGACACCAAATATATATATATATATAATATAATATATATATATATACGGTTTGGCTAGAGTGCCACTCTTATAGTGATACTCTTATCTCACTCTTCATTTGAGCCGCCGGATCTAAGCCCTCAAGATCCGAAGATCTCAATTCTTGATAAAACCGATATTTCAAAATTTGGTGTATTCAAAAAAAAAAAAAACAAAAAAAATAACAAAATAAACCGAAATTGGGTTCTCTCTCTCTACGGCTCTCTAGGCTTCTTCTTCTCATCATTTGGCAATTCGGTTTCTTCATTTGGCTTCTTCTTCTCTAACAGGTATCATTTGGCAATTCAACTATAGTGCACTTTTGGTTATGGTGCTTGCCTATTGGAACATTTTAATTGACACTTGGATTGTCATTATACCATAAAAACTTGAATTTTGATTTAATTTAGGTTGCTATGATTATAGTTATGATTGATACCCTCGTTTAAAGACGGCGACAATTTCGGTGAACTCTCGAGTTCGTGAACTCTTTTTTCGGTGAACTGTCGTATTCTTCATTCCGTGATTCTCGTCGGAGTTTTGAACTCGCCGAGTTCGTGAACTCTATCGAGTTTTGAACTCTTCGAGTTAGGTGAACTGTCGTATTCTTCATGCCGTGATTCTCGCCGAGTTTTGAACTCGCCGATTCTTTATGCCGTGAACTCTCTATCGAGTTTTGAACTCTTTCGAAGTTCGTGAACTCGTCGTATTCTTCATGCCGATTCGCCGAGTTTTGAACTCTGTTCGAGTTTTGAACTCTTCGAGTTCGGTGAACTCGTCGTATTCTTCATGAATTTTGAACTCTTTCAGAGTTTTGAACTCGTCGAGTTCGTTGAAGTAGCATATTCGTGAACTCGTGATTCGTCGAGTTTTGAACTCTTTCGAGTTCGGTGAACTCTGTCATATTCTTCATGCCGTGATTCTCAGGAGTTTTTGAACTAGCATATTCGGTGAAGTAGCATATTCGTGAACTCGAGTTTTGAATTCGGTGAAGTTCGTGAACTCGGCCGAGTTTTGAACTTCGAGTTCGTGAACTCGTCGTATTCTTCATGCCGTGATTCTATCGTGAGTTTTGAACTCTTTCGAGTTTTGAAGTTCGTTGAAGTAGTGAAACTCGAGTTTTGAACTCTTCGAGTTTGAACTCCGTCATTATTCTTTTCGAGTTTTGAACATATTCGGTGTCGTGAGTTCACAGTAGCATATTCGTGAACTCGGTCATATTCTTCAAGATAATGTCGAGTTTTGAACTCGTTAGAGTTCGTGAACTCTATCGAGTTTTGAACTCGAAGTTCGAGTTGAACTAGCATATTCGGTGAACTTTGTCGAGTTTTGAACTCTGTTGTCGAGTTTGAACTCTATCGAGTTTTGAACTCTGTCGAAGTTGGTGAACTAGCATATTCGTGAACTTTGTCATAGTTTTGAACTCGAGTTCGTGAACCCGACGAGTTCGGGTGAACTAGAAGTAGTGATATTTGGTTAAGTTCGTTAGAGTATTTTGGTGAACTCTATCAGAGTTTTGATGTTTAAGTTATTTACACTGTTTATGTACATTGGGATTTTTGACTATTTAAGTTATTTATATTTTTAATTTTTTCGATTTATAGAAATGGAGACAAAGACATCAATCAATATCGAAGAAGACGTAGTTGGGTCTTCGTCTACTAAAGCCCCTGTTCAAGGCACGCAAACATTAGGTGCTCCTTATATAGGAATGACTTTTACAAGTGTTGACGAGGCAAAGACTTATTACAAAGAGTATGGTCAACAAGAGGGATTTGAGACTCGTGTTCGGACGACTTCCAAGCAACAAAATCAGGTGGATTTGGTTAGTGGTTGTTTACTGGTTTGCTCACGTGAAGGGGTTAACAAGAGAGATGAAGTCCGATCAAGAAATACATCAACTATCCGGTGTGGTTGCCAAGCTAGAATTTGTATTAAGAAAAGAATGCATGAAGAGATATATGAGGGCGTTGCTCATAATGACCATAGTCACGCCCCGGTGACCCCATCGAAGAGAATTTGCATGAAAACTAACAAACATATGCCCGGCGTGGAAGTGCTTGACCAAGATATTTAGTGATAACAGTTTATCTGTTGGGAAAGTGGCATCTGTTTTCCATGGAGAGGAAGTTGGGTTTACACAGAAAGATTGTTGGAACCATTATTATAGTTTGACCAGAAAGATGCCTAAAGAAAGTGATGCAACTGCCGTGCTACAATATTTTATGCAGAAGAGTGCTGAGGATCCCCGATTCTACTACGCTATTGATTTAGATGAAAATGGGACTGCGGTGAACTTTTTCTGGGTTCATGGGAGGTCTTGATGCCAGTATGAATATTTCGGGGATGTTGTGTCTTTTGAAACCACATATCGTACCAATGCATATTCCATGCCTTTTGCCCCTTTTACTGGAGTCAACCATCATTATCAGTCGATTTAGTTTGGTTGCGCATTGTTGCTTGATGAGACAGAAGATACATTCATATGGCTATTTAAGGCCCGGCTTGCAGCCATGGGTGGTCGGTGCGCCAACCGCAATCATCATCGACGGTGATAGAGTGATGATGACAGCCATTGCCAAAGTGTTTCCTAGTACTCGTCATCGTTACTGTCTTTGGCATATTATGCAGAAATTCCAAGAGAAGATGTCATTTACCAAATTTGAGACATTGGTAACTGAGTTGAAGAACATTATTTCTTTTTCGTATAGGATTGTTGATTTTGAGAGAAGATGGTGTACAATCATTGAGAAGTATGAGTTGTCTGAAAATCCTTGGTTGACAGAGATATATTCAATGCGGGAGAAATGGGTTCCTTGTTATCTCAGTGGCACCTTTTTTGCTGGTATGCACACGACTGGTCGAAGTGAATCGATGAATGCTCATTATGACCAGTTTGTCAATTCGACGACTACGCTTATGCAGTTTGTACATGGTAATGAGAAGTCTTTGGCTTTGCTTGCTAGGAAAGAAAGAGATTCGATTACGCGACCGAAAGCATAGTTCACGGATTGTGCCTAACGATGCTTTCATCCTTATGCATGCCGCGAAGGTCTATACGATCTCAATATTCAATAAATTTAAAGAGCAACTAGAAAAGGCAAAGATGGAGTACAAAATTAATGGGGAACAGATTGACAGGTATGGAACCGAAGCTACATGGTGAAATGGAGAGACCACTGAAGAATTCTGTTTGGAGAGTGAGTTTCGATAGAGGAACCTTAGAGGAGATGAATGCAAGTACTTTCAGTTTATGGGTTTGCTTTGTGGTCATATCTTAAAGGTTTTTGCGCTTACGAGATTGAAGAGATTCCAAACCATTTTAGATTGACGCGGTGGATGCAAAAGTCTAACACTTATAGAGCCGGAGTTTGATTTGGATTTGTGGTCGGGAATGTCTCAAATGAACCTTTGAGAGTGGCTCATTCTATCAAGGTTGCTTCTCAAGTGGCTTACGATGCGTTGCATACTTTTGAGGGTTATTCATATTTTATTGAAAAGATTGGTGAAATGGTTATTGAAATTTCAAAGTTTAATGAGACTTCCTACAAAGGAGATGCAGAAGTTGCAGAGCCTCCAGTTGTAGAGCCTTCGATACCTTCGGTTAATACATCACAGGTTTTTTTATTTGAATGTTTAATTTGATATAAATTTAGTGTTTAATTCGGTGTTTAATTTGATATAAATCTTTATTTTAATTCGGTCTTTATTTCAGCTATTGATTTTGAATCCCAACATTTCTCAAACAAAAGGGAGGGGGAAGAAGAAAGCGGATAGATGGAAATCCCCCAAAGGGATAGCCCTAAACAATTAAGGAAGAAAGTGTCACAGATGTGGACAGATTGCTAACCATGACTCGAGAAATTGTCCGGAGAAAAATAATACGTAATCTGTCGATTGTAAGTATAGCTTTATTCAAAACTCTTTGATTCTAAATGTTCACTAGTTCTAATGATATTTTATCCAAGGCCATGGACTTCATTGATGTCCGGACTTGTTAAGAGTGGTTTAGATATGGCAGCCTTGTAAGAGTTTTATCAAGTGTTGTTAAGTTGAACTGTGTCGAGGGTTGTGTTCTATTGCATCAATATGTCCATTGGATAGTATCTAATGTTGTCCGCTAGCTAGGCTCTAGATAGGAAACATCATAATGATAGACCGGTGCTTTTTTGATAACTTCTTTCTCCTTTTTATTTTCAAAGTTCAATATTGCTGGTTTAGGTTACATTTGGGGAGTTTAATTAGACCGAAGTTCTAATCTCATTGATGTTGTAGAAAAGAGAAGTATGGCTCAAGGAGAAATGGAGAATCTGAGGCAAAGCTTTGCTTTAGGTAAAAATACTGCCTACTCATCTATTCGTTTCAACCCTCGACTTTGCATCGGTCGATCTTGATCTTTTCATCATTCTCTGCGGTTATGTTTCGATCGCTACAGTTCCACAAGATGCCACAAGATATCACCGCCACCTTGACTATGTACCATTCAAGAAGAAAGTCGTCAAAATTGAGTTATTAGCTACAACGGGAGAAATTGTCGTGGAAAGAGCGAGAGAAGAAGCGAAGTGTTGAAAGAAGAAGAGAAGTTGAAGAGAGCTGAAACTTGGAGTGAAAGGCTTGAACAAGCCAAAGCTAGGTGCTTGTGCGGGCTATACTTGTTGCTAATTCATTACGATGTGCTTAAATGTTGTAATCTGAGAACAATAATATTTGGGATTGCATAAAGCATTTTGATGTGCTTATTATAAATGTTACTGTTGTTACACAAGCGTGCCCACTTGCAATTTTGTTCCGTAAGTTGATATGATGTATTGATGCAGATACTATACCACCAGTATAATGCCAACGTTTGTCAACAACAAATTTACCTCAACTCATATGATCATCAATCAACATCAACACAAACAAACCAAACTGATAAATTGCCAAAACATCAACATCAACGATATGGACTTAGTACGGCCATATCGTTTGGATTTGAACTTGGATAAAAAAAATGGCGTGTCTGTTTGGACTAAGTCCAAACGGTGTAGCCATGCCGTTTGGGACAAAGTCCAAACAGACACGCCATTTTTTGCAAGTTCAAAAGTCAACGGCATGGCCACACGTTTGGCCTTAGTCTCAAACGGTGTGGCCATGCCGTTTGAACTAAGGCCAAACGGTGTGGCCATGCCGTTTGGACTTTGAACTTGCAAAAAATATGGTGTGTTTGTTTGGACTTTGTCCCAAACGGCATGGCCACACCGTTTGGACTTAGTCCCAAATGGTGTGGCCATGCCGAAAAAGGACAAAGTCCAAACAGACACGCCATTTTTTTTTTCAAGTTCAAAGTCCAAACGGCATGGCTACACCGTTTGGCCTTAGTCTCAAATGGTGTGGCCATGCCGTTTGGAACTATGTAAAATGCCGTTTGGGACTTTGGCCAAACGGTGTGGGCATGCCGTTTGGACTTTGAACTTGCAAAAATATGGTGTGTCTTGTTTTGGACTTTGTCCCAAAACGGCAAATGGCCACACCGTTTGGACTTTAGTCCAAAAAATATGGCCACACCGACTTTGGGACTAAGTCCAAACGCTTGTGGCTTATCCCGTTTGGGACAAAGTTTGGCACACCATTTTTTTCCAAGTTCAAAGTCCAAAGCGGCATGGCCACACCGCTTTTGGCCTTAGTCTCAAACGGTAATGGCCATGCCGTTTGGAACTAAGTCCAAACGGTGTGGCCATGCCGTTTGGGACTAAGTAACGCCATCCAAACAAAAGACACGCCATTTTTTTTGCAAGTTCACACCGCGTTTGGGCGATATGGACCACACCGCTCAAGAGGCGATCTTTTGTGTTTTGGACTTAGTCCCAAATGTGTTTTGTGACCACACCGTTGATCAAGAGGCAAAAAGAGATCTTTTGTGTTTTGGCAAAAACATTGGGACAATGACGCATTAGATTTTTGTGACAAATTAAAATCATTAAATTGTCGGAGAGCACAAGAAGAGCCATTGAATGGATATAAACTGAGATCTAAGCAAAGCACATACGCGCAGCCCTGGTAAGTAGTATAACTGTTTACTCCACTGACAGCAGACGTCATATTAAAATCAATGCCTGCTAATAGCAGAAACATAACCAAAGGCAATGTGGCATGAAACCCTAGGATCTTAGGTGAACATGAAAAGAATGACAAGTCCAAAGCAAGATCACTATCATTTCATATTTCAACAATGTGACACCATGTGAAATACATTGTCTGAATTACTGAACATAAAGCTAAGTTGCTACATATCAACAACTTGCACTTACAAAAGAGTCCTAACATAACATTTTTTTGACTACAAAGAGATTTCCAATCTAACTTTCTGACTTTAGTTGTATATCTAACTCTTTGTTCTTTATCTCCTTCCTACAAAACAAAAAAATTGAATAAACAGATCAGTCAAGCAAAGTTAAATCAAACTGCTTTATTAAGGTCTGACAGAAAAACTAACCTCTCCACTTGCTTCCTCATCATGTTCACCATCTTCCGCCACCACCATTTGCCTAATTACCCCCAATAAAACACATGAATCGGTATAAATACTACCACATATGTCAAATCCAACACCAAATCTAGAAACCTCATTGATTGGAAAACTCTTGAACTTAAGTCATGATCAACTCTCAAAAGAACAAAGAAAGACAAATGCCAATAAACACTCCCCCAAGATCATCTCAACTAACACAAACTGAAAAAGTAAAGGAAAACCCCATCATCTCAAATGCCAATAAAACATCAAACTAACAAATGTAAAACAAAACCCGTGATAATCTCAAATGCCATTAAACACTCCCCGCGATCATCTCAACTAACACAAACTGAAAAAGTAAAGCAAAACCAAAGATCATCTCAAATGCCAATAAACACTCCCCGCATCATCTCAACTAACACAAACAAACCATTTCCATTTCCAACACTCGTCCCAACACAAGATAAAAAGAGGTAAACTAACCAAACTAACCACTAAACCCTAAACTAACCAAACTCAACATACCTAAATCCTATGCTCCTTCACGATATCGTCCGCCAATGAACTTGCACGGGTCAAATTGTATGCCTCCATGAACTCGTTATGTGCATAAATGCGGAATCGCAGTCCCACCCAATTGCAGGCCTTGATTGAGCAAGCGAGAAATTTCATCGACGACGGGGTGCTGTCAAAATTAAAACAAAAAACTACATTAGTATATACATTTACATTTATAAAATACCAAAACAAAACAAAACAAAAATCAACGTTGTAAGATATTAACTCACCAGATTATGATATGGAAGACTCTGTAGGGAGTAGTGACTAAGATGATCAGGGTTTATCATTCGAATATGACTATTGTTTTCGTACCAACTCATGTATCTACTAACACACTCCCATGGATAAGACGGAATGGGTCCTCGTTGTTCAAGTTGAATCAAGTGATTCTGCCAATTACTCCAGTAGGAAGATGCAATATTAAATTTCACATCATACCCGCGTCCGGAAGTAGTTCGCGTCGAGGTCTTTGGTTTTGGGGGATCTGAGGCACTACACCAGAATTCTGGAAATAGGACACACTCTAAGGACTATATACCCCGTCTCAAATTAAGAATGAGAAATGCCGTCCTAAATTGTTTGGACCTCGTCGTATCTGTTGTTTAGGTTAACTAAGGTTGACTACAGGACATTAGTTATCGTCCCAAATTAGAGACGAGATTTATTGTCTTTCCCATTTTCGGTGACCGTCGTAGATGAATTTTCAGAGGGAAAGTGAGCCCAATATGTCACTATCCCGTTTCAATATTTTTTTTTCCTTTCAGTAACCCTAACCCTAGTGTAAGGAAATTGAGGGCTTTGGTGGGAGGGCTACAAAGTAAAGCTTTGGCAGGAGTGATTTAACAGTGAGAGCTTCAAGTCTCTCTCAAATCGGTAAGAGCTACATCTCTCTCTCAAGTGTTCACTCAACTTCTTCCCTTCCTCACTTCCTTCACTCCAAAACTCTCGTTCCTTCCATTTCTCACTCTCTCACAACAAAACCCTTTCCTTGAATCTTACTTCTTCACAAAGCATTTTCGGGTTTCACCCAGTTCTTCCCATCAAACTTTCTCCACCTCAAAACACCCCTTCTTTCACTGTTTTTGCATCTAAAGGTTATAAAATGAAAACACACAAGGTAAAGTATGTTTTTTTCATGATTTGAGCTCATATTATGACTGCCCATTGTGTTTAATCCTATGTTTGTGTTGAAAATGAAGGGGTTTTTTTAGTTGGTTTTGGATTTTTTAGGCTTCTGCGAAGCAGTTTCGGGTGACAGGTAATTGAAAGATAGTGAGAAGGAGAGCTCGTAAACAGCATTTGCTTGCTAAAAAGAATGCTAAGAGGAGAAATCGATTGTCGAAAATGGTGAGTTTTCTTGAATGCTTTCATTTTAGTATGGGTTGAATTGTTGAAATGTAAAGAAATGATACATAGACACATGCATTGTATGAGTGTTTTCTATGATGAAACTTGAATTGTCGGAAATGGTGGAGATTATTGAATGGTTGAGTTCTAATATGTGTTGTGGACCGTCGGTTGCCAACAATGATACAAAGAGAAATACAATGTTCTGATTGATTCTTTTAAGAAGAACTGTATTGATTGGTTTTTCTTGGTTAAGTAGAGATCATCAATAATTGATTAGGTTGTGATATGGAAGATGAGTGCGTTTTGAGATTTGTGGAGAGAGAGATAAGCTAGAGATTTGAGAGAATTTGATTTATTTTGAGAGAGATTTGAGCAAAAATGTACACATTGGGAGTTTTTTTTTTGTCTATTTTGTTTTCTAAGACGCATCCATTTGGCCAGACACAACATTTTAACCCCCTACTTTATTCTTCTCCACCTTGCAATTTCTGATTTAATGGTGATGAGATTTTTGCTTAGCTTAGGATTTTGTGGTTTGCAAAAATTGGAAAATATTGGAAAAAACAGAGATAATTCCTATTTGTTGTGTTTTTTTTTTTTTTTTTCCTAATTCTTCTCAGAGAGAGAGTTTGTGTATATTTTATTTTCTTTCTTTTTATGGAACTTTTCTAATGTTCATTGAGAAAACTATTGTTTAGATGTATGTGAAAAGTTTAGAATAGAGAAAAGTTTGTGTTGTATACTCAAATCGGTATGGGCTCATCTCTCTCTAAAGTTTTGGTATTCCCCTCTCTCTCTATCATCAATTTTTAGCGTGCTTTTTTTCCAGACCTCAATTTCTAAACCCCAATTTCAGTCTAGGTTTTTACGATATATATATTATGATGTTTACTTTATTTTCAGCTTGCAAGGCTAGAGGGTCTGCTCTACGTGTTCACTTCAAGGTAACTTTTTTTTTTGTTCTTTCCTAATTTTAGATATGTTATTATTCTTTTGTGGATAGATTAATGAGGATTAACTTAAAACTAGTATCTGTTGTACATGAAATGAAAACTTGGAAAGACGAGTGTTTTTTTTAAGATATTGATTTTCAGTAAATACTGAATACAAATTTGAAAATGACGTTGTGGACTGAGGGAGCTCCCTGTTGTTGAAAAAGTGAATAAACTCCTTCATTAATTTGTCGACACAGTTTTGGGCGCACTCTACTGCCTTGAGATATATGATTTGCGTCTCAATATAGTACTGTTGTTTCCCTGGGCTGCGTAGATGGGTTGGGTCAGTGGGTTTAATCATTCTTTTGTTGAGTGTGGTCAACCATAACAACATAGGCACGCTACTGCATGATAGGTGTAATGGAGAAAGGCTAAATAGTCAAGAACAAGTTTTTACATGCTCAAGTGAGTATGCTAATTGTTAGAGAGAAGTTTGAATATCCGCTTATCTAGAAAAGGGGAGGTGGGATAGGGTGGCCCGTTAGTACGTCCTTGTTCTCAAGGTGAGAATTTCTTTTTGGGGTGAACCTTCGTCCCTCCTTCAGCCTCCCTTTGCACTCAAGACATTGTCACTTGTCAGAACAGCTAGCTAAGCGCAGGGGACCCCTCACGACTGGGTTAAAAACAATATCAAAGATTATTAAATTTATAAGTCACAAATTTTTTCTTCCTCAATATGTTAATCTTTTATTGGCTAAGAGAGCGGAGTTTCAATTATAGTGTTTCTCACTACATTGTAAAAGAGAAAATTTTCTACTGGGATCCATTTGATGAATCCTTCTCTAATAATGTGTTCTCATACGAGTCTCTATTGGCTTGGCTCGCCTAGCCCTCTCCATCAGTTGATGTGGGGCTCAAAGGTTTCAGATAGAGATGGTAATCTTACGATCGTGCCTGGCAGCTGGTATAGATTTTTATAAAGGTTACGGCTAGCACTCGAGCTCGGCTTGAGGAAGGATCGCTCACCTGAATAAGGAGTCACTCAGGAATATTGCTTGGTGCATAAAGTTAAGGATAAAAACTTTTATAAAACTATAGTGGAGTCTCGGGTCAAACCTTGTTCGGCAAGGTTTTGGGTTCGGTTTGCACCTTCACCGGGGAAAGGGGATTAAAGGATGACTTCATGAGTGGCACTCACATCCTTCTCCCCAGCTTAGAAGGATTGAACCACGAGCTTTGCCTTTGTATATGTTCTCGGGATCAAGAAAATCCAGAGGTGATATTGAATTATACTTCCAATCTCCCAATGATATATCCGGAAGTAGACGTTATAGCCAAGCTATTGGAACCGAAAGCAATTAATCGTACTTTGAAACAATTCGTTCTTGCAGCAATGCATTAGCAAACACGAGGGCTCAAATAACCCGTGAAGTCTGAGAACTAGTATGAAAGTTCGAATCGACTTATTGAATCTTGCCGCAATCGACGCCTCTCGAGATCTTGGGAGAAACATAATCCGTCTCAATGATCTATGAAATCCCCACGGGACGATCGACACAAGTTGTTGACATAATATTTTGTGATTCGGGGGACTTTTTCGACATCAAGAAATCTGAAATTTCAGGCTTGTTAACGAAATTTGAACATCGAGAGTGACACATTTGTCCCCTCGGTCGACCAAAATTATCGGAAGTAGCGATGTCAATGTAGGGATTGATCCTTCCCACGGTTCCAAAAATCTAGAACTCTACTCTAGAAGTCTGTAATGTTCTTGGCAAACTGAAATCACTTTATGAAATGAATGATATCACCATTAGAACTCTCCTCAAAGAGTGGGTAGAAACTGTATATAGGTAAGAATAAGTAATAGGATTTTTCATCGGGCTCTCATCCCCTGCGCAGTTCCGTAATTCCTTTTCACCAAATCGCTGTGTTTGTGCTTTGCCCAAACTCCACCAACAGTTGCTTACATGAATTGTTAGTACTAAATCAAATGAGTAACAGGAATTTCCTATCAAAGTATCTGTTAGATTATAAGAGCCATTGGTTACTTGTATTTTTGAAAAGGTGATACATAATTTTAACGACAAAGCCTACTTTTCCTCAGAAGTTAGAGCTTGATACAAATTATGTCACGTGAATGACATGAAATAAGTTATACATGGAGGCATATTGTATAATGGTATGTGTCATTTTTATCACATGACTCCTGGACAAAATGTGTGTATCATCTCTCCTTTTCCGTTTTTTTTTTCTTGTGGCTAGGAAAACAGAATATGACGAGATTCAGACCGGTTGAGAATGTTACACTTTGTGTCTTTATTTTTCTTATGGACATACCTTGTGGGGAGGCTTCATTACTTATAACTAATAGTTCTCTAAACTTGTGAAGTTCAAGGTTGGTAGTGGGTTGAAAATCTTGTTTGAGATATAACGCTTGGAGATCGATCACCCAAGGGTGAGTAAGAACATGTGCATGAATAAGATACCAAAGGGGGTCTATATATGGGAGGTTGATACATTTTTTTTTCTATCTTGGGTTCCGCTTCAATGATTGGGACATCCAAAATGGGATGCATCCACACAATTTTGGATACGAGAACTCAAGCTCTTCACATTTTAACGTTAAGAAGCGTGTTTAAATGTGGTTCAAGATTTTGTGGTTTGAGGTTTTACTTTTTAAAACTATAGAAATACTTTTAGAAAGTACAAAAATTTAATCTTTTCACATTTCTACCATTACCCTACCAACAAACAACTCACAGCTGCATCATCTTCCCACTCAAACTAGTAGTATACCATTCCCACCATCACCTATGCCATCACAATACCATCACTCCTTTTGCTCAAACCAACACCATCGTCACAAGTGGCACTTTTTCCACCCCACCACCAGAAAAGCTGCTACTCTACTACTCCCGGACTTTGTCTACCACTGCTTGACCAATCCCATTACCAACTCTTAACCATCGGCACCACCTATACACTACTACCGACCACCATCATCACTGCTGCCATTGAACTTCACCACTCTTGTCTAGTTGTCATAGTGGTTCTCTACTCTCTTTAATCGTTAAAGTTGAAATGTGATTTCTCTATTGTATTTCATTAGTAATAAAGTTTCTCTTTTAATCAATTAAATGTAAGTGTAAAGACAAGAGAAAAGGATAAAAAGACAAAACAACTGAAGAAACTCTCAATAAACTTTCCCTCCCTTACTAAACCATGAGATAGATGGAGTATATTCTTTCTACTCGTGTTTGTATATACATCCTTATATGTAAAGCCTTTTGTTATACTTGGGATCAAATGCACAAAAGTGTTGTCCTTGTTTACTCTGTTGTTTGAATATGCCCCTCTTAAGGATTTTGTTGGGAATGAATTCATTATTGATTAATATATGGAGGCTTATTGATTCACTTATGGAATAAATAACAATTGCAGATTGTGTCTAAGAGGCTATCCGAACCAATTCGTTGACAAGGACCTTGATAAAGTCTGTTCCCTTTTATCATAAAGTGTTAAGTTTTACGAGGGACTTTCAAAAGCTTTGTGAACCAAGGTCATGTTACGGATGTGTTTGCTTGTGCTCTTGATCGGGTAATTTTTTTTCCTAGCCACATCTTGGCTAAAAAGTTTGTTGATATCATTGATAAAAGTACTTTATTATTTGTATTTTGTAGTTTGATTGGTTGTGAAACTCCACTTGAGAAAAGAGTTACTTACATGCTTATATGTAAGTTTGTAGATGATCCTTTTCCGGATCTAGATTCATACCGGATATCCTCACCACCTTTGGCATATTCTTTTCAGGTGGGTCCGGCGCCGAAGAAGTTGCAGTTGAAAAAGAACTGGGGGGCCTTGTCGTGTTGGCTAAAGCTTTGGTCATTCGTTTTCAAAGATTCTCTTAGGCGTGTTTTCCAATCAAGTGACTATGACCTTGGTCTATCTTTCAAGTAAAGGCTTGCTATAACTAATTCTCATCATCTAAGCTGCAAGTTTCTATGTAGTTTTATTTTATAGTAGGCACTTCTTGATCTGCATGCTTTCCCTTTCTCATTTCAAGCCAATGTGCATTAGTTTATTCTAGAAATACTATGCAAGTGTGTGATTAGTCCGTGATTAGCTTTTTGTTACTCGTTTGCAATTCAATGCGTTATGTCGCTTTGAAAGGAATACTGGGGCATGCCGATGGTGTTGATAGGCGCTTTATTTGGAATAGCTTGCCACACACTACACTTAAACACCTACTGATCTGCTTATAGCTTGCTTGGAAAGTTGTTTTGTCGACTTTGTTGGTGTTTCTTTACATTCTATTTTCTCCCTACAGAGCCTCTTTATACTTTGTTGTATACAGAGGGCTGGGATTGTTTGTGTTTAATAATTAATTGTTTTGTTTAGACCTTTTATTTATGTGGTGACGTGGTTGCTAAGTGGACATGAATTTAGACTATGCATATTTATTAAGAAGCTTTGCACGTGGTTGTGATATGAGAATTTGGTACAAACTTCATAGTTGTTGCATGTGGTACTTGACTTAGAAAAGACATCTATAAGAGTATGGTTATCTTATGTAAAGGTACATCAACAACTAAGATATACCTGCAGGTTCCGCCCATGTTAGGCTAGCTTTACCAAGAGAAGTTGGATCTTGGCAGACCGAAAGCAAGTTGGATATGGCCATAAGTAGTCTTGTACAATAACTTCCAGTTTCATTCGGAAAGACGAAATGAATTGAATGAAGTCAACTCTTGTGAACTCACTTCTCTGTGTGGAGTGGCGTCGGATTGATAATGCTCTTGCCGTGTTGTTTTCCTCTATGTGGGCTAGCTCCTAGAAAACTCTAAAAGCTGTTTACCGTCATGAAAGGCTATGTGATTCACACGAAAGAACAAAATGTGCATGCAAAGATGATGAAGATAGGAATTTCAAATTGTTTTTTTCATTATGTTCTTATTCTTCTTTGTATACTTTGAAAGCCTAGTTGTTGGCAATCATAAGCTTGAAAATATTGTAAATTGGAAATTATCAATGTATATATCAATTTTTGAAATGTGTTGTTTTAGTATGTTGTTTGACTAATTGATTTTATCATCTGAGAAACCTTAAATCAGGTGGGGGTCTAGAAAAATAGATTCTACAAAAAAAAAAAAAAATTATTAAAAAATTACCTAAACTTGCGACGGAAATGCCTCATGTCCTAAACTAAGGACACAAATTTCGACGGTTGGTAGAGTTCCAGTTTTGAAAATGTGGAAAACATATATACGACGGTTTTGAGTGTCCTATATTTAACGACGGCATAAACTGTCTCAAGCCCGTCGCAGTTCTAATTCAGCTTACCACACTCATTCCGTCGTTAATATTAACGACAGCCTTATTTTATGACGGAGATGGAACACCATTTCCGTCGTAAATCTCGATTTAAGACGGATTTAACCGTCGTTTTTGGCCATTTCTGGTGTAGTGAGGGTACAAACTGCATATATGACCTAACCGACGACAACCACCGCAGAACATTGTAATTGCTTTCGACATTATCAAGAAAGCATATAAATCCCTCGAAAAATGCTATTTCATCCACCGGGTGTAGCTCGGACTTAAACATAGGGATACCATTCAACTTTGTCAAATAGCATATGATCGAGGAAATTAATCATTAATCACATACTAATAATATCAATTAATAAATAAAACTATTTACATACAAAAATGCTTACATCGGTACAAGTCATATTATCAATGGTGGCTCGGGTATACTTCAATGCAAAATTGTTGTGCTAGCATAAAAAGATCGAAAGCGAAAGTACCTATTAGCACGGGACATGCTCAAATGATAGTCCTCATTTGGGTATGGCTGAACACCGGAAGTACTCATAAATCCATGCCTACATTAATATAGACACCGAAGTTAATATTGTAATAGATAGATAAAATTGACATTGAAAAGAAAAACAAAAACTAATACGTAGGAGAGTGAAATAGCACGAAACACCTTTCACCTTGGCACTTGTGGCAGTCCCAAGACCCTGCATAAGTAAGTAAGAAGGTCGCACCCCACGCCAGAGTCTCCGATCTTGGCAAATTTCAAAAAAATCTCAGATAACAAACGGAACTGCAGTTCTGGGCGATGTCGGTGAAGGCGGTACATCCAAAGAAAAATAACATATAAGCTCTCGCAACAAACTGCACCTCTTTTTGGGTTGGCGCTTCTTCACAACAACCCCATTTTCATCACGTAAATCTTCATGTTACCTTCCCAAAGAAGCTGCTTCATCAAGAAATCCATCCTAACTTTGGAAGTGAACTTATTGGATTTCATCTCCGTGATCTATCTTATCCATGGGTATGCCAAGATTTTTGTGGAGGAGTCTTTTTGTTCGTTCCAAGGTCAAATCGATTGTCCCGATACCACCTGCTTTGCCTCGACGGAACTCCTAAGAGTTGGGAAACATCGTCCAACGTGATTGTCATCTCGCCTCACGGCATATGAAACGTGTTGGTCTCTGGATGCCACCTCTCCACAAACGCAGAGACCAACACAAGATCCTGATGCCTGTATACACCTAAGACCAGAGCACATAAGCCGGTCCTTTGAAGCTCCACGTGAAAAGTAGAACAGTCTGAACACTCTCCTCGATATCCCATTGTACCAACTTGTTTAGGTGCCCATGGCACTTCAACACCCCCCTCGCCTAAAACAACAAAAACTTAGTATTAATGTATACACAAGTTTAAGTAATACAAAATTTAAATACTAATAGACAGCGTATGATAATATTACCTGCCCCTCCCAAACATCGCGAGCCCGTGTTACCTTTGCATAGTCATACAACGGATGTGACACACAAGGGCCACCTCCATAAACACCTCTCTTGAACTCCAAGTCATTGTTAGACTTTCTCACAATATTCACTTTGGAGGTGCAGTGTACATGGACTTCCCTCGTCATCCTCGTCATCCTCCTCCTCCTCCGCGTCCTCTTCCTCCTCGTCAGTCTCCTCTTCTGCATCATCAACACCCTCTTCTTCACTATCAGCATGACTTAGAACTACACTCTTCCCACGATCCATATTTACGTCATCGTCATCGTCATCTACATCTACATCTACATCTACATCTAAATCTACATCTACATCTACATCTACATCTACATCTACATCTACATCACTCAGAACTGTCCCCTTTCTTCTCTTTTGATTTCCTAACTCTACACCACCTACAACATTACTGGGATCATCCGCTTTCCGATCCCTACTGAACCGATGCGAAGTGGTTGTTCTCCTTTCTCTCTTTTCTCAGGCTCCTCATCGCGACCGAACTACTACTCCCCCACCTAACAACTTCTTAGCACCCGTGAAAACACTTTTGCTGCATTCTTCACATTCACATTCTTTGTTGAGGCATTGCTACAAAATAAATAGGAGTTAAAAATAAGACATTCAACTAATTCAAATTGTTGCAATACCAACGTGAAAAACAAAAGAACGAAATAAGGCGATTGTGCATGCCAATCTATATCTAAGGTGTGCATGTATCTAGGCAAACTATACTCCTCTATTAAATCCCCCTCCACACACTAACAAAAACCCAATCTAATTCAAGCATGCGAAATCGACTAGGAAAACTTTGCGAGAGCGACTCATGTAAAACTTTAAAGCCGCCATGGAGATAATGAACATCTAAAAAGAAGCACATTTGTAAAAGCGAAAAATAGTCGACGCGGCATAAGAGAAAGACAATATAAGATATGCATGATTCGGAAAACTAGCAAGTCAGGTAAGCTCTTTTAGTTTGTACGCGTGTGAGTTGAAGTTTTACAACATCTAAACTTAAAAGAATTTCTTAGGCCATAAGCTTTTATTAAGGGGTGGGACTTTTTCAAAGCCTTTAAAGCTTTGTGGAATACTGCTGCTAGCAATCAAGGTATGTCATCAAGCATTAATAAACCAACTTTGAAAGCCTGCGGCGAGTTCAGTTATTTCTTTGAAAGCCTGCCTAATCACTTGAGATGCTGGGGGTGCCCTTAGAATAGAATTCTAAACTAGCGTGGCGCTTTTGATCAATAGGAAGAGGATCACTCCGCCATGGTGAACGTAACTCTTGGCAACTTCCATCTGCCGTAGCAAAATGACCTTCCAAGACAAGATAAGAAATAGGGTCGGCCAACATCGTCATTCCTCTTAATTCGGAATGGGACTATACTTGGTCATTGCCGTACAAAATCGAGATGGATGGAACATTTGTCTACCCGACTTCGAAGTGAAAGTGATAAATGTTAAAGCGGAATCTCAGATTCCTAGATAACATAAGCGCACAATAAATAGGCGCATTGATTTCGATCTAAGAAGCGTATGACGGTTGGCGCTCTCTCCAACACGAACAAACTGGCCTCCCTGAAGGACTTAAGGACAAATGCCCGGGCCTAGGTCGAGAGAGGCATAGGTTTATCTAGTCTAAGTAGGCTATATGAAAGAAGGGGAGAATGCCACTTGCATGTTACTAAGTAATATACCTTAGCGCTGCCGCTGCGAAAACCCAACCAATTCTACAAGGACTGCGCCCTATCTCGGTCGGTACTTATCTCTCCAAGGAGGAGCCTACTAGGCCCTTCACTCCTGAATGGGTATAGAGATGTCTTCAACAAAGCATGTCCCCGAAAGGCGACTTTCTGCACCTACCGGCCCCTACCTAAATTAGATATAAGTTCGGCACGGGTTGGGGGTAAGGCTAAGCCAAACTACCACCTACCCCGGGCGAGGGATGTTGTGAGAGGTAGTACCCTTCTTGGCCGAGGCGTACATAAATGATGTGGTCCCGGATTACGAATATTAGTAACAAGAGATTGGTCTTTTGTAGTGTGATGAGTAACTATAGAGATCGAGGTTGAGATCAAATCACATCTTGTTTCACTAAGGCTTGGCCTTCGGACCCGAAAGTAAAGACTCTTTCCCTCTTTTGTTTTCATCCCGCATCTTTGGTATGCGCAAGACCCTAAAGCGAATATAATCCTCATCAAGTTCCACCGGGGACTCTCTCTTTACTTGTAGTTAAGAACTTTAAGGCAACGACAACTGCCGGTGTAAGCACCGGTTCTAAGCTGTGACTTAGAATCAGACCTTGGTTACGTTTTTGGAATTTTGTACTTAAATCATACAAAATGGGGTTTATTCAACAATTTTGAGTATATATGTCAATTGTTTCCGGATGCAAGCTCATGACCTACGAAGTCTCGAGCTCGGCGGTCGAGCTTCACTCGAGCTTCGTTTTGTAAAACGAGTCGAGTCGAAGTCGAGCTTCGAGCTAATTATAATTCAAATCGAGTCGAGTTTGAGCACAAAGTGGAGCTTAACATTGAGTTTGACCTCGCTCGAACTTCGATTTCGAAAACTCACGAGCGAATCTGAGCATGCCAATATGCACAAATTTCGACTTCGATGACCACCCCCCTAATCAAAGGGGGAACAACTGTCGATACTTTCGATCTTAAGTCTCTAACTTCAAAACTAAATTGATTTATCGGTATACATTATTTTTATTTTTATTATTTTTGGGTAAATTTTATCAAGTAATTCGGTATACATGAGTATGTCTTGTTTTGCTATTGATGTTGTTCCAAAGGATGTGTAAGCTAATAAATCAAAGGAACACTTATATGAAGCTCAACAAAGATAGAGTTACTCATGACTTTTTGGCGAGGATGATCTACACATCGTGGTCTCGTGGAGATCGTAAGTAGCAAAAACTTATTACTTATCTTGTTTTGACACGAAAGGTGTCAATTACTATTAACATGAATTCTATAAGAATTATTTGTACTTATATTATATATTTTTCTTGTAATAAAAGAACAGATTGGATGACATGGATTCTATAATAAAAGATACCATCTTGGCATCTTCCATATTCCAATCATTAACGACTTTCATAGAGTTCAACCACGATAACATAACTAGTTGAACTTGAGGATAAGTGAGAGCAAAAGTAAGAGTCAATTGAAGCTCCGCATATCATTGTTTATTATATTTTTCTTAATAATCAGAAATTAGATGTTACTTGGGTTGTGACAAACCGCCTCCGATCCACATTACATCATTTCTTGTGAAGTGTATTTGGAACACTACTAACAAAGTTCCCGGGGAAAGTGCAACATGAAAGCCCTATAACTTAATGGAGACTATGAGCACCTGTAAAGGGATTATGGGGATGGATGTGGATCTTACGGGCATATCTATATATATCCGCTATACTTGCGAAAATATAAATTTTGTTATACTTTCGAAATCTTGTGAAACTTGTGTTGGATGGATGACCACTAGCTAGGTTCGACTTTATTTTGGTTTTCATGCATTCTTAACTTCATTTTAAGAATGGGTGATATCAATGAGGAAAGTACAAAATGGGTGTCTAGAATTCAAAAGAATTGAATCAAACATAACATTATATATATATATATATATATATATATATAAAAGATAGAAAGATAGAACAGGTTACGAAACATAGCTATATATTTATTTTGAATCAAACAAAAGCGATTATTCGGTCGATATGGCCTCAAATAAAAATCTAGTGATATCAGCGGGGAGAGACAATAAGTTCATAACTTCATTGTTTGATTTAATGATTTATTTATTTTGAACTTTGATAAACATAACATTGATGTCTCGTCTCCATTTCTATAAATCAAAAAATTAAAATATAAATAACTTAAACGGTCAAAAATCCCAATGTACATAAGCAGTGTAAATAACTTAAACATCAAAACTCGACAGAGTTCACGAATATGCTATTTCACCGAACTCCTTTGAGTTCACGAATATGCTACTTCACCGAACTCTGATAGAGTTCACCGAATATGTGTTTGTCACCGAACTCGGTGAGTTCAAAACTCGAAAAGAGTTCAAAACTCTCGATAGAGTTAGGTGAACTCGACCCGAACTCACAGAGTTCAAAACTCGATAGAATTCAAAACTCGACGAGTTCACCGAATATGCTAGTTCACGAACTCGACAGAGTTCAAAACTCTGATAGAGTTCACCGAACTCGGTGAGTTCACCGAATATCTTTAGTTAGTTCACGAACTTCTGAGTTCAAAACTCTGATAGAATTCAAAACTCTGACAGAGTTCACCAAATATGCTAGTTCACGAACTCTGACAGAGTTCAAAACTATGATAGAATTCAAAACTCTGACAGAGTTCACCGAATATGCTAGTTCACCGAACTCTGACAGAGTTCAAAACTCTGATAGAGTTCACCGAATATGCTACTTCACCGAACTCTAACAGAGTTCACCGAATATGTGTTTGTCACGAGTCGACAGAGTTCAAAACTCGAAAGAGTTCAAAACTCGATAGAGTTCGGGTGAACTCGACCGAACTTCGGCGAGTTCAAAACTCGATAAATTCAAAACTCGAACGAGTTCACCGAATATACTAGTTCACGAACTTCGACATGAGTTCAAAACTCGATAGAGTTCATCGAACTCGGCGAGTTCACCGAATATGCTAGTTCATCAATTGACAGAGTTCAAAACTCGATAGAATTCAAAACTCGAAAAGTTCACCAAATATGCTAGTTCCCGAACTCGGCGAGTTCAAAACTCGATAAATTCAAAACTCGGCTGAGTTCACCGAATATGCTAGTTCACCGAACTCGGCAGAAGTTCAAAACTCGATAGAGTTCACCGAACTCGGACGAGTTCAAAACTCGATAGAATTCAAAACTCGACAGAGTTCAAAACTCGGCGAGTTCACGAATATGCTAGTTCACCGAATCGACAAAGTTCAAAACTCGAAGAGTTTCGATAGAGTTCACCGAACTCGACAGAGTTCACCGAATATGCTTTTGAACTTGTAGAATCACGGCATGAAGAATATTTTTTCGGCAATTTAGGATTTTGATTGCATAGCGTAAAAAGGTTTTCCCAAAGATAGATATATGATGAGCGAAAGTTATCATGCTTATGTTGGTTGTCGCTTCTATTAACTTTGGTGGTTGCCCAAAGCAAGCGTATGTCTCTCTTGAACATAGTGGATCCAATGGTCCGACACTCCGACTCGAATTGTATATATGGTTCTACTTCTTTAGAACCCGGTTTTGCATACACGGTGAACTGTTTAGAAGAGGAATCAACTCCAAGGGTACCTCTACCATGTTGTATGCTTCTTTGCTTAGGCACCAATCAAATGTGCCACATTTGCTACCATATAAGCATATAGGTAGATTGGCTAGCTTTTCTTTTCCTCATGTTGCTAATGTTCCTCAAAATCTTAGTTATTACTTACTACTACGGATTTTCACTATTGCAGTTTGATGGACAAATACTCGTCAAAATCATCTATCCGCTTTAGTGTACTCACCAGGAAAAAAAAATGGTTACTCGGCTCCTCAAAAGCAGACAAGTCCGAGTCGTACTTACAAGTTTACAAGGACTAAAATACTACAAGATACAACGACTTTTTTCGAACCAATTGATACAATGTACATCAAGTAACTAACCAATTTATACAAATAACGATTTCGGGCCAAAGTAGAGAATAAAATGTGTTAATGGAAGCATACCTTAATTGGAACTTCGAGAGAGTGAAGTTTAGAGAGCTGTGGTGGTGTAATTAATGGCGATGGAAATATGTAATTACTATAGTCGATCCCTCTTTTTTTTTAGATCTGATCTTTTTTTAGGTGGTTGTTAATGGTGATGGAATTGGGTTCGATAAAGTTGATCCCTCTTTTTTTTTTGTTAGATAGTTTTTTTTTTCTTTTTTTGAGAAGATGATGAGGAAAATACGTTTTTACCCTCATTGAGATCTTCAGATCTTGAGGGCGAGATCCGACGGCTCAAATGAAAAGTGAGATAAGAGTGACACTCTAGACAAACCGATATATATATATATATATCTTATTTTCATTTGAACGTTCAACGAATGCAAAGAAAAACTGTCGTGTTGAGCCTGTGTTTGGACAACGATCACAACAGTAGCACCAATATTTTCCCCAGTTAACTCGTTGTGTTTGGCCAACTTGGCCCACAGTCGGGAGTTTAACATCAAATGCATCGGTACACATGCAACCGATGCAAGTTTTCATGATTGTGCATTGTCTTAAGCGAGTTCATCAAATTGTTGCTCTAAGTTTATTAGATCAGTTATATTGCGAGTATTTATTGAATTGAAACTGAGGTAGGATTTGAGGCATGTCGCTAGAACAATATGACCATCTTGATAGGAAGTTTGATTTTAAGTAGTTCACACCTCATCTAAACTCTGACACATATGATGAACTGATTTCATTTATAGATAACAAATTTACTCCCTTTAGTAAAAACCTAGGTACGTTTTATTAACAGAAACCATGGCACCATGCCTTATACATAGTTCTACTAGCTAGTACATAAGCCAAAATGCCTTATCATAAGGCCTCATTAACATATGTAAGCTAACTCGTTACATAATTAAGCAGTGTCTCTTCCTTGAGACTCAGACCTTGGAGAGAAGATTTCCATCTCTTCTCTGTTATATTTCAACCTCCTAGCTTCTTCACTAGAAATTCGGAAAGCATTCATGAGAACTTCTTGGGGCATTGCTCGGATAGCTGAATTCCTTCCTGCAAGAGGGCTTGTCATGGCATTATCATTGGTTTTGAATGAAATCCATTCGAATCCGTTGTCCCCGGCCTTCTTCACCACTGCAAAGTTTTGTGGAACTACTAAAAGCTGGCCTCGGCGTAGTTGACCATCATAGATAGGTTGTTGGTAGTTTCCGACAATTTGAACCCGAGCATCTCCCCTGGTTACATACATCACACTATGGGCATTTACTTGCCAGTGAGGAGCCTTGAGAGAATTCTACACAAATTAGAGAAATCATTTCGTTAAATCACAAACATTAGGATTAAAAAATAATTCAATCAGATTATGACCATCAAAATCTTTCTAATCGTACCCTGTTGAGAACTCCCTTCTCGGCATTCAGGTTAAGTAATCTCAAGATTGGAAGGTTCCTGCTGTTGATTCTATTGATGCGTCCGGCATTGGGGTTGTAGACATCAGATTTTGAGGGGTTGTCAATGTTCAACCTAAGCCTTACGTTGCAAAGGGACTCCTCTATACCATTTGGTCTTTCTTGTTGATATTCTTGTTCCTCCTCTTCATCCATTCTTGGGGGTCTAATCACTTGAAGCCCATTTTCCACACGGACGATGTTTCCTCTGTTGTCGTTTTGACCCTTTAACCTTCTTGCTATATCTCTGTTGACACCGAAGGCTTCGGCCAACATCTGATCATCGAAGCCATTGAAAATGTTGTTGGCTAAACTCTCTCCCTTGTGAGATGATCTCCCTTGTTGGCTCTGCCTTTGTTGTTGGGGGTTCCCGCCAAGGTAGAATGACTACAATGCACACAATATATAAGGTGCAATACATACCAATCATTCAGAAATTATATGGTATGTTTATGACTTTGTTTTAAAACAGTATATATAAGAAACAGTCTCACCCTTCGACTGTTATCGAGTTGGTTTTCGTTGTTGCTTGTGTCCAAAAGAGAGACCATGACAAGTGGAGTATCACCGTCATTGTAGACCCACTTGGCAACTCCAGCGGGTGTGGCTACAATGTCTCCTTGGCGCACACGTCGGACCTTCTGATGCTGGTCTCCTTGCCTGTATCTGCTTTGCTGGCCTTGTTCATGTTCACGCTGGAAATGTTGTTGTTGCTCAGATTGCTGAGTTGATTGGTATGTCTCTGGACAACCTGGAATAACTGCTCCATGCATACCCCTACCTGTTCAAGCATGAATAAACATATTACAAATTGATTTTGTGATACGATCTCACTTAGCACCAAGTCGCAAAAGAGATGTGTTTCAGTAGGTTTGTCTTCTTGGGAATCCAAAAGGTTTAAAGCAAAAGGGAAACTAGATAATCTGAGATTTAGTAGAATTGTAAAAGTAATTTAAATAGCAACAAAGGGTAGCATGAATGAAGGCCCTTGTGTGAGTGGGGCTAATTGCATCCATGCAAATTAAGTGGCTGGGCATCCTGTTTAGATTGTAAATGCCAATGTACTTTTATGGCCGTGATCCAGCTTATTTGGACTTGCAAAATGAAAAAATATACATTGCTGAGAAAGTGAGAATACTAGCCTTGGATAATGTAGGTAAGTTTTAGGTGCACTGTGGAAATTAGGCAAGAGAAGTCCTCTGGGCTGGAGTGTATAACGAGTTACAGCAACACCAGCGCACTCAATTGCTCATTGTTCTCGTCCCAAAATTCAGTAACCCCAGCCTCGGACTGAAACCTACGAGTTGGCTCGAGTGCGTCAATATTCTGGACGCGGCACTCGCTTTGGCTTTGTCGTTGTGATTGTGATTGTTGAGTTGCTTGGGCATGAAACAAAATAAGAAAACAAACACTAAGTGAGAAAAGCAAAGAAAGCTTAGCCATTGTGAACTAGTGATTCTACTACTGTGAACTCTTCTTGTGATTGTGAAGGGGCGAATGGGAGTGGTACGCTATTTATAGAAGAGAAGGGTGGGTTATGGATTGACACATTGAGATGGTTGGTGAGACTTTTGCCATTTTTCACTTTGCATGATCATGAAGCTCTATCCGATTTCTAAGTGTCCATTAAGTTTAGATAAGCGTACAAATAATTCTGTCCGCACAAGACAAAGTTTGATTGCCAGAACTTGAGATGGACTGACCTTCAATCAACAACTTTGATCAATTGAGCTATGCACCTATGCATAATTATGACTGGTATAGTTGTACTGTCATTTGCATGTCCGGCTGGGGTTGCAGTTTGGTGGGTTAATCCGGAGTTCATAAATAAATCAATTTTCTTTCTTCATTAGTGATTCAAGGCAAAACAGTCAATTTATTGGCATTTGTGCCATTAAATAACTATGAGGTGCAGCAACAGTCAATTGAAAGCCGAAACTTATTTACCTTATTATTATTAGGTGAGCCAAAACCTAAAAACCCTATATTCCAACTGCTACTGATCGGTTTGTGCCTAGTATGTAATTACAAAATAAGTTTTGGCCTATAATTAGACTTTCCGATAAACAAATACCAATGGTTTCATGCTTAAAAACACAACCGCGGTTAGAATGTTCAGATTGGAGGGGAAACAAATTTGGGATTTCGTTATTTATTAAGGAATTGAATAGGGTGCAGTTTTTATTTTTGGTTGGCTGTAATTGACCTCAAGTTTGGAGTTTGCAGACCGGGTAAAGAACAATAGACAATAATTTTCGTTATTGCAATTTTAGTTATCAAGGCTAATGTTATATATTAGGGCATTTTCAATGGGAGTGTAAACTGTATAGAGCGAAAATTTTATACTATAAAAGTTAAAAAACTCTTTCAATAGGGGTGTTATACGTAGGTAATAGAGTATTAGTTGATAGAGAGGGTGAGGAATTCTCCTCTTGCTATTAGCTAATAAAAGCACGGGAGACCTCAAACAGACGGCCCGAGTAAAACAAATTAGGGACGTCACTTGGGTGTCGTCCCTATCTATTTCTAAAGTCACAATTTAAAATTTTTAAAACTCGGGCGTCACTTTTCGAGTTTAAAATTGAAGAACAAATTTTCAATTGAAAATGGATATTTATGAACTCTAAAATGGATTTTTACAATTGGAGTAGTAAAATCCTAATTACACCTAGATGGCTTATGTGGAAGTATAATTTTACACCTCCTATTGGAAATGCCCTAATGTGATAAAACTAAGCCAAAAATCTTATGTATATGCATCGACGATGCGTGCACTCGTGCTTCAATCACGAGTTAGTGTTCACTTGTTGCACCCTTCAGAAGGAACATATATTAGTCTCCGATGCAATTATTTCTCGGTGGGTGTCGTACGTTAGTCTCAAATGCAAAAAAGTTTCGTTAAACTCTTTCCATTCTGTCTGCCTTATGTATGTCCCAAGGTCATTCTGTCTGCATTATGGGAGTATATTCCACAGACAATGTTAGGCAGACATAAAAAGTGTATAAATTGCTTGTGCATTAGCGCATAGACCGAGGTTGATTGAGCAATTAGTCTATCTGACTCAATCTTCTATTCGATCGATTCAGAGGATCTTTCAGGACAATGCGTTATTTGGTAATTAAGTTCTTCATCATATTTTGTTGGTGAAGTTCATACATTTCATTACTTCTCCTGAATTGCTAAAACATAGGAACAAAAACTGGAAGCTAGGATCGCCATCTCATAAAAATTGTACTTTATCGGGGAATTAGAAACTATTAAGTTCCGGGTGTGAAAATTATCACCATTCAACAAATAGCATCTTTCAACCAGTTATGGACGCCGAATTTGAGTGAGAATGAGCCACCCAAACAACCAAACATACAAAAAAAATAATAATAACTAATTTCTTTTAACTAATAATTCAAACTTAACCCAACCACAAAACAAATATATTTGAACATCAAATATCTTATAAAAAGCGATACAATAGGAACATTGGATCAAGAGTCTCTAAAATGCAATGTCCATAGAAGGGGCAAGAGCGGTGAAAGCAATAAACAACTAGACAACGTGGAATATTGAAGTGAGCGGGTAAATATCGACGTAAGGTATGCAACTCTCTGAAACTTGAGGAGGACTAGCAAGCGAGCATTGTTAGAGTAAAAGATCTCAATAGGAGCATTTTAACATTTTAAAACCCACCACTAAACAAATATATAATGAAAGCACTAGTAGAACAAGATCACGGTGCAAATTCCTTGAACACCTATAGAAATAGCTACCAAACGTCCCATTAACCAAGATCACATACGGAGTTTACCAGCTTCACTAATGAGTAACGAAGTTCATTTTCCACAACCTTTGACCAAAAGTCATCATATCCACATATGGACCTATTTGCAGTTATTATTTTCCAACACTCTAGCATGGGTTGGAACATCTTCAATCTTCATAAGGAATACCAATATGGGATCTTGCATCTGCCATAAAACTCATCCCCAAGTCCCCTAACACAACCTCTATTGACTTAAAAAAGTAAAATCCACCATTTAATTAAACACATTTTAGGTCTCGGTTACCATGCCCAATAATGACAACCATAAGTAATACTAGAACACATTGACTCCTAAAAAAACTCCTAAATACAACGAGAAATGGACCTAATTAACTAGAATAAACAACCCGACCAAATTGCCCTTACAGGTTGTAAACCTAAGTATTTAGTGAATTCACAACAAGAAATTAAGTAAGAGTTGCCATTAAATAATATGGTCTAGAAATCGGACACAAAAGATAAAAAAAGACAAGAAATTAAATAATGTGAGTCTCACCTAGTTACTCCACAAAAGAAGTCAAGAAAAGTATAAATCTTTTAGTAGAAAAATAAGAGAAAGTTAGGGAGGAGAAGTGGAATGGAGTGAGGGGTTTCTTTTGTTTGGGTTCCTAGTTTTTTTTTTTTTTTTTGTTTTTTTTTTTGTTTTGATTGATACCATATATTTTTTTCGAGCGGTTGAGGGTGAGCTAGGGTGTACCACTGGGGCCAATACTCCCTGCTTTCAACCATAATACGATCATTGATCGAGATATATGGAGTTCCCTTTATTCAAAACCAAAGTTTATCAATTCATCAAACCACGGAACCATGCCTTATACATGCTTGACTAGCTAGTACATAAGTCAAAATGCATCGCATAAGGCCCCATTCACATATATGAAATTTAACTCCATTACATAATTAAGCAATGTCTCTTCCTTGAGATTGAGACCTTGGAGAAAAGATCTCCATCTCTTCCCTATTATATTTCAACCTCGGTGGCTTACTTCATTTGATATTTGGGATACATTCATGAGAACTTCTTGGGGCATTCTTTTGCGAGTTCCACTTAGCTTTGATGGCATTATCATTATTTTTTATAAAATATTAAGGATGACATGCGGTTTGTTTTATATGCATTAAGCGATGTGTTTGGTAGCACATATAGGAAACTTTCTTGAGCTATGGAACATCCCCTAAGTTGTTTAGATTTTCTTACCCTCTATAGTTATCAAGTTGGTTTTAGATTTGTTGATTGTGTCGAGGATAGAGACGCGAGGACAAGTTGAGTGTCACCATGGATTTGTAGAACCAGTTTGCTACTCCAAGTGCGCGAATTTATTATTGTGAATAATAACTAAAGCGGAAACAATGCTATTCACTCCAAAATAGATCAAACCTACACAAGGATTGATCCTTCTTTACAAGACAAGACTTGACACCTACAAAGAATCTTATCTGACAACTACCGATATCAACTAACAATAACAAACATATAAAGTAAAAGACTAATGTAAAGAGAACAACCAGATAAATGTGGTTAGGCAGTAGTATCGTAGCGGCGAGTTCAAGCTTTACTAGATGCACAAAAGTAACATATTACAATTCTTCAATAAAGCATTTTTAGGGTTTCACCCGTTCTTCCCATCAAACTTTCTCCACCTCAAAACACCCCCTAACTCCAATGTTTTTGCATCTAAAGGTTATAAAATGAAAACACACAAGGTAAAGTATGTTTTTTTCATGATTTGAGCTCATATTATGACTGCCCATTGTGTTTAATCCTATGTTTGTGTTGAAAATGAAGGGGTTTTTTTAGTTGGTTTTGGATTTTTTAAGCCTGCTTGCGATTTCCGAATTATTGGTAATTGAAAGATAGTGAGAAGGAGAGCTCGATAAGCATTTGCTTGCTAAAAAGAATGCTAAGAGGAGAAATCGATTATCTAAAATGGTGAGTTTTTCTTGAATGCTTTCATTTTAGTATGGGTTGAATTGTTGAAATGTAAAGAAATGATACATAGACACATGCATTGTATGAGTGTTTTCTATGATGAAACTTGAATTGTCGGAAATGGTGGAGATTATTGAATGGTTGAGTTCTAATATGTGTTGACGGACCGTCCGGTTACTGCAACGGATACAAAGAAAATACAATGTTCGGAGTGATTCTTTTAAGAAGAACTGTATTGATTGGTTCCGAGGCGTTGCTGGTTCGCGAGAGATCATCAATAATTCAGTTAGGTTGTGATATGGAAGATGAGTCGCGTTTGAGATTTGTGGAGAGAGAGATAAGCTAGAGATTTGAGAGAATTTGATTTATTTTGAGAGAGATTTGAGCAAAATGTACACATTGGGAGTTTTTTTGTCTATTTTGTTTTCTAAGGCGATCCATTTGGCGGACCACAACATTTTAACCCCTACTTTATTCTTCTCCACCTTGCAATTCCTGATTTTATGGCTGATGAGATTTTTGCTTAGCTTAGGATTTTGTGGTTTGCAAAATTGGAAAATATTGGAAAAAAATGCAGAGATAATTCCTATTTGTTGTGTTTTTTTTTCCTAATTAGCTTCTCAGGAGAGTTTGTGTATATTTTATTTTCTTTCTTTTTTATGGAACTTTTCTAATGTTCATTGAGAAAACTATTGTTTAGATGTATGTGAAAAGTTTAGAATAGAAAAAGTTTGTGTTGTATACTCAAATGGGTATGGGCTCATCTCTCTCTAAAGTTTTGGTATTCCCCTCTCTCTCATCATCAATTTTCGTGCTTTTTTTTTTTTCAGACCTCAATTTCCCTAAACCCCAATTTCAGTCTAGGGTTTTACGATATATATATTATGATGTTTACTTTATTTTTCAGCTTGCAAGGCTAGAGGGTCTGCGCTCCTACGTGTTCACTTCAAAGGTAACTTTTTTTTTTTTTGTTCTTTCCTAATTTTAGATATGTTATTATTCTTTTGTGGATAGATTAATGAGGATTAACTTAAAACTAGTATCCTCATTTGTACATGAAATGAAAACTTGGAAAGGCGAGTGTTTTTTTTAAGATATTGATTTTCATTAAATCACGAATACAAATTTGAAAATGACGTTGTGGACTAAGGGAGCTCCACTTGTTGAAAAAAGTGAATAAACTCCTTCATTAATTTGTGGAAACCACAGTTTTGAAACTCTCTTTGCCTTGAGATATATATGATTTGCGTCTCAATATAGTCTTGTTTTTACAGGCTGCGTAGATGGGTTGGGTCAGTGGGTTTAATCATTCTTTTGTTGAGTGTGGTCAACCATAACAACATAGGCACGCTACTGCATGATAGGTGTAATGGAGAAAGGCTAAATAGTCAAGAACAAGTTTTTACATGCTCAAGTGAGTATGCTAATTGTTAGAGAGAAGTTTGAATATCCGCTTATCTAGAAAAGGGGAGGTGGGATAGGGTGGCCCGTTAGTACGTCCTTGTTCTCAAGGTGAGAATTTCTTTTGGCGGGGTGAACCTTCCTCCCTCCTTGACCTCCTTTGCACTCAAGACATTGTCACTTGTCGAAACAACTAAGCTAAAAAGCGAGGGACCCCTCACGGACCGGGTTAAAAACAATATCAAAGATTATTAAATTTATAAGTCACAAATTTTTCTTCCTCAATATGTTAATCTTTTATTGGCTAAGAAGGCGGAGTTTCAATTATAGTGTTTTCTCACTACATTGTAAAAGAAAAATTTTCTCTTGGGATCCATTTGATGAATCCTTCTCTAATAATGTGTTCTCATCTGAGTCTCTATTGGCTTATTAGCCTAGCCCTCTCCATCGGTTGATGTGGGGCTCAAAGGTTTCAGATAGAGATGGTAATCTTCGATCGTGCTGGCAGCTGGTATAGATTTTTATAAAGGTTCACTAGCACTTTCGAGCTGGAAACTTGAGGAAGGATCGCTCACCTTGAATAAGGAGTCACTTTCAGGAATATTGCTTGGTGCATAAAGTTAAGGATAAAAACTTTTATAAAACTATAGTGGAGTCTTTGGTCAAACCTTGTTAGGCACAAGGTTTTGGGTTCGGTTTGCACCTTCACAGGGGGAAAGGGATTAAAAGGATGACTTCATGAGTGGCACTCACATCCTTCTCCCAGCAGAAGGATTGAACCACGAGCTTTGCCTTTGTATATGTTCTCGGGGATCAAGAAAATCGGTGATACTTGAATTATACTTCAATCTCCCAATGATATATCTTTGGAAGTAGGCGTTATAGCCAAGCTATTGGAACACGAGAAAGCAATTAATCGTGCCTTGAAACAATTAAGTTCTTGCAGCAATGCATTAGCAAACCACGAGGGGCTCAAATAACAGTGAAGTACAGAACTAGTATGAAAGTTCGGGAAACTGACTTCAGCTTAATCTTTGGTCGACGCGATCTCGAGATCTTGGGAGAAACATATGCGTCTCGATGATCTATGAAATCCCCACAGACGGTCGACACAAGTTGTTGACATAATATTTTGTGATTCAGGGGACTTTTCTGACATCAAAGAAATCTGAAATTTCAGGGCTTGTTAACGAAATTTGAACATCGAGTGACACATTTGTCCCCAGGGTCGACCAAAATTATCACGGAAGTAGCGATGTCAATGTAGGGATTGATCCTTCCCACCGGTTCCAAAAAATCTAGAACTCTCTACTCTAGAAGTCTGTAATGTTCTTGGCAAACTGAAATCACTTTATGAAATGAATGATATCACCATTAGAACTCTCCTCAAAGAGTGGGTAGAAACTGTATAGGTAAGAATAAGTAATAGGATTTTTCATCAGGCTCTCATCCCCTTGCGGGTTCAAGTAATTCCCTTTTCACCAATCCTTTGTGTTTGTCTTTGCCCAAACTCCACCAACAGTTGCTTACATGAATTGTTAGTACTAAATCAAATGAGTAACAGGAATTTCCTATCAAGTATCTGTTAGATTATAAGAGCCATTGGTTACTTGTATTTTGAGTAGGCTGATACATAATTTTAACGACAAAGCCTACTTTTCCTCAGAAGTTAGAGCTTGATACAAATTATGTCACGTGAATGACATGAAATAAGTTATACATGGAGGCATATTGTATAATGGTATGTGTCATTTTTATCACATGACTCCTGGACAAAATGTGTGTATCATCTCTCCTTTTCCGTTTTTTTTGTGGCTAGGAAACGAGAATATGGCGAGATTCGAGACCGGTTGAGAATGTTACACTTTGTGTCTTTATTTTTCTTATGGACATACCTTGTGGGGAGGCTTCATTACTTATAACTAATAGTTCTCTAAACTTGTGAAGTTCAAGGTTGGTAGTGGGTTGAAAATCTTGTTTGAGATATAGCGGCTTGGAGATCGATCACCCAAGGGTGAGTAAGAACATGTGCATGAATAAGATACCAAAGGGGTCTATATATGGGAGGTTGATACATTTTTTTTTTTCTATCTTGGGTTCCTTCAATGATTGGGACATCCAAAATGGGATGCATCCACACAATTTTGGATCACGAGAACTCAAACTCTTCACATTTTAACGTTAAGAAGCGTGTTTAAATGTGGTTCAAGATTTTGTGGTTTGAGGTTTTACTTTTTAAAACTATAGAAATACTTTTAGAAAGTACAAAAATTTAATCTTTTCACATTTCTACCATTACCCTACCAACAAACAACTCACTAAGCGCATCATCTTCCCACTCAAACTAGTAGTATACCATTCCCACCATCACCTATGCCATCCACAATACCATCACTTTCGGCTGCTCAAACCAACACCATCGTCACAAGTGGCACTTTTTTCCACCCGCCCACCAGAAAAAGCTGCTACTCTACTACTCCCCAGACTTTGTCTACGGCTTGACCAATCCCATTACCAACTCTTAACCATCGGCACCACCTATACACTACCGACCACCATCATCACTGCTGCCATTGAACTTCACCACTCTTGTCTAGTTGTCATAGTGGTTCTCTACTTCTCTTTAATCGTTAAAGTTGAAATGTGATTTCTCTATTGTATTTCATTAGTAATAAAGTTTCTCTTTTAATCAATTAAATGTAAGTGTAAAGACAAGAGAAAAGGATAAAAAAGACAAAACAACTGAAGAAACTCTCAATAAACTTTCCCCTCCCTTACTAAACCATGAGATAGATGGAGTATATTCTTTCTACTCGTGTTTGTATATACATCCTTGACTGTAAAGCCTTTTGTTATACTTGGGATCAAATGCACAAAAAGTGTTGTCCTTGTTTACTCTGTTGTTTGAATATGCCCTCTTAAGGATTTTGTTGGGAATGAATTCATTATTGATTAATATATGGAGGCTTATTGATTCACTTATGGAATAAATAACAATTGCAGATTGTGTCTAAGAGGCTATCTCAACCAATTCGTTAAAGCCTGAAGGACCTTGATAAAGATTCTGTTCCCTTTTATCATAAAGGCTGTTAAGTTTCACGAGGGACTTTCAAAGCGACTTGTGAACCAAGGTCATGTTAGGATGTGTTTGCTTGTGCTCTTGATCGATCGGTAATTTTTTTTTTCCTAGCCACATCTTGGCTAAAAGTTTGTTGATATCATTGATAAAAGTACTTTATTATTTGTATTTTGTAGTTTGATTGGTTGTGAAACTCCACTTCAGAAAAAGAGTTACTTACATGCTTATATGTAAGTTTGTAGATGATCCTTTTCGGATCTAGATTCATACTTGGATATCCTCACCACACTTGGCATATTCTTTTCCGGTGGAGTCCGGCCGAACCCGAAAGTTCGCAGTTGAAAGAACCGGGGCCTTGTCGTGTTGGCAGAAAGCTTTGGTCATTCTGTTTTCAAAGATTCTCTTAGACGTGTTTTCCAATCAAGTGACTATGACCTTGGTCTATCTTTCAAGTAAGGCTTGCTATAACTAATTCTCATCATCTAAGCTGCAAGTTTCTATGTAGTTTTATTTTATAGTAGGCACTTCTTGATCTGCATGCTTTCCCTTTCTCATTTCCAAGCCAATGTGCATTAGTTTATTCTAGAAATACTATGCAAGTGTGTGATTAGTCTGTGATTAGCTTTTGTTACTCAGTTTGCAATTCAATGCGTTATGTCGCTTGAAAGGAATACGGGGCATGCCGATGGTGTTGATAGACGCTTTATTTGGAATAGCTTGCCACACACTACACTTAAACACCTACTGATCTGCTTATAGCTTGCTTGGAAAGTTGTTTTGTCGACTTTGTTGGTGTTTCTTTACATTCTATTTTCTCCCTACAGAGCCTCTTTATACTTTGTTGTATCTGAGGGGCTGGGATTGTTTGTGTTTAATAATTAATTGTTTTGTTTAGACCTTTTATTTATGTGGTGACGTGGTTTGCTAAGTGGACATGAATTTAGACTATGCATATTTATTAAGAAGCTTTGCACGTGGTTGTGATATGAGAATTTGGTACAAACTTCATAGTTGTTGCATGTGGTACTTGACTTAGAAAAGACATCTATAAGAGTATGGTTATCTTATGTAAAGGTACATCAACAACTAAGATATACCTGCGAGTTCATATGTTAGGCTAGCTTTACCAAGAGAAGTTGGATCTTGGCGGACCCGAAAGCAAGTTGGATATGGCCATAAGTAGTCTTGTACAATAACTTCCGGTTTCATTCGAAAGAAAAGACGGTAAATGAATTGAATGAAGTCAACTCTTGTGAACTCACTTCTCCGTGGAGTGGCGTCCGGATTGATAATGCTCTTGCCGTGTTGTTTTCCTCTATGTGGGCTAGCTCCTAGAAAACTCTAAAAAGTCATTTACCGTCATGAAAGGCTATGTGATTCACCGCGAAAAGAACAAAATGTGCATGCAAAGATGATGAAGATAGGAATTTCAAATTGTTTTTTCATTATGTTCTTATTCTTCTTTGTATACTTTGAAAGCCTAGTTGTTGGCAATCATAAGCTTGAAAATATTGTAAATTGGAAATTATCAATGTATATATCAATTTTTGAAATGTGTTGTTTTAGTATGTTGTTTGACTAATTGATTTTATCATCCGAGAAACCTTAAATCGGGTGGGGTCTAGAAAAATAGATTCTACAAAAAAAAAAAAAAAAAATTAAAAAAAATTACCTAAACTTGTGCAATGACGGAAATGCCTCATCTAAACTAAGGACACAAATTCTACGACGGTTGGTAGAGTTCCAGTTTTGAAAATGTGGAAAACATATATACGACGGTTTTGAGTGTCCTATATTTAACGGCGGCATAAACTGTCTCAAGCCCGTCGCAGTTCTAATTCAGCTTACCACACTCATTCCGTCGTTAATATTAACGACAGCCTTTATTTTACGGAGATCTGGAACACCATTTCCGTCGTAAATCTCGATTTAAAGGCGGTTTAACCGTCGTTTTTGGCCATTTCGTGTAGTGAGGGTACAAACTGCATATGACCTAATCGACGCGACAACCTCGCAAATTTGTCTTTGCTTTCGACATTATCAAGAAAGCATATAAATCCCTCGAAAAATGCTATTTCATCCACCGGCCGTAGCTCGGACTTAAACATAGGGATACCATTCAACCTGTCAAATAGCATATGATCGAGGAAATTAATCATTAATCACATACTAATAATATCAATTAATAAATAAAACTATTTACATACAAAAATGCTTACATCGGTACAAGTCATATTATCAATGGTGGCTCGGGTATACTTCAATGCAGCTGTTGTGCTAGCATAAAAAGACTGAGTAACTGAGTACCTATTAGCACGGGACATGCTCAAATGATAGTCCTCATTTGGGTATGGCCTGAACACTGGGAAGTACTCATAAATCCATGCCTACATTAATATAGACACCGAGTTAATATTGTAATAGATAGATAAAATTGACATTGAAAAGAAAAACAAAAAACTAATACGTAGGAGAGTGAAATAGCCCGAAACACCTTTCACCTTGGCACTTGTGGCGATCCCAAGACCCACGCACAAGTAAGCCCGGTAAAGGCCCACCACACCAGCGTAGTCTCGATCTTGGCAAATTTCAAAGCAGCGGATAACAAATGGGAACTGCAGTTCCAGACGTGTCGGTGAAGGCGGTACATCCAAAGAAAAATAACATATAAGCTCTCACAACAAACTGCACCTCTTTTTGGGTTGACGCCTTCTTCACAACAACCCCATTTTCATCACGTAAATCTTCATCCGTACCTTCCTTTCCGACAAAAATGCTTCATCAAGAAATCCATCCTAACTTTGGAAGTGAACTTATTGGATTTCATCTCCGCATCTATCTTATCCATGGGTATGCCAAGATTTTTGTGGAGGAGTCTTTTTGTCTGTTCCAAGGTCAAATCAGTGTCCCCGATCAAATGCTTTGCCTCGTCGATCGAACTCCTAAGAGTTGGGAAACATCATCCAACGTGATTGTCATCTCGCCTCACGGCATATGAAACGTGTTGGTCTCTGGATGCCACCTCTCCACAAACGCAGAGACCAACACAAGATCCTGATGCCTGTATACACCTAAGACCAGAGCACATAAGCCGGTCCTTTGAAGCTCCACGTGAAAAGTAACAAACGGTCAACACTCTCCTCGATATCCCATTGTACCAACTTGTTTAGGTGCCCATGGCACTTCAACACCCCTCGCTCTGCCTAAAACAACAAAAACTTAGTATTAATGTATACACAAGTTTCGTAATACAAAATTTAAATACTAATAGACACTGTATGATAATATTACCTGCCCCTCCCAAACATCGCGAGCCACGTGCACTGCATAGTCATACAACAGATGTGACACACAAGGGCCACCTCCATAAACACCTCTCTTGAACTCCAAGTCATTGTTAGACTTTCTCACAATATTCACTGGAGGTACGGTACATGGACTTCCTCGTCATCCTCCTCATCCTCCTCCTCCTCCGTCCTCTTCCTCCTCGTCAGTCTCCTCTTCTGCATCATCAACACCCTCTTCTTCACTATCAGCATGACTTAGAACTACACTCTTCCCACGATCCATATTTACGTCATCGTCATCGTCATCTACATCTACATCTACATCTACATCTAAATCTACATCTACATCTACATCTACATCTACATCTACATCTACATCACTCCTGTCCCTTTCTTCTCTTTTGATTTCCTAACTCTACACCACCTACAACATTACCGGATCATCCGCTTTCCGATCCCTCTACTTAATGCGAAGTGGTTGTTCTCCTTCCTCTCTTTTTTCTCGGGCTCCTCATCAGCGACCGAACTACTACTCCCCACCTAACAACTTCTTAGCACCCGTGAAAAACACTTTTTGTGCATTCTTCACATTCACATTCTTTGTTCGAGGCATTGCTACAAAATAAATAGGAGTTAAAAATAAGACATTCAACTAATTCAAATTGTTGCAATACCAACGTGAAAAACAAAGAACGAAATAAGGCGGTGTGCATGCCAATCTATATCTAAGGTGTGCATGTATCTAGGCAAACTATACTCCTCTATTAAATCCCCTCCACCACACACTAACAAAAAAACCCAATCTAATTCAAGCATCGCGAAATCGACTAGGAAAACTTTTAGAGAACGACTCATGTAAAACTTTAAAGCCGCCATGGAGATAATGAACATCGAAAAAAAGAAGCACATTTGTAAAATGAAAATAGTCGACGGCATAAGAGAAAGACAATATAAGATATGCATGATTCGAAAAAACTAGCAAGTCGGGTAAGCTCTTTTTAGTTTGTAATGCTGTGAGTTGAAGTTTTACAACATCTAAACTTAAAAGAATTTCTTAGGCCATAAGCTTTTATTAAGGGGGGTGGGACTTTTTCAAAGCCTTTAAAGCTTTGTGGAATATCTGCTGCTAGCAATCAAGGTATGTCATCAAGCATTAATAAACCAACTTTGAAAGCTCAAGGGCGAAGTTCGATTATTTCTTTGAAAGCCTGCCTAATCACTTGAGATCTTTGGGGTGCCCTTAGAATAGAATTCTAAACCAGCGTGGCTTTTGATCAATAGGAAGAGGATCACTCCGCCATGGTGAACGTAACTCTTGGCAACTTCCATCTGCCGTAGCAAAAAATGACCTTCCAAGACAAGATAAGAAATAGGGTCTAGCCAACATCATCATTCCTCTTAATTCGAATGGGACTATACTTGGTCATTGCCGTACAAAATCCGAGATGGATGGAACATTTGTCTACCCCGACTTCGAAGTTAAAGTGATAAATGTTAAAGCGGAATCTCAGATTCCTAGATAACATAGGCGCAATAAATAATAGCATTGACTCGATCTAAGAAGCATGGCGGCGGTTGGCTCTCTCCAACACGAACAACCGGCCTCCCTAAAGGACTTAAGGACAAATGCCCGTGCCTAGGTCGAGAGGCATAGGTTTATCTAGTCTAAGTAGGCTATATGAAAGAAGGGGAGAATGCCACTTTGCTGTTACTAAGTAATATACCTTAACGCTGCTGTCACCCAACCCAACCAATTCTACAAGGACACAATACTATCTCAATCAAGACTTATCTCTCCAAGGAGGAGCCTACTAGGCCCTTCACTCCTGAATGGGTATAGAGATGTCTTCAACAAAGCATGTCCCCGAAAAGACGACTTTCTGCACCTACCCGCCCCTACCTAAATTAGATATAAGTTCGGTGCGGGTTGGGGGTAAGGCTAAGCCAAACTACCACCTACCCTCGCTTGAGGGATGTTGTGAGAGGTAGTACCCTTCTTGGCCGAGAGCGTATATAAATGATGTGGTCCCCGGATTCACGAATATTAGTAACAAGAGATTGGTCTTTTGTAGTGTGATGAGTAACTATAGAGATCGAGGTTGAGATCAAATCACATCTTGTTTTACTAAGGCTTGGTGCTTCCGGCCGAGTAAGACAGCTCTTTCCCTCTTTTGTTTTCATCCCCGCATCTTTGGTATGTCTGCAAGACCCAGCTAAAGAATATAATCCTCATCAAGTTCCCTCGGGACTCTCTTTTTACTTGTAGTTAAGTAACTTTAAGGCAACGACAAACCGCTTCGGTAAGCACCCGGTTCTAACCGTGACTTAGAATCGGACCTTGGTTACGTTTTTGGAATTTTTGTACTTAAATCATACAAAAATGGGGTTTATTCAACAATTTTGAGTATATATGTCATCGTTTCCAGATGCAAGCTCATGACCTACGAAGTCTCGAAGCTCGAAAGTCGAAGCTTCACTCGAGCTCGTTTTGTAAAACGAGTCGAAGTCGAAGTCGAGCTCGAGCTAATTATAATTCAAATCGAAGTCGAAGTTTGAGCACAAAGTGGAGCTTAACATTGAGTTTGACCTCGGCTCGAACTTCGACTTCAAAACTCACGAGCGAATCTGGCATGCCAATACTGCCGCCGACTCGATGACCACCCCTAATCAAAGGGGAACAACCTGTCGATACTTTCGATCTTAAGTCTCTAACTCAAAAACTAAATTGATTTATCGGTATACATTATTTTTATTTTTATTATTTTTGGGTAAATTTTTATCAAGTAATTCAAGATACATGAGTATGTACTATTTTGCTATTGATGTTGTTCCAAAGGATGTGTAAGCTAATAAATCAAAGGAACACTTATATGAAGCTCAACAAATAGAGTTACTCATGACTTTTGGCGAGGATGATCTACACATCGTGGTCTCGTGGAGATCGTCAGAGCAAAAAACTTATTACTTATCTTGTTTTGACTGAAGGTGTCGATTACTATTAACATGAATTCTATAAGAATTATTTGTACTTATATTATATATTTTTCTTGTAATAAAAGAACAGATTGGATGACATGGATTCTATAATAAAAGATACCATCTTGGCATCTTCCATATTCCAATCATTAACGACTTTCATATAGTTCAACCACCCAAGAACATAACTAGTTCGGAACTTCGGATAAGTGAGAGCAAAAGTAAGAGTCAATTGAAGCTCCATATCATTGTTTATTATATTTTTCTTAATAATCAGAAATTAGATGTTACTTGGGTTGTGACAAACCGCCTCCGTCCACATTACATCATTTCTTGTGAAGTGTGACTGAACACTACTAACAAAGTTCCCGGGGAAAGTGCAACATGAAAGCCCTATAACTTAATGGAGACTATGAGCACCTAGAAAGGGATTATGGGGATGGATGTGGATCTTACGGACGTATCTATATATATCCGCTATACTTGCGAAAATATAAATTTTGTTATACTTTCGAATCTTGTGAAACTTGTGTTGGATGGATGACCACTAGCTAGGTTCAAATTTTTTTTTGGTTTTCATGCATTCTTAACTTCATTTTAAATGAATGGGTGATATCAACAGGGAAAGTACAAAATGGGTGTCTAGAATTCAAAAGAATTGAATCAAACATAACATTATATATATATATATATATATATATATAAAAGATAGAAAGATAGAACAGTTACCTGAAACATAGCTATATATTTATTTTGAATCAAACAAAGCGTATTCCACCGATATATGGCCTCAAATAAAAATCTAGTGATATCAACAGGAGAGACAATAAGTTCATAACTTCATTGTTTGATTTAATGATTTATTTATTTTGAACTTTGATAAACATAACATTGATGTCTCTGTCTCCATTTCTATAAATCAAAAAATTAAAAATATAAATAACTTAAACAGGTCAAAAATCCCAATGTACATAAACGGTGTAAATAACTTAAACATCAAAACTCGGACGAGTTCACCGAATATGCTACTTCACGAACTCGGCGAGTTCATATGTTTGATATCACCAACTTCGATAGAGTTCACCGAATATGTGTTTGTCACGAACTCGATAAGTTCAAAACTCGAAAAGAGTTCAAAACTCTCGATAGAGTTCGGTGAACTCGACCGAACTTCGATGAGTTCAAAACTCTGATAAATTCAAAACTCGTGAGTTCACCGAATATGCTAGTTCACCGAACTCGAAGAGTTCAAAACTTCGATAGAGTTCACGAACTCAAAGTTCACCGAATATCTTGGCGCTTAGTTCAAACTATGCTCGATAGAATTCAAAACTCGGCGAGAAGTTCACCAAATATGCTAGTTCACGAACTCGACAGAGTTCAAAACTATGATAGAATTCAAAACTCTGACGAGTTCACCGAATATGCTAGTTCACGAACTCGACAGAGTTCAAAACTCGATAGAGTTCACCGAATATGCTACTTCACGAACTTTCACCGAATATGTGTTTGTCACGAACTCGACAGAGTTCAAAACTCTGAAAGAGTTCAAAACTCGATAGAGTTCGGTGAACTCGACCGAACTCGACAGAGTTCAAAACTCGATAAATTCAAAACTCGGCCAGTTCACGAATATACTAGTTCACGAACTCGACAGAGTTCAAAACTCGATAGTTCATCGAACTCGGCGAGTTCACCGAATATGCTAGTTCACGAATTAACAGTTTCAAAACTCGATAGAATTCAAAACTCGACGAGTTCACCAAATATGCTAGTTCCCGAACTCGACGAGTTCAAAACTCTGATAGAATTCAAAACTCGGCGAGTTCACCGAATATGCTAGTTCACGAACTCGACGAGTTCAAAACTTCGATAGAGTTCACGAACTCGCGACGAGTTCAAAACTCGATAGAATTCAAAACTCGACGAGTTCAAAACTCGGACGAGTTCACCGAATATGCTAGTTCACCGAACTCGACAAAGTTCAAAACTCTGAAAGAGTTCAAAACTCTGATAGAGTTCACCGAACTCTGACAGAGTTCACCGAATATGCTACTTCACCGAACTCTGACAGAATACGGCATGAAGAATATTTTTTTCGGCAATTTAGGATTTTGATTGCATAGCAGAAAAGGTTTTCCCAGCATAGATATATGATGAACGAAAGTTATCATGCTTATGTTGGTTGTCGTTCTATTAACTTTGGTGGTTGCCCAAAGCAAGCGTATGTCTCTCTTGAACATAGTGGATCCAATGGTCCGACACTCCGACTCTGAATTGTATATATGGTTCTACTTCTTTAGAACCCGGTTTGCATACACGAACCGCTTTTAGAAGAGGAATCAACTCCAAGGGTACCTCTACCATGTTGTATGCTTACTGCTTAGGCACCAATCAAATGTGCCACATTTGCTACCATATAAGCATATAGGTAGATTGGTGCGCGTTTTTTTTTCCTCATCGGCTGCTAATGTTCCTCAAAATCTTAGTTATTACTTACTACTACGGATTTTCACTATTGCAGTTTGATGGACAAATACTCGTCAAAATCATCTATCCACTTAGTATACTCAACAGGAAAAAAAATGGTTACTCCAAATCCTCAAAAGCAGACAAGTCCGAGTCGTGCCTTACAAGTTTACAAGGACTAAAATACTACAAGATACAACGCACTTTTTTCTGAACCAATTGATACAATGTACATCAAGTAACTAACCAATTTATACAAATACGATTTCAGGCCAAAGTAGAGAATAAAATGTGTTAATGGAAGCATACCTTAATTGGAACTCGAGAGAGAGTGAAGTTTAGAGAGCTCAGGTGGTTGTTAATGGCGATGGAAATATGTAATTACTATAGTCGATCCCTCTTTTTTTTTGCTAGATCTGTTTTTTTAGGTGGTTGTTAATGGCGATGGAATTGGGTTCTGATAAAGTTGATCCCTCTTTTTTTTTTGTTAGATAGGTTTTTTTTTTCTTTTTTTGAGAAGATGATGAGGAAAATACGTTTTTACCCTCATTGAGATCTTCAGATCTTGAGGGCGAGATCCGACGGCTCAAATGAAAAGTGAGATAAGAGTTTCACTATATAAGAGTGGCACTCTAGACAAACCGATATATATCTTATTTTCATTTGAACGTTCAACGAATGCAAAGAAAAACTGTCGTGTTGAGCCTGTGTTTGGACAACGATCACAACAGTAGCACCAATATTTTCCCCAGTTAACTCGTTGTGTTTGGCCAACTTGGCCCACAGTCGGGAGTTTAACATCAAATGCATCGGTACATGCAACCGATGCAAGTTTTCATGATTGTGCATTGTCTTAAGCGAGTTCATCAAATTGTTGCTCTAAGTTTATTAGATCAGTTATATTGCGAGTATTTATTGAATTGAAACTGAGGTAGGATTTGAGGCATGTCGCTAGAACAATATGACCATCTTGATAGGAAGTTTGATTTTAAGTAGTTCACACCTCATCTAAACTCTGACACATATGATGAACTGATTTCATTTATAGATAACAAATTTACTCCCTTTAGTAAAAACCTAGGTACGTTTTATTAACAGAAACCATGGCACCATGCCTTATACATAGTTCTACTAGCTAGTACATAAGCCAAAATGCCTTATCATAAGGCCTCATTAACATATGTAAGCTAACTCGTTACATAATTAAGCAGTGTCTCTTCCTTGAGACTCAGACCTTGGAGAAAGATTTCCATCTCTTCTCTGTTATATTTCAACCTCCTAGCTTCTTCACTAGAAATTCGGAAAGCATTCATGAGAACTTCTTGGGGCATTGCTCGGATAGCTGAATTCCTTCCTGCAAGAGGGCTTGTCATGGCATTATCATTGGTTTTGAATGAAATCCATTCGAATCCGTTGTCCCCGGCCTTCTTCACCACTGCAAAGTTTTGGGGAACTACTAAAAGCTGGCCTCGGCGTAGTTGACCATCATAGATAGGTTGTTGGTAGTTTCCGACAATTTGAACCCGAGCATCTCCCCTGGTTACATACATCACACTATGGGCATTTACTTGCCAGTGAGGAGCCTTGAGAGAATTCTACGCAAATTAGAGAAATCATTTCGTTAAATCACAAACATTAGGATTAAAAAATAATTCAATCAGATTATGACCATCAAAATCTTTCTAATCGTACCCTGTAGAGAACTCCCTTCTCGGCATTCAGGTTAAGTAATCTCAAGATTGGAAGGTTCCTGCTGTTGATTCTATTGATGCGTCCGGCATTGGGGTTGTAGACATCAGATTTTGAGGGGTTGTCAATGTTCAACCTAAGCCTTACGTTGCAAAGGGACTCCTCTATACCATTTGGTCTTTCTTGTTGATATTCTTGTTCCTCCTCTTCATCCATTCTTGGGGGTCTAATCACTTGAAGCCCATTTTCCACACGGACGATGTTTCCTCTGTTGTCGTTTTGACCCTTTAACCTTCTTGCTATATCTCTGTTGACACCGAAGGCTTCGGCCAACATCTGATCATCGAAGCCATTGAAAATGTTGTTGGCTAAACTCTCTCCCTTGTGAGATGATCTCCCTTGTTGGCTCTGCCTTTGTTGTTGGGGGTTCCCGCCAAGGTAGAATGACTACAATGCACACAATATATAAGGTGCAATACATACCAATCATTCAGAAATTATATGGTATGTTTATGACTTTGTTTTTAAAACAGTATATAAGAAACAGTCTCACCCTTCGACTGTTATCGAGTTGGTTTTCGTTGTTGCTTGTGTCCAAAAGAGAGACCATGACAAGTGGAGTATCACCGTCATTGTAGACCCACTTGGCAACTCCAGCGGGTGTGGCTACAATGTCTCCTTGGCGCACACGTCGGACCTTCTGATGCTGGTCTCCTTGCCTGTATCTGCTTTGCTGGCCTTGTTCATGTTCACGCTGGAAATGTTGTTGTTGCTCAGATTGCTGAGTTGATTGGTATGTCTCTGGACAACCTGGAATAACTGCTCCATGCATACCCCTACCTGTTCAAGCATGAATAAACATATTACAAATTGATTTTGTGATACGATCTCACTTAGCACCAAGTCGCAAAAGAGATGTGTTTCAGTAGGTTTGTCTTCTTGGGAATCCAAAAGGTTTAAAGCAAAAGGGAAACTAGATAATCTGAGATTTAGTAGAATTGTAAAAGTAATTTAAATAGCAACAAGGGTAGCATGAATGAAGGCCCTTGTGTGAGTGGGCTAATTGCATCCATGCAAATTAAGTGGCTGGGCATCCTGTTTAGATTGTAAATGCCAATGTACTTTTATGGCCGTGATCCAGCTTATTTGGACTTGCAAAAATGAAAAATATACATTGCTGAGAAAGTGAGAATACTAGCCTTGGATAATGTAGGTAAGCTTAGGTGCACTGTGGAAATTAGGCAAGAGAAGTCCTCTGGGCTGGAGTGTATAACGAGTTACAGCAACACCAGCGCACTCCAATTGCTCATTGTTCTCGTCCCAAAATTCAGTAACCCCAGCCTCGGACTGAAACCTACGAGTTGGCTCGAGTGCGTCAATATTCTGGACGCGGCACTCGCTTTGGCTTTGTCGTTGTGATTGTGATTGTTGAGTTGCTTGGGCATGAAACAAAATAAGAAAACAAACACTAAGTGAGAAAAGCAAAGAAAGCTTAGCCATTGTGAACTAGTGATTCTACTACTGTGAACTCTTCTTGTGATTGTGAAGGGGCGAATGGGAGTGGTACGCTATTTATAGAAGAGAAGGGTGGGTTATGGATTGACACATTGAGATGGTTGGTGAGACTTTTTTGCCATTTTTCACTTTGCATGATCATGAAGCTCTATCCGATTTCTAAGTGTCCATTAAGTTTAGATAAGCGTACAAATAATTCTGTCCGCACAAGACAAAGTTTGATTGCCAGAACTTGAGATGGACTGACCTTCAATCAACAACTTTGATCAATTGAGCTATGCACCTATGCATAATTATGACTGGTATAGTTGTACTGTCATTTGCATGTCCGGCTGGGGTTGCAGTTTGGTGGGTTAATCCGGAGTTCATAAATAAATCAATTTTCTTTCTTCATTAGTGATTCAAGGCAAAACAGTCAATTTATTGGCATTTGTGCCATTAAATAACTATGAGGTGCAGCAACAGTCAATTGAGTCCATTGTCACTCACTGAGCCGAAACTTATTTACCTTATTATTATATTAGGTGAGCCAAAACCTAAAAACCCTATATTCCAACTGCTACTGATCGGTTTGTGCCTAGTATGTAATTACAAAATAAGTTTTGGCCTATAATTAGACTTTCCGATAAACAAATACCAATGGTTTCATGCTTAAAAACACAACCGCGGTTAGAATGTTCAGATTGGAGGGGAAACAAATTTGGGATTTCGTTATTTATTAAGGAATTGAATAGGGTGCAGTTTTTATTTTTGGTTGGCTGTAATTGACCTCAAGTTTGGAGTTTGCAGACCGGGTAAAGAACAATAGACAATAATTTTCGTTATTGCACTTTTAGTTATCAAGGCTAATGTTATATATTAGGGCATCTCCAATGGGAGTGTAAACTGTATAGAGCGAAAATTTTATACTATAAAAGTTAAAAAAACTCTTTTCAATAGGGGTGTTATACCGTAGGTAATAGAGTATTAGTTGATAGAGAGGGTGAGGAATTCTCCTCTTGCTATTAGCTAATAAAAAGCCTGGGAGACACTCAAACAGACGTCTGAGTAAAAACAAATTCGGATGTCACTTGGAGTGTCGTCCCTATCTATTTCTAAAGTCACAATTTAAAATTTTTAAACTCGGACGTCACTTTCCGAGTTTAAAATTGAACTTTTTTACACTTTTCCATTGAAACAAATGAACAATAGAAAATGGATATTTATGACAATTGGAGTAGTAAAATCCTAATTACACCTAGATGGCGCTTATGTGGAAGTATAATTTTACACCTCCTATTGGAAATGCCCTAATGTGATAAAATAAGCCAAAAATCTTATGTATATGCATCGGCAGTCGTGCACTCGTGGTTCAATCACGAGTTAGTGTTCACTTGTTGCACCCTTCAGAAGGAACATATATTAGTCTCCGATGCAATTATTTCTCGGTGGGTGTCGTACGTTAGTCTCAAATGCAAAAAGTTTCGTTAAACTCTTTCCATTCTGTCTGCCTTATGTATGTCCCAAGGTCATTCTGTCTGCATTATGGGAGTATATTCCACAGACAATGTTAGGCAGACATAAAAAGTGTATAAATTGCTTGTGCATTAGCGCATAGACCGAGGTTGATTGAGCAATTAGTCTATCTGACTCCAATCTTCTATTCGATCGATTCAGAGGATCTTTCAGGACAATGCGTTATTTGGTAATTAAGTTCTTCATCATATTTTGTTGGTGAAGTTCATACATTTCGTACTTCTCCTGAATTGCTAAAACATAGGAACAAAAACTGAAGCTAGGATCGCCATCTCATAAAAATTGTACTTTATCGGGGAATTAGAAACTATTAAGTTCCGGGTGTGAAAATTATCACCATTCAACAAATAGCATCTTTCAACCAGTGGCGGAGCCAGGAATTTGAGTGAGGGTGAGCCACCCAAACAACCAAACATACAAAAAAAAATAATAATAACTAATTTCTTTTAACTAATAATTCAAACTTAACCCAACCACAAAACAAATATATTTCGAACATCAAATATCTTATAAAACGATACAATAGGAACATTGGATCAAGAGTCTCTAAAATGCAATGTCCATAGAAGAGGGCAAGAGCCGGTAGAAAGCAATAACAACTAGACAACGTGGAATATTGAAGTGAACGGGTAAATGTCGACGCTAAGGTATGCAACTCTCTACAGAAACTTGAGGCGGAGACTAGCAAACAGAGCATTGTTGCGAGAGTAAAAGATCTCAATAGGAGCATTTTAACATTTTAAAACCCACCACTAAACAAATATATAATGAAAGCACTAGTAGAACAAGATCACGGTGCAAATTCCTTGAACACCTATAGAAATAGCTACCAAACGTCCCATTAACCAAGATCACATACGGAGTTTACCAGCTTCACTAATGAGTAACGAGTTCATTTCCACAACCTTTGACCAAAAGTCATCATATCCACATATGGACCTATTTGCAGTTATTATTTTCCAACACTCTAGCATGGGTTGGAACATCTTCAATCTTCATAAGGAATACCAATATGGGATCTTGCATCTGCCATAAAAACTCATCCCCAAGTCCCTAACACAACCTCTATTGACTTAAAAAAGTAAAATCCACCATTTAATTAAACACACCTTAGGTCTCAGTCAGCAGTCGCAATAATGACAACCATAAGTAATACTAGAACACATTGACTCCCCTAAAAAAACTCCTAAATACAACCAGAAATGGACCTAATTAACTAGAATAAACAACCGACAAATTGCCCTTACAGTTGTAAACCTAAGTATTTAGTGAATTCACAACAAGAAATTAAGTAAGAGTTGCCATTAAATAATATGGTCTAGAAATCAGTACAAAAAGATAAAAAAGAAGACAAGAAATTAAATAATGTGAGTCTCACCTAGTTACTCCACAAGAAGTCAAGAAAAGTATAAATCTTTTAGTAGAAAAATAATGAGAAAGTTAGGGAGGAGAAGTGGAATGAGTGAGGGGTTTCTTTTGTTTGGGTTTCTAGAGTTTTTTTTTTTTTTTTTTTTTTTTTTTTTTTTTTTTTTTTTTTTGTTCGATTGATACCATATATTTTTTTTCCGGGTAGTTGAAGGTGAGCTAGGGTGTACCCTGGGCCCCCTGGCTCTGCGACTGCTTTCAACCACAATACAGTACGTGATCTGAGATATATGGAGTTCCCTTTATTCAAAACAAAGTTTTATCAATTCATCAAACCCTGGAACCATGCCTTATACATACTTGACTAGCTAGTACATAAGTCAAAATGCCTGTCATAAGGCCTCATTCACATATGAAATTTAACTCCGTACATAATTAAGCAATGTCTCTTCCTTGAGATTGAGACCTTGGAGAAAAGATCTCCATCTCTTCCGCCCTATTATATTTCAACCTCCAGCTGGCTTACTTCTTCATTTGATATTTGGAATGCATTCATGAGAACTTCTTGGGGCATTGCTGGGAGCGCAGAGTTCCTTCCTGCAAGGGAGCTTGTGATGGCATTATCATTAGTTTTTATAAAATATTCGTGAATGACATGCAGTTTGTTTTTATATGCATTAAGCCTGATGTGTTTGGTAGCACATATAGGAAACTTTCTCGAGCTATGGAACATCCCCTAAGTTGTTTAGATTTTCTTACCCTTCTATAGTTATCAAGTTGGTTTTCGTTGTTGGCTGTGTCAAGGATAGAGACCATGACAAGTGGAGTGTCACCATCGTTGTAGAACCAGTTTGCTACTCCAACTGGTACAGCTATTGTTGTGAATAACTAAAGCGGAAACAATGCTATTCACTCCAAATAGATCAACCCTACACAAGGATTGATCCTTCTTACAAGACAAGACTTCAACACCCTCTAAGTACTATCCCAACACTTCTCAATATCAACTAACAACTAACAAGCATATAAAGTAAAGAGATTAATGTAAAAGAGAACAAACCAGATATAATGTGGTTAGACAATGTGTCAACGTCCACTGGCGAGTTCCAAGCTTTACTAGATGCACAAAGTAACATATTACAAGAGCTCTCAATTCACTCACAAAGAATGAACACTCAAACACTCACTTAGAATTCACTCTTACAATCTCTGTCTCTGTTCTAGTATTGGTTAGGTTAAGTTATTTAGAAAAAAAAAACTTGTGTTTTTATACTAGACCAAAAAAGATCAGTGTGATTGAGAATGCGGTGGAGCGCGTGCGCACCCAAAAGTCTAGTAACATTTCTTTCGCTTGACCCAAAAATCGGCTAAGTATAAATCTTGCAAGGGGGCGCGTGCGCACTGTACTCCAGGCCAACTTGGGTGCGGGTTGCGCCTTACAAAGAAAAAACAGACTCGTTTTCTCTACACTCTCCACCTCGGTGAGGTTTTAACACATAAAACCAAGCCGAACACATCCAGCAAGAAGCACTAGTCTTCAACATCCTGAAACTCGCCGTCAACCGCCCTGAAAGGCCATGCTCACATAAGGTTCTAATTAAACATGTAGGATTTGGAGTAAGTCCAAACAGTATTGGAACTTAACTCCAATGACAACCTTTGTCAACATATCAGTAGGATTGTCATGGGTGTCCACTTTCTCAAGTGCTACATCACCATCCTCAACTACATCCCGCACAAAATGATAACGGACATCAATATGCTTGGTCTGAGCATGATGAACCTGATTCTTCTCTAAATGAATAGCACTCTGACTATCACAATACAAAGTAACATTGTTCTGCTCAATACCCATTATCATCTAGAAGACCTCGAAGCTATAGTACCTCTTCCACTGCCTCTGCCATATACTTTGCCTCTGTAATAGATAGAGCAACTGTAGCCTGTAGCATATAGACCTCCAACTAACCGATGCACCACGCATCATAAACACATAACTAGTAGTCGATCGTCGTCTATCTAGATCACCTGCATAATCTGAATCCACATAACAAGTACCTCCACCATAAACTAATCCCACATCCAAGGTACCTTTCAAGCACCTCAATACCCATTTCACTGCCACTCAATGTTATTTACCAGGATTTGTCATATACCTGCTTACAACACTGACTACCTGTAAATGTCCGGCGTGTGTACACCATAACATACATCAAACTGCCCACTACACTAGCATAAGAAACATGAGCCATATGCTTTTGTTCCTCCACCGAACTAGGAGAGAACTTAGCTGAAAGCCTAAAATGCCCAGCCAAAGGAGTAGAATCTAACTTTGCATTCTCCATACCGAATAGAGAAATTACTTTTCGAAGGTATTTCTTCTGAAATACAACTATCCGTCGCTTCTTCCTATCTCTGTCAATCTCCATGCCCAATATCTTCTTAGCTCCACCCAAGTCCTTAATCTCAAACTTAGAGCTAAGTTGAGATTTCAACTTGTCTATCTCCACCATGCTTTTGGAAGCAATAAGCATGTCATCCATATAAAACAAGAGATAGATGAAGTCAATACCACGAAGCCTACGAAAGAAAACACAACAGCCATACTTAGTTATGGTATACTCATGTTGCATCATGAACGTGTCAAATTGCTTGTATCATTGCCTTGGCGATTGCTTTAAACCATACAATGACCGATTCAACTTGCACACATGATCTTCTTTCTTAGTAACAACAAAACCTTTAGGTTGTCTTATATAGATCTCTTCCTCCAAGTCTCCATGCAATTAAAGCAGTTTTCACATCAAGTTGCTCTAACTCCAAGTCGAAGTGAGCAACTAAACTCAATAACACATGAATGGAAATATGTTTGACCATCGGGAAAAATACCTCATTGTAGCCGACTCCTTTTTTCTGTGAGAAACCCTTTGCTACTACTCTTGCCTTGTACCCAGTACTGTCAGACTCATGAAGGACCTCTTTCTTTCTGAACACCCATTTACTGCCGATAGTCATTTTGCCCGGCCTTTGGCAATAAAACAAGGTCCCATGTGTGATTTTTATCAAGAGATTCCATCTCTTCCTGCATAGCAACCAACCAATCTCTGTAATGAGCGTCTCTAATAGCTTCCTTGAAGCCATCTGGCTCATCATCTTCAATATTCAGTGCATATGCTACTAAATCCACCTAACCATAATGTTTCACTAGCTTATCGTGCCCATACTTGTGCACTTTCTTAACTTGTCTCTTTAGCCTATGGTCAGCCACTATAAGTTGCGGATGCTCATGCACTTCTTCCTATTGCTATGTGGTTCCATGATCTGGTCCCTCATCATGAACCAACTAGTCATCTGTTGTATCAGACAACTCAAGCTCAGTAGCTTGAACTTCTATAGACTCACCATTCTGCCCAGTTTTTTTTGGCACGAAGTCTCATCAAAGGTAACATCTCTGCTGACTAAGAACTTGTGATCTTCTAGACACCACAATTTGTATTCATTTACCCCATTTGTGAAGCCCAAGAATATTGCCTTCATAGCTCTAGGATCTAGCTTGCTTTCCTTCACATGGTAGTAAGCAGTCGATCCAAACACTCGCAAAATATTATAATCAGCTGGGTTACCTAACCACACCTCATAAGGCATTTTGCAATCTATAGCTTGAACTGGTGACCTATTATATAGGTAACACACCATGGACACTGCATCTACCCAATACTATTTGCCTAGATTAGCATTAAACAACAAACATCTCACTCTTTCAAGCAAGGTTCTATTCATCCTCTCTGCCATCTCTTTCTACTGAGGCGTGCCCCTGACTATCCAGTGTCTGGCAATACTCTTTTGCGCACAAAACTCTTGGAAAGGCCCATAGGTATTTTCAGTACCATTGTCAGACCTTAGAGTCTTCACCTTCCTATCTGTGCAATTCTCAACCCTTGCCTTCCACTTCTTAAATATCTCAAATACTTCATCTTTCATTTTCATCATATACACCCACACATAACAAGTATGATCATCAATGAATGTGACATAATAACAATTACCTCCTTTTGAAGCCACTCTGGAGGGTCCCCAAACATCCGTATGCATATAATCAAGGATGTCTATTGTTGTGTGCTTGCTTGAACTGAACTTGACTATGCACTGCTTCCCATAGACACAATGCTCACAAAACCCCATACTTGGCTTCTTCAAGTCCTTCAAGAACCCTCACTTGAACAACCCAGACAAACCCTATTCACTCATATGCCCTAAACGTATATGCCACATCTTAGTGCACTCAGAATCATCACTACATGCACCCACTGCTATATCGCCTATCACCTTACTACCCATCAAAGTATACAAGGTTCTATGTCTTTGAAAAAGCTACTAACAATCTTTAGAACTCCACCTTCCCCTACAAACTTGTGGCCTTTGGAATCTAAGGTACCAAGAGAGATAAGATTTTTCTTTAGATCAGGAACATGTCTTACATCATTTAGAGTCCTCACAACTCTAATCCCAACCGTCTTACACGCATGGTCATTACCCATCAAAACAGAACCGCCATTGATGCTCTTGTAGGAAGCAAACCACTTTCTATTCGGGCACATATGGTAGGAACACCGGGAATCAAGGATCCACCGATCCGTCATATAGTCTTGCGATGTGGACACACAAAGACTTACATCTTCCACTTCATAGCCTGAAGCAAAACTTGCCTAAACTTTAGCCTTACCTTTCTTCTTACCATTGTGCTTGTTATCTTTCTTGGTGAGAACAATTACTTGTATAATGTTCCTTTTCTTCACAATTATAGCACTTCACATGTTTTAATAGCTTCTTTGACTTGGACCTAGACCTCTCATTGCTTGTAGAGGCCTTTTCATACGACCTTAATTCCTCTTGCCACTAGCCCTTGTCCTACATCAATGTTATTCTCAATTCGTGTCTTCTTCAACAACTCATAAGAAAAAAACACACTTTGAACTTCGTCAAGATCAACATCTTCTCTATTCATAAATGTAGTCATTAGATGCTCATAGCTCTTGGGTAAAGAGAATATTAAACATGCTGCTTGATCCTCATCATCCATCTTCATACCAACATTCAAATAATCTGCTAGGTGTCGACGGAACTCACTAACATGCTTTTGCATCGTTAAACCATCCACCATCATGTATCGATAAAGATGTTTCTTAAGGTACATCTTGTTTGTCATGCTCTTGGTCATATACATAGATTCTAGCTTGAGACAAAAACCGGTAGCGGTATTTTCTCCCATCACATTATACATGACCTCATTAGCAAGACACAACCGGATTGATGAACAAGCCTGTGGATCAAACTCTTCCCAATCATCATCACTTATATTCGCCGCCTTTGATTTAATCCCCTTTAAAGCCTTGTGCAAACCTTGTTGGATGAGGATATCATTTACTTAGACTTTCCAAATCCCAAAGTTATTCTTTCCATTAAATTTCTCTACTTCAAATCTAGCATTTGATATCTTGGGAGCCATTTTTCAAGTCATACACAATAACCCAAAAAATATTTCACTTGAGAATTTTATCAAACACCTTGTCTTCACAAATTTTGAAAACTATGATTTTTCACCAAAACTCAAAATCCTAGGTCGTATACCTATGCTCTGATATCAATTGATGTGAATAAGTTAAAGCGAAAACAATGTTATTCACTCTAAATAGATCAACCCTACACAAGGATTGATCATTCTTATAAGACAAGACTTCAACACCCTCCAAGTACTATCCCAACACTTCTCAATATCAACTAACAACTAACAACTAACAAGCATATAAAGTAAAGAGACTAATGCAAAAGAGAACAAACCACAAGACACGGATATAACGTGGTTAGACAATATGCCTACGTCCACCGGTGAGTTCCAAGTTTTATTAGATGTACAAAGTAACAGATTACAAGAGCTCTCAATTCACTCACAAATAATGAACACTCAAACACTCACTTAGAATTCACTATTACAATCTCTGTCTCTATTCTAGTATTGGTTAGGTTAAGTTCTTTAGAAAAAACAACTTATGTTTTTATACTAGACTTAAAAAGATCAGTGTGTCTGAGAATGTGGTGGAGCGCGTGTGTGCCTTGACCTTAGGCATAGGTGAGCGCTAGCATGACCAAAAGTCTAGTAACATTTCTTTCGCTCGACCCAAAAATCGGCTAAGTATAAATCCTAAATCAGGGCGCAATGTGTCTTGTACTCGAGTTAACTTGGGCACGGGTCGTGCCTTACAAAGAAAAATAGAATCATTTTCTCTACAACTACAGTGTCTCCTTGGCTTAAATGTTGGACCTTCTGATGCTAATCTCCATGTTTATATCTCTCCTGACCTTGCTCTTGTTAGAACTGTTGCTGCTCATATTATTGTTATTATGATTGATATGCCTTATCAGGGATTACTGCACCATGCATTCCCCTACCTGCACATTTCATGCCTCCAAATTATTAAGAAATAGGAATGATATGTGACAACATTATCATAAAATCAACATAATTGGGATATAAGGCTCGCCTTGGATGATGTAGGTAAGTTTCGTTGCATTATGGAAATGAGGCAAGAGAAGTCTCACATATCATAAAATCAACATAATTGGGATATAAGGATCGCCTTGGATGATGTAGGTAAGTTTTGGTGCATTATGGAAATGAGGCAAGAGAAGTCCTCTAGGCTAGATTGTATGACGGGTCACTGAGACACCAGCGCAATCTAATTGCTCATTGTTCTCGTCCCAGTGTTCAGTGACACCAGCCTCAAACTGAATCCTAGGAGCTGGCTTTAGTGCGTCAATATTTTGGATGCGACCCTCGCCCTGGCATTCTAAATATTGTTGAGTTGCGTGGGCATGGAACAAAACAAGAAAGCAAAGACCAAGACAAAAAGCAAAGAAAACTTGGACATTGTGGGTGAACTAGCGACTATACTACTATGAACCAAGGCCAAATATTTCGATGTCGGGCGATATCAAATATATCGATGGATATATATTCTTTTGTTGACCGGTCAAAATTTTGTTTTGTATGTCGATATAGCGGAAATATAGTTGATATATTAATAAAAATCGGTCAAAGATTGGTCAAAGTCAACGATCTATATCAGATATATCGGAATATATTGGATACAAAATGTGTTAATATATCCATCCGATATATCACAATATATCCATATTGGGTACCTCAAAAACCAAAAATATATCGGTGATATTAATATTTTGGTCCTTGCATATGAACACTTCTTCTGTTTTGATGTGAATTTGATGTGAAGGGGTGAATGGAGACTGTGTGGTTTTTATGGCAGAGTAGGGTGGGTCTGGAATTGACAAATTGCAATGGTTGGTGATATTCTTCAGCTATTCTACACAATGCATGGCTTTAATATCAGATGGCGAGTGGCCATTTATTTTAAATTAACTAGCTAATCTGCATATCCTATGACCAGACTTACTACTATAGAGATTAGACCTCCTTAGCAAATACATATTTTGGATATGTTTGTTATTAAGCTTATAAGTTTGTGTTGAAAAAAGATGTAATGGTACTTTTAGTCTTAATAGTTGGTGATAAGAGCCCAAAACTGTAGTTTTAACCCCTTAACAATCATACTGTTAGACCAATTATGTGAATAATAAGTAAGAGTTAATACTGATTACGTGTTTTATGCATTTCAGCTTCAAAGTCCATTATGTGCGAGAAATGTGCCACTTTAGCGAGATAAAGGAGCAAAGTCGTGAGAACTTCCGAATGCCATATCTTTGGACTCGGACCTGAATTGGGCCTACCTTATGTCAAAAAGACCCGGCTCGAAAAAGAGATTTGCAATGGTCCAAGCCTTGACCCAATCAGAGGAGCAGAAGTGGAAGAAAAGTCTGTTGAAGCCGAATCTAGTGAAGAGGCCTTTTTGATCGAAAAGACTGGGTTTGGGCCTCGATTCTCGGCCCAAAAACATGGCTCCAAGCCCATGCACGATTTTTGGATCCTGATGTATAAAAACAAAAGCTTAGCTCTTTGTTAAGGGTAGATTTTTAGTAGAGAATTAGGGTAGATAGCTTATATAGAAAGTAGCCATTAGAATAGCTTCTAGATCTAGATTTAATTGTTTTAATTAAGTTTAGTTCCATTTAAATTATTGTATTAGATTAAACCTTTGAATCTTGCTCTTCAATTTGATTAGATCAATAAAGTAGTATTCTTTATCAATTTCGATTTTTGTCATTTCCAATTCTAGATCTAATTTCAATTCCTGTCCTTATTTCATTTTAGTCATTAAAGTAGATTTCATTATTGTTTAAATTAGTAAATTTCAAATCTTTATATTATGTTTAGATTTAATTTAACCGGAAATGATTGCGTAATGATTCTCGGCTAAACCTCCATTAGAGGGGGTTGAGAAGCCTTGATGAAAGCTTGATTCCGACTATCGTAGAATCGTCGTAATTTCCTTTCCACTCTAGAAACGTTTAGTTCACCATGAGAATGGGTTTAATCGTTCACATGCTAATTATTAATTGGTAAAAATGCCATGTGCAATTAGGGATTAGGAAGAACCGATTGTTCTGCATAGCAGTTCAATTCAGATTACGATGACTCGTCGCTAGTGGATTAAGTTGAGTTAAGGTGGAATCAATCCCCCTCTAACTCTTTATCATAGAATCAACGTAACATTCCCTTAGTTATTCTGATAACCGACTAGTTGCATTTCGTGGGTAGTTGCATCGTAGTCAATTTGCCTTTTTCGTAAATCTCTCATTAGACTTAAGACTGATTTCTTAGACTTAGAAAACAATCCATGCTAGGGAACTAGGAGTGGAACGAACTTCCTACTCCACTTAGTGCAATTCGATCGAGTAGAAGCTTTGATAAACTTAGGCTCAAAAGAATAGTTTTAGTTTACTTTACGTTTGAATTCATCGCTCATTTCGTTAAACTATTCATTTTACATTTATCAAATGCGCCACCGCCATCTTAGTTGCACTTTAGCATTGTTTTCCTTGTAGAAGTAGTCATTTTAAGTCCCATTAAACCCACCCACCCTTGTTTGTTTCATCTTGTGGTTTGCCCATTTCATTTCGTTGACAAATTCGCGAAAAATACACGAGCTTCACGCCAAGGAGGAGAAATTCGCCAGCTAAGTTACTTGGAATTTCGTTTACCACCGAATAAACGCTTCATACCATACACCATTCGACCAAAACATCGTAATTCGAATTTACAGATACCGCCCCCATTTGGAGGCGACCAGCTTAAAACACACATGTAATTTGACAATTACTCGAGCGCCGAAGCTATCTATGGCGCGGCGGCCGTTGTTAAATTTTTCGGATTTCGACGGTTTTGATTCAAATTTTGATCTTTCATATTTTTCGGTGTTCTAACCTCGCTTTCTATACACCGAACAAGCGTAAACAAGACGCTATTCATAAAAGCGAAGCAAGGGACCTTAATCGGGTATTCCTTTCTTCCACACCTCGCATCTCCCTTAGTAGAGGTTTATACTAGTATATCGAATTGTTTGGAGTGTTGCATGTTTAGTTAAGCTCGACTTAGTCTTGCATGAGATTAAGGTCCGGTCGAACAAAAACACCTAACGTAAATACACAACAACAAAGAACAAACAAATCTATCTAGTATACCACACACTACACCTCTAGCTACTATTTCACACACACCACCGATATAATGGGGAAGAAAGAGAGACTCCTCTCGACTTCTACAAAGCCTTGAGCGATAGCCCCAAATCTTGCATCGTTCTAGCAGACCCAAATGGGATTTGAGAATCCCTCCAAATATTTTAATTTGTTACCCGTTTTCATGGTTTAGACTATGAAAAACCTTATCAAAGACATATCACAGGGATTGAACAAGTCCTAACAACATTCCACCATCCTACGGTTGGTACGGAACAAATTAAATTAAGGGTATTCCCTTTCACCTTAGCCCGATAAAGGCGGCTTGGTTAGTTAACCCAAAAGCCCCTAATTCTCGTGGACTCGTGGGCTAAACTTGTTTAGTCTGTTTATGGAACATTTTACCCACCCCTAAAGATGGATGAGATGCTTTCCAAGATACATTTCTTTTCGACAAAATCCCCATGAATCATTTTCGAGGCTTGGAATCGTTTAACCGATCTCGCTTATAGAGTGTCCACACCATAACCTAGCAAAAGACACGTTAGTTCGTTGCCTTTTCAAAGGACTTCAACATCACCATAAAGAAGTCCTTGACATAATGAATGGGGGTAGTTTCTTAAGTAAAGGAGCCTCGAGGCTTATAAATTTTTAGAGGACCAAACTAAGCGAAATAATAATTGGGGGTAGTGACGATTACTCCCCGCTCGCTAGTTCTACTAATACGATTAAGGCCACGGTATGTTTGAAATTAAACACGATTCGAAGCTTAAAACTCTAATCGAATCACTCACTAAAAAAGGTAGAGGCCATTTCTGTACAACAAAAGCCTATCCCCGTCATGAATGTAAATTCAAACCCATGTAGTTTCATTGGAGTCCCCGAGCATCCCGACTCCCCATCGTCCCTATAGCCTATGAACAGCTTGTTCCATTAATAGTGAACCTAACGCCCCTTGGAGACAAAATCCCAACTTCGGTTGGCGAAATAACCAACACGTCACACCTCAAGGGTACAATAATCAATATATTAGGCCCACGCATAGCTTTAACCAAGCTCCACCACGACAAGGACAGGGTCAGGGTAATTTTAAAAATTATAACAACCAAGTGCAACCTCGACAAGGTCAAGCACAAGGTCAAGGTAATTATAATAATTATAATGCTAATAGAGGTATCGTTCCGGTAAATAATAATTATCAGAATCCACCAATAAATAATTCACGTGAAATAGTTCGGTCACCACCGTGACTACTACACCCACACAACCGGATCGCCTTGACACTTTCATACAAGTGAGCCAAAAAAACTTTTCCAAACCATGGCTCAATCTAACCAACAAGCTTCTACAATCCATTAATAATTTAACCCAACAGTTTGGCTCAAGATAAAGCCCAAACCAAAGGTGTGTTGCCAGTCACGCAATACCTAATCCTAAAACAACAAACACGAGCCTTTGAGGTAACCGATAATACTAGTAATGAATATGAAAATGTAGGTGAGATAAATGCCATCACCACTCTCCGCTCGACAGAGTGGTTGATAACAAGGTAACTATGCCTATGGTTACCCCCACCAAGAGTAACCCTACACCTACTATTTTACTAGATACCTAAATAGAAAACTGAAGAGCCTACCACCGTAGAGGTACCGCCATAAACACAACCTAAGAAACAAAAGCTACGGTTAAACATCCGGTGATACCATTGCTAAATATAGACGAAACCACCGCTTCCACAAAAATTAGCCATGTTAACTAGGGATACAAATTACGAGGAGATTAGGGACGCTTTTCAAGAATCTAACTATAAACCTACCCTTCCTCGAAGCTATTAAAAGCTACCACATCATGCTAAGTTTCTTAAGAAATTGTGTACTACTAGGCGAAGACAAATATACCAAAAGACGCTTTTAACGGAACAATTCCCAACCTTATCCTCAACATAATGGAATTGTTAAGTACAAGGACCCCCGGTCGCCCTATCGTGCATAATGCACCTTAGAGATTCCTATACGACGACCGCTTATTAGACACGGGGGCTAGTGTTAACTTACTCCCATTTTATTTGTATAGACAAATAGGTCTAGACAAGATGCAACCTACTAAAATGACGCTGCAATTAGCTGATCGGTTTATTAAGTATCCTAAGGGGTGTAGTCGAAAATGTCTTTGGTAAAAAGTTCGTGGATTTCTACTATCCGGCTGATTTTGTAGTCCTCGATCATAAGTCGCTAACGACTCTGTCCCATCATTTTAGAAGGCCCTTTCCCTCGCAACCGCCAATGCGCCATTAATTGCCGTGATGGTTCAATGTCCATGTCTTTTGGCCATCTTGCTTTTGAAGTCAATGTTTTTAAAACAAGGACACAAGCATACCGATTAAAATCTATGGATGGAGAGGTTAGCATGATCGAGAGCTTAAACCGAGATTATTTCAACAACACGCTCCCCGATAATCATATTCCCAAAATTCTTTCCTTTGGAAAGTCGGACTCCAATATTTTCATTCCTACACTAGTCGATACACATATTATTGATGAGGACGGGATAGATGACTTTCTCAAAGATGTAGAGGACTACCATAGTAATGTGGATATGACCAATCTAGATGAGGAATTCACGATGAGTTTCTTCGAGTAGGTGACAATTCACCCTATCAAGAACTAACTTGCACAACATCCACCTTGACTCCCTCCTTCCACCCTTTCAAAGGAATCTCGAGTTTGCACTCGATCCTTTTGTTTCTCCCATGCTTCATAATTTTTAAATCCTCCTAGCAAACAGATACTGTAAGGACAAACTATTTGACACCTTCATTTTCAGAATTGAGACAGTCCTACACACAATAACAATGAATGAGTTCGGTGCTAAAACCACATCCTCATTGTGTACGGTGCTGTCTTTCTACAACTTATCCATATCCACCATATTCTCCACAACATTCACTTTTCCACACTTATTTACTACAACACCCACTCATTCAAAAATTAAAAAGAAGGTGCATGATAGGTTACACAATAGGGTTATCCGACTTCGTTTGGATTCCACTAGGCGTCAAATCGTAGGAAATCTTGGTACTTGATTGTGTTTGGATATGTTTTTGTGATATTTATATATGGAATGATCCACAACTATTTCGGTTGTTGATATATGATCAACTGATTTTCATACATATGTTTTAGATAAAGTCTCGAGTATCTGACTATAAACGACTCAAATTCTGTGTTTCGTGCACTTCCTTTCACTTTAATATATTGGTGAGTGCACCATTAAGGTAACCGGGCCCTCCCTATGGAGTGTGTGGCTGTAAGTACCGGATCCTAAGTCCACGGTTCACATAGTTCACGTTTTCCACTCTTGCATGTTTTTCTCGGATTTTTGAGTCATGTTTCTCTATGGTGTGAATTATGTCCTTATTGCTTATTGTTTTTCCTTCTAAAAATAAAATAAAATAAATAAATAAATAAATAAAAAATAAAAATAAACATAGTAATCTAGGAAGTCTCAGGAATCTAACTTTAAAAGACCCACTGCTAAAAACAAATTTTCTAAGCTTCGTTGTAAAAAAAATTTGTTTGGGGGTGGGTGTTAAATTTTCCGCACTAAAATGTTTTATGTCCCATTAGAGTTGCTTAGGCCGTTTTATTGTATTACGATTCGGATTGACATAATCTATTAATTTAGAGTTCATTCGTTCGCATAACTTACGTCATGCACGCACTTCGAGGCGTTATCCACTATCTCGTATGTCATCCGAAGTCGGAATAGAGTGTTTTATGGATCATTGGATAGGAAATTCTCTCCTGATCATTTCCATATCTCATTCGCAAAAAAATCGGACCCGTAACGGCGGCAATTTTGATTTGAAGTTCGCGAAAAAATCGAAAAAAAAAATCAAAAATTTCGATTTTGGGCTTGGGCCCAACCCGCGCCCACAGACAGCGCGCACGCGCCCTTACCTCCACGAACAGTTGCGTTTCTTCTTCCTCCATTCCGCCATTAACGCCAAGCTTAAACCAAAACCTAAAACAAAATAAAAATTAAAAAGAAAATACAATAAACCCACGCCCAAAAATCAAATCCCAACCCAAATCGACTCCAAACACCACCCACCACAAACACCACCAATTCAAACCAACAAAAACCACCGAAAAAATCAAAATTTGGTGCTGCCGCGCCACTACATCACCACCACCATCATCGCTTTTATCATGAAGGTCTTTCCTCATTACTCCTACACCTTTACAAACCCCAAACCGTTCAAAACTTAGATGGCTCAACAACGCCGAATTTTACCGAGCAAGTTTTCATCGCCGACCACTTCGCCGCTTTACGGTGACGAAAATGGCTAGTAGAGACTGGAGTAGTTTATGGTACTCGACCGGCCTTCTACCACGAAGACTTGGTCCGACGGTTCTACAACACCGTGGAGTTGGAGGGGAGTAGGATTTTTGTGTTGGTAAGGAAGAAGAGGAAGGAGTTGACCATCGATCGGTTGGCCGAGATTCTAGGCATTCCGCCTAGAATCCATCCGATGCCATGCCACTTTACAGAGCCCCGGTTTGACGGGTAGAGCCTTTGATGGGCGTGGATCATCATCAATGGGAGCTACAATACAAACTCCCATTGTGTTCGCCAGGCATCCCTCAGACCAACCAAATTGCTACCTATCGGATTGGTCGAATGTCCTAGGGAAGGACAAGGTCGCTGACATCGGTCCCTCCCTCCTCCACATCTTATGGGTACTCCAGAGCGTAAGTACGATTTCTGTATCTTGGAGTTTTTACCGAGCATGATTAGGGGGTCGGAAAAGTCTTTGGCACCTCTTCCTGTGTTAATTACCAAGATCATCTCTTTGAAGATGAAAGCAAACTCCGGCGTCGATAGGATTACATTACCCCCTCGCACCGTAACCCGCGTATCTATAGGGAGTGTGTCCAACAACGCTGGACATTGCCCGCGATATAGGAACGTGGATGAGATAGAGGAGGAGGATGAGGATGATTTGGAGGAGGATGAGGAGGACGTGACTTGCTTTTGATACGGAGGCCTTCCGAGGTGTTGGTCCGATGCGAGAATGCATGGTCGCGCTTCATAGGGGCATCGCTCACTAAACACTATCTGTCGGCAGACCTCCGGACTCGACAGGCGACTATTCATCACAACTTCGAGATCCGCACCCGAGAAAAGGATGAGAGATGGGAACAGCGAGGCTGAGATGGAAGCCCAAATAGCCAGTTTAGAGTGGATATGCTTGCACGCTTCCCACCTCATACGCACTCGCTCGAGGACACAAACTATGAGGCATGAGCGTCGTCGACGACGAAGGACGATCGCTGGGACCTTCGATCCCGGAGCCACCACTAGAGAGTGCCCTCGCCACCGCTGGCGAGTGTTTTAGAGAGTGTGAGGATTGATAGTGGTTTTGTTTTATTTATTTTTGTTGTTTTTATTGTAATGTAACTTTTATTTTCGTGAATTTGAATTTTGTAGTGTAAGGTACTCCAATGAAAATTTTAATATAAGGGTTATTTTCAGTATGTGTGGTTGTTTCAGATTGATCCCACCTTCCCAACTTGTTTGGGGTGGTTTTATCAATTCAAGCTTTATTTTTATATAACCCTAGTGTTAGAATTTATTATGAGGAGTAAGGTGAAAATATGGCCGTTTAGGCATATCTATGATTGAGAATCATTGTAGGATGAAATCTAGATTAAAATAGGTACATTCAATCATAAAATCAACCTAAAAGATAATGGGTTTGAATTAGAATCAAGAAAAATGAGTTGTTTCCGCTTTCGGTTTGGAAATTTTAGGATTTCCTAAACCCCGCCATAAATACTTTTGGCAACTTCCCGATCCATTTTAGCAACTTAAAACCTATATAAACTTCATACATTCTACACTCACAACTCACACTACATCTAACTTCCATCACGCACCCTTCACACCCGCGATTCCCACGCTTCGCCTCCATTTTCGCCAAATTCAACTTCGAGCTCTGCAGGAGCGCTTTCTACACTTCTCGACAGAAAATTTTGCTCAGAGCGCACCACGCCCTAGTTGAAGGCCAAGGCCATTTAGTTGGCGGCCACGCGCCGACTTCCGTGGACCAGAAAAATTCCAGTTTTCCGCGAAGTTGTGCATGGTTGTTTTGCAACCGCTCCAGGCGTAGTTTTGAGATGACATCTCCTATAATAATACCGAACAGTCTTTTCAAGATTTGTTCCAAAGCACTACTTACGGTGCTTTGGTTTCATGCGGTGATCACATACGTTGGCTGGGAACCTCTTATGGGTAAGACCGGCCGGACTTTATTCTCCAAAGACTTGCATCTTATTTTTATAATAACCGTGCATTTTCTTTGAGAGACCGGATGGAGAACAAGTGTTCTCCATCAACATTGACGATGAACCAATGGAAATTACCGTGTTCTTGCTAGCATTTGTTCTTGGACTTGCTATGCCCGGCCGAGATACAAGACCCATGGTGCTATTGGGTCGATAATATGCATGTCTACACTTATGAAGTTTTGCACGAGGCTTATGGGGCGGCATTTTTCAGATTGAGGACCAAGGGGACTATAACGCTGCCTTGGTAGCCCGGCCCATGAACATAGGAACTGTTATGTTTTGGATTATGCTAAACATTTTAGGGGAATGGCGTTTTTCTTACGTGAATGACGCCACTTGCGCCGCTTTTCCTTGCTTTAGCCACGGGGCCTTGGTTCTATGACCTTCCCGAACTTTGATGTCTAGTTTAGCACGAGCCCATACCATGAGGCATAAGTACCTTCTTATGCCCGCTCTAATTTCAATGATTATGCTATGTTTCTTTCCAGTTTTTGTACACGCTTCACGGATTGGATTAGGGTAGACACGCGGTGCACCCACCAATAGTATTATTCGATCTTTCCGTGTAATGACTTGGCAAGGGTGGCGGATACAACCTCACCAGGTTGCACCCTACACCCCATCGCACCAAGTGGCACTTAATAGGTTAGCAACCATAGATGATAAATGGAGTGAAGCCCGCAAATTATCATAGCATGGCAGATCGCGAAGGAGCCTCACTTCTTTATAGAAGTAGAGGATGACGAAGATGACGAATAACAAATGGAGTGGAGGTAAGTTTTAGTTTCTTGAAGTATGTCCGCTATGTCCCAAGCAATTTAATTCTGTTAACCCCATAATGGGTGGAACTCTTATAGAGTTATACGCTTTTATTTCTTATATTAGTACGTTCTAACCTTGTTTTGCGATGTTTTGAATTTCACGCTTCAATGGTATTTTTCCTACCCTCTTTATTTAAATGCTTTGAGGACAAAGCATGCTTCTTGTTTGGGGGGCATAGAAACACGCGGTAATTAAGACATCCGCTAGGATATAAATATGTATAATATGCATTTGTTTTCTAGTTAAAATTTCAAAAATTCAAAAATATAAATAAATAAGTTATGCTATACACTTAGGAATATTGGTATTGTTTCTTTCTCCATGCTCTTAACAATCTAGAAGTCTCACATAGCTTTTGCATCGTATCAATAATTGTTAGAAACTTAGGTTAATATATAGGTAATAATCTTTACATCTATCTATAAATATATTACATGAGTATCTATGATTGTTAGCAAGAAGTTTCTGAAATCTAGGCTAGAGTACTTATTCTACAAATCCTGTGAGAATATAGCCTAAAGCCTTATATGAACGAAACATTTGAGAAAAGACACAAGGGAGAAGTAAAATCCAGATAGAGAAATCACACGTCCACTTGCTTGATCACTAAACCATATCCTAAGCGAGAATTTAGGCCCTTTTTGGATCGATATAGCTAGAAATTCTTACCTAAGTATATTTTTCGCTAGTCGCCCCACTGAGCCTTTCATTAGCCCTTCCATAAACCACAATTCCTTTACCCTGTTACAAAAACAAAACAAAATTAAAAAAAAAAAAAAAAAAACCTACCCAACCTTTTAGAATAAGTTTGAGAATAGAATGATGAAGAAAGAAGAAGAGAAAACCCGTGTAAACAAAAATTAGTTAGTTGCTTGAGGAAAATAAAGAAAAGAAGTTTCCATCCAAAGAAAAGAAAAAAAAAAAAATAGAAATAAAATAAAAACTCCAAAAATAGAATAAAAGGGAGTCAAAAGCCAAAGAAAAGAAAAAGAAAAATATGGCTAAGGATGGAAACAAAGTGTAGAAGCAAAAAAATAAATAACAAGGTTTCTCTAGTTACGTAATATGAAGACTCTATTATCTCGGACTTGCCCTTTAGAATATCCATTTCCTTCCTTCTTAAACCATCTCCTAATCCCCGTAACACCTAATAAAGACCTCTAGCTCAATTAGGAATAAAGGTTAGTGTGATAGTAAGTGGCGATGTGTTTGATCGACTCAGCTTTCCTTGTTGTCATTAAGATTGTAAGGTAAAGTGTGCCCACTGTATTAATCGGAGTAGCTAAACTTGAGTGGAAAAATCAGAGTATTGTTTCTTGACTATTATTGTGAGAACCTACTTAAGGACGCTTATTCCGAAGTTCTCGAAAACAAACCCCGCTAAACATTTTATAGTACTACTATCAGGTATATGTTTATTGTAGATGATAGATTATTATGCATATATTAACTTAGGTTTCGACTTGGTTATTCTTATTCAATTGCTAGAGAGATGTATAGATAGTTGAGCATGAATAAGGAAACAATAGTTTTATTTTCTTAGTCGCCAGAAGATAGATGAAGTTTGTGAAAGTACCTTCATCAAAAACTCTCACGAGGTTATAACTCGGCCCACTAGGGAATTCCTAGTGGTTTAAGGCCTTGTTGCATATGGTCAATGCAATCGCGACTCAAATAAACGAGAGTAGCTAGAACTCCATTTTGGTCACTTATTCTAATTTCTCATCTTTGCTGAGGACAAGCAAAATGCCGCTTTTGGGTGGTTTGATAAGAGCCCAAAAAATGTAGTTTTAACCCCTTAATAATCATAATTGTTAGACCAATTATGTGAATAATAAGTAAGAGTTAATATCGATTACGTGTTTTATGCATTTCGTGCTTCAAAGTCCATTATGTGCAGAAATGTGCCACTTTAGCGAGATAAATGAGCAAAAGTCAGCAGAACTTCCGAATGCCATATCTTTGGACTCAGACCTCGGAATTGGGCCTACCTTATGTCAAAACGACCGGCTCAGAAAGAGCTTTGCAATGGTCCAAGCCTTGACCCAATCAGAGGAGCAGAAGTGGATGAAAAGTCTGTTGAAGCCGAATCTAGCTGAAGAGGCCTTTTTGGACTGAAAGAATTGGGTTTTGGGCCTGATTCTCTAGCCCAAAACATGGCTCCAAGCCCATGCACGATTTTTGGATCTGGATGTATAAAAACAAAAGCTTAGCTCTTTGTTAAGGGTAGATTTTTTAGTAGAGAATTAGGGTAGATAGCTTATATAGAAAGTAGCCATTAGAATAGCTTCTAGATCTAGATTTAATTGTTTTAATTAAGTTTAGTTCCATTTAAATTATTGTATTAGATTAAACCTTTGAATCTTGCTCTTCAATTTGATTAGATCAATAAAGTAGTATTCTTTATCAATTTCGATTTTTGTCATTTCCAATTCTAGATCTAATTTCAATTCCTGTCCTTATTTCATTTTAGTCATTAAAGTAGATTTCATTATTGTTTAAATTAGTAAATTTCAAATCTTTATATTATGTTTAGATTTAATTTAACCGGAAATGATTGCGTAATGATTCTCGGCTAAACCTCCATTAGAGGGGGTTGAGAAGCCTTGATGAAAGCTTGATTCCTACTATCGTTAGAATCGCCGTAATTTCCTTTCCACTCTATAAACGCTTAGTTCACCATGAGAATGGGTTTAATCGCTCACATGCTAATTATTAATTGGTAGAAATGCCATGTGTAATTAGGGATTAGGAAGAACCGATTGTTCTCAGAAAGCATTCAATTCGGATTACGACTTAATTCGTCGCTAGTGGATTAAGATTAAGTTGAGTTAAGGTGGAATCAATCCCCCTCTAACTCTTTATCATAGAATCAACGTAACATTCCCTTAGTTATTCTGATAACCGACTAGTTGCATTTCGTGGGTAGTTGCATCGTAGTCAATTTGCCTTTTTCGTAAATCTCTCATTAGACTTAAGACTGATTTCTTAGACTTAGAAAACAATCCATGCTAGGGAACTAGGAGTGGAACGAACTTCCTACTCCACTTAGTGCAATTCGCATCGAGAGTAGAAGCTTTGATAAACTTAGGCTCAAAAGAATAGTTTTAGTTTACTTACGTTTTGAATTCATCGTTCATTTCGTAGGTAAACTATTCATTTTACAGTTATCAGTTGGCGTGCTTTTTAACATGACAGACTTGCAATTTTCCTGTTTATATATATATAAACTTCAGAAAGAGATAACAATACAGCTATTGACAAAGTCATATATACATTCGAAGTGAAATAAAAGAATACAAATTATACCTTAGCTGAATTCTTACAATGAAATAAAAGAATACAAATATAAATTAGCATGAATAACCTAGCTATCTGGTGTCCAAAGACATTAAGCCATTTTGGCTTCATGTTGCTACTTTTATCACCGTCATTGACCATGATCGATACGAATGAGCTTTTACTGACCAAACACCCCAATCCCATCAAGCTTCCTAACCAAAATATTTTGATTTATATCTAAAATCCCAATTCTATGCATAGCAACAACGGGAAAATTTGTAGTCCCACCACATGCATCAAAGTCATGCAGAATAAACTACTTCAACAGTCAAACGGTGCAATCGTGCTCACCTTGCTCACATGTTTTTTCTCATCTATCACATCCCTTCATTGAGGTTGAAAACATAGTGTGTGATCTTAACCAAGGCAATATGTGGAATATTAGTAGATCGAGTGATCATAATCCAGGAGGTACATGAAAGGGTTATATACTAAAAGCATTACTTTTTGTATTAACTCTAATTCTTCATATTTTGAATAAGAATCATATGGGCAAATATTATGCATATTATATATGTTATTAGTTAGAAAAAATGCATAGATGGGTAACGAACTATACCCTTAATCAAACATTGGGATTTAAACTTTTTTTTTAGCAAGTTTGGGTATCAATGTTTACCACGTTTTGCAACGTTTGGTTCTATTACACTTCCGTCCATTTATTTCACGTGTCACACTTTTCTTATTTTTCTCTAATTATGTGGCCTTAGTTTCCAATGTGGCTATGTTAACTTGACATGTGGTACGCCAACCCGAAACAACATGAAACAAAGCCCGAAACACAACCCGACTACTTCTGTCTGAGCGCGAAAAAACCCCCCAATTTCTGTCTAGCGCGAAACAAAACCCTAATTTGAGAGATTTCCAAATAAAAATCAAATTGTGCACGTTGGGGGACGAATTCGAAGAGAAAGGACAATTAGTATTCAATTGGACTGTGATTTCGTTGGAGAATCAAGTATGTTACTTCTATTGAGTAATTTTTATTTGTGGTTTGTGCAATTTTCTAGGGTTTCAATAAAATAATAGTTGATTTTGTGTTATTTATCGTAAAGCTTCTCGATTCCCACTCTAGAATAATAGAAAATTAGCTTCTTTGTTCTCAGTGCTCATTTGAATAATAATATTGAGTATATTACAATAGTCAATCAATTAGTTATGTAGGTTATCAGTAAAATAATATTAAAGTGTACGTTTTGGTTTGTTGTTTGTTAATGTGGGGTATATTAGAATAGTTAATCAATTATATTTGTAGGTTTTCAGTCAAATAATATTAAAATTTTCTTTTGTCTTGTTTGTTTTTGTTCAATGGATAATATATTGGAAGGTTTATTTCCAGTAGAACCAGATTTTTGCATAGAATTTTACCATGGGGGGAAGTTTGTGTCTGAGCAAATACCTTATTATAAGGGATATAAACTAGAATACTTTTACAGAGTGGAGTATGATAAGTTCTGTTTCTTTGAGCTACTGGATATGGTGAAGTCTGTAGGGATTACTAACATGATTAAGATGTACTGTGCCCATCCTGGAAAGACTTTCGCATCTTCTAATAGATTAGTCATTGATGACAGTAGTACAAATGAAATGATGAAAATTGCAAGGGTGACTGGTAAGGTTGAACTGTATATTGAACATGGTGAAGATGGTGGACATGGTGGACATGGTGAAGTCTTTATTGAACCTGAGGCACCTAAACCTGAAGACTCTAGCTCTGAAGATGAGATACACTATGTAGATGATGAGAGTGATGAGGATGTGAGTGAAGCTGCAAGTTTGGATCATCTAAGTGATATAGATGACGAGCTTGTTGAAGTGAGGCAGAAAAAACTACTAGAAGTGAAGAATAAGAAGAAGAAACAAGTGACTGAGGGTACTGATGGTGATGAGAAAGGTGTTGAACCAACTGATGGAGATGTAGAATGTGAGCCAATTGTTGGAGATAGAAGTGAAGGTGGTAGTGGACCAAGTTGTGTTAGTGTGGGTGATACAACATTTGAAGACATTGAATGTCCAGATAGTTCTGACTATGACAGCCCTGAAGAAGATGATGAAGGTGAACTCAGCCTTTGACAGAAGTCTAAGTTTCCCATATTTAATCCAAGCATTGATTACAAACTTGTTCAGTTTCAGTTAGGATGAGGTTTGGGACTAATGAAGAACTGATCGAAAAAGGCTTTGAAAGACTATGATGTTGCAAAAGGTTGCCCTGTTTGGATGACTGTGAATAAAAAGAGTAAAATACTTGCTAAATGTGCTGAGGGTTGTAAGTGGAGGCTGTGGGCAAGTAAAATGCAATTAGAAGATAGCTTCTAGATAAAAAGTTATAATAGTGTGCACACTTATTCTAGGGATTTGACTATCTAACTTGCTGATGCCAAGTGGTTGGGCATGACTTTGTAAGACAGGATTTTGCTGAACCCAAGTTCGAAAGTGAAGGATATGGTACAAGAAGTCAAGCAAACATTCGCATTCAATGTGTCAAAATTCAAGTGTTATAGAGCTAAGCAACATGCTTTTGGACAAATTGATAAGGTTATAAAAAAGGTGTATGCTAAGCTTTGGGACTATGGTGCTGAAATATCAAAGAAGAGTCCTGGTTCAACTATTAAGATTTCAGTGAAGAGACAATGTCAACAAAAGACTAACCCAGAGAACCCTATGCTCTTGCATCCAATAGTGTTTGAGAGATTGTATATTTGCTTTGATGCTTTCAGGAAAGGTTTTATTGAAGGTTGTAGGTCTGTTATAGGATTAGATGGTTGCTTTCTTAAGGGTTATTGTAAAGGAGAACTATTAACAGCTGTTGGTAGGGATGGTAATAACCAAATGTATCCAATTGCTTGGGCTATTGTGGAAGGAGAGAACACTCAGAGTTGGGGATGGTTTCTTGACTTGTTGATAGATGATCTACATTTAGCTGAAGGTCTTGGTTTGACTTTGATAACAGACCAACAAAAGGGATTAGACAGAGTTATAAAAGAGAGATTGCCTTTTGCAGAACATAGATGTTGTGCAAGGCATATCTATGCAAATTTCAGGAAGACTTTCTCAGGTAACTTGACATCCTTCCTTTACATTAAGTTTTTATTGTTTTGTTAGTTTAAGAAATTAATAGAAATTCAAATTAATATGAGTTATGTTTTATTGTAGGTGCTCATTTCAAAGTTTTGTTTTAGCAAGCAAGTAAAGCTGTAACTCATGCAGAGTTTCAGAAGGTGATGTCTGAAATTGCAGCATATGATCTAGATGCAAAAGAGTATTTGCTAAAGAAGCAAAATCCTCAGCAGTGGAGTAGATCTTATTTCTCATTTGTTTCTACTTGTGAAAATGTTGAAAATAATATGTGCGAGTGTTATAATGGTGTGATTATTGAAGCCAGGTCAAAGGATATTATTGCAATGTTGGAGGATATAAGGGTGGGTACAATGGTTAGGATGCAAAAGAAGAGAGAAATAATAGAAGGTTGGCATGACAGCCTTACTCCCATTGCAAGGGTGAAATTGGAGGAAAACAAAATGCACTATAGGTATTGGGTACCTTAGTATTGTGGTCAACATGCATTTGAAGTGAGTCATGGAGATGACAAGTATGTGGTGGACTTAGCAACTAGGAGTTGTGCATGCAGGATGTGGGAGTTGGTTGGCATACCGTGTCGTCATGCAGTAGCTGCAATTTATGCAATGAAGGAGAACCCTGACATATATGTACACAGATGCTACACAGTTGAAGTTTACCAAAATGCATACAATCACTTCATGAAACCCTTGAATGGTGAGAAGTTATGGCCTGTTACAAATAGAGAGATTATCTTGCCTCCTATTTCAAGGAGAATGTCAGGTAGGCCTAAGAAAGCAAGAAGGAAGGAGTATCATGAAGTACTAGGTAGTAGTGGTAGCACTAAGTTAAGTAGAAGGGGGACATTGATTAGGTGTTCAAAGTGCAAGGAACCTGGCCATAATAGGACAACATGTCAGAAGGATGTCAGTGTTGAAGGTGAAAGTTCCAAGCCAACCAAGAAAGCAAGAAAATAAAAAGAACCAACAACTACTCCAACTGAAGATCCAAGTTCAAGGCCAAAAACTAAGAGTAAGGGAAGAACTAAAACTAAGGGGAAGGGGAAGGAAACAAGCACTGCCAAGAGAAAAGATAGGGAAGCAACCACTGCCAAGGAAGCAACCACTACTAAGGGAAAAGATAAGGAAGCAACCACTGCTAAGGGGACAAATAAACCACCAAGCATTAGTAAAGGGAGGGGGAAGGCAACATCAAGTACTAGTATATGGGTAAGGAAGATGCAACACCAAGCACTACTCAAAAGGACAAGGGGAAGGTAACAACATCTAGTGGGACAGAGAAAGCATCACAGATGGAGTTTAATACAGTAATGTATTATTCTGAATACACTGGGCCTCAAATGCTTAAGGTAATATATAGTTAGAAAGTTTTTATAGTTATGTTTGATGCTGCCATTCTCTGTAGTGTAGAGCTTAGTTTCTAGAGTTTATTGTTTTATGCTTATGTCATGTAGATTCCAGGACAATAAGGGCCACCTATTAAAATTTCTAAAGGACCATCACTAGGAGCTCAATTTTCAACTGCTCCAATGGGAAGAGTTTCAAAGAAAACAACTGATACAACATCAACTCAAGTATCTGCTCATCTTGGTACACAAGGTTCCACAACTACAAATGCGGTACCAGCAAAAAGCCCTAAGAAGAAAAAACCTACAACACTGGGTCTCAAAAGAACTAGAAAAAGAACTATGGATACAAGAGCAACTACTCCAGGTGTGAAGAGAAGATCTACTGCAAACCCAATGAAGCAGCAGTGGAAAATTTGATGTTGTAGCTTGGTTCTGGGATATCTTATGTTGATGTTTCATGTTTATTCATATATCTTTATTTTGGTTATTTTAGAGTTTGTTCTAGATGTTTCTTTTGGGTTTTGGATACATGGAAAACATTAAAATAGTTTGTTGATGCATGTTGATCTTATTTGGAGGATATAAAATGTTTGTTTTACTGCTTGTTCAGGGTTTGGTGGGTTTCTTTTCTATTTTATTTCATTTTAGTTCTAGTTTGAAATTTTCTTCTAGTTTTGTTTCAGATAACCCCATGCATAGGGTCAATTCAATTCCAAATTCTCATAATTACCCAAAGAAGTACTCCCTCTGTAGCCCATACATTGCCTAGCTTATACCATTCAATTTCAACTGCATCTTTCCCTTCCCAATACTAAACTGGTGGACTTCTTCAATGCTATCATATCTATAAAACCAAGATAAACCAACCATTGATGAACATCTCAAAGAAAAAAAAACAATGGATACTAGCAAGAAGGAGGAGAATAATGGTCAGGGGAAGAACAAGGAGAATACTAGTAAGGGTAAGGGGCGCATTGCATCATGGGTTAGAAGTGGTTCAAGAATAGAGAGAGTTGGAAACCTAAAACCCAAAGCTGAGGGTAACAGTAACAACATGATGAAGACCAATGTAGTTTACAAGGAGGGAAAAAAAAGTGTGCCAACAACTGGAATGAACTAAGGTGATTGGTGAAGGTCCTCTTGTTTCTGTTCCATCAGAATCAACCTCCTATAGTTCATGTTCATGTGGGCAATGTGATAGTGATAATTGTTATAGCTTGGACAGTGGGAGTGTAGATGACTGTGGGCAATCATGTTCATCAGAATCAACCTCTTCTAGTAATGTTATTTAATGCTATAAAAAAAAAATTATTTAGAAATCTCAAGCAGAAAGCCAGCAGAAATCCATGTCACTGCGTTCATTCTCATTAGTAATCTTTCTAGAAATCTCATTACAAATTGTTCTTACAAATTCAAAGAAAACACCACCAAAATACAATCACTACACAAACAAAGATAGCTACTACCTTCTTCAACCTCCATTCGAAATTCTTCTTCTCCAAGTTGGCCCACATTAGTGCATTCATCTTCTCCAAATCCATAATTCTCAATTTTAATTGTCTATTCTCAGTGATCAAAACATCTTCATGATTTGTTTGTTCTTCATCATCCCAAACGAAGAACCCACATGCTCTAGTCTTGGTCTCCCTATTATATTGTCCACAACCAAAAAACTTTTTTCCTGGATTTTGGGAATCTGGACCAGCCACTCGTATTGGAGAAGGAGCACCACAGTGGCAAGATTTGCGTGAATTGACTGAGTTCTTCAAAGATGGCATTGTCAAAGTAGTATGCATCTAATTTGGGGGGAAAGGGTGGTGGAGCAAGAACTAAGCGGGAGTCAGGGTTCTTAGTTATACTTTATTGAAATTTCTAAAATTTCTAATTTCTTTGATTTTTGAAATTTCTCGATTTATTTGAAATTTCTTAGTCTATATACCGTTTGAAAAAGATTGAAAAAAACCATCAAAATAAATAAATATACCATTTGAAATCGCACGTGATTCGTGCATGTGTGGTTGCCTAATCAATCTTGCATCAGAAGTATCGTATCATACCCCTTTGCCACATAAGAAAAAGCCACATTGGAAACTAAGGCCATGTAATTAGAGAAAAATAAAAAAAGTGTGACACGTGTGAAATAAATGGACGGAAGTGTAACAGAACCAAACGTTACAAAATGTGGTAAACATTGATACCCAAACTTGCTCAAAAAAAAAGTTTAAACCCCAATGTTTGATTAAGGGTATAGTTCGTTACACATCTATGCATTTTTTTCTTATTAGTTATATACATGCATCTAATACTTTATGTTGTAGATGATATGGTGTGTGGTGACACACAAAAGATCATATCATCAGTACCTTATAAAGTATAAGTAAACGTTCACAACCTAGATGGATTTGGACAAACCATTGGTACGGTTGTAGTATAATCTGGTATTAGTCTATCTTGACTACAGGATTACACTAGTACACTTTGTGTGTATTGAACAGGACCAAGTGAGGTTGTTTCTCTTTATACTGACTATATAAGAGAACAAATACCTCTATTATTATAGATGTTTGTCCTCTTAATCCAGATATAATAACGAGCACTTACATGTATTGTACATTACTTTAAATCATCAATGAGTGAGATTCATTTGTGAATCAACAAACTCGATGGATTGGGTAATGACATTATATGTAAGGTGTGCTATTGATTATAGAAGGAATCCATGACCCACAGGAAGTCGGGTTGATGATGTCCCCTTGAGGAGCTCATATGGATTGTCATGTAAACCCTGCAGGTGAATTTAATCCGACATGACAATGAGCTTGAGTGGTACTATTCAAGGACATAAGAAGTTGATTAATGTAGTTGTCAGTAACTTGACTTAATCAATGGGCATTCGATATCTTAACACGGGGAGATCAACAAGCATATAATATGGAGCCCATAAACATAATACATGTAATTTTGGATTAGGGCGGTAGTGCAACAATTGCCTTTAGTGGAATAATCCATTTGTTGACAGACTTGGGTCGTGTGTTCTGGGCGAACATGGGAAGCGGAAGCCCAAGCCCGTCAGGAGACCTAACCCTAATTTCTCCTCATGGTCCCTGTTGTAGCCTATATAAAGAAACCCTTCTTTTCTGGCCGAAATACTGATTAATTGCTCAAGAAAAGTGAGTTCCAAAATTCGGTTCCAACTTTGTGAGTGAGAGAGGCCAAGGAAGAAAGAAAGGGTTGGTAGATCGTTGCCCACACAACGTCTATTCCAAGGATAGGAATACAATAAAGATCAAGAGGTTGCTGATTCGTAGAGCTTGGATTCTCAGAGTTATCACATGTGATCAAAGGTATGATTCTAAACAATATCGTGAGCACCCTTTATTCCGCTGCGGGTTTTCACGGTTTGTAAATCATTCGATGCAACCATAACGGTTCCTACAGTACATTGTGATTTCTCTGATCCCTGTCTCACCAATCCTTACAGACTTCATCAACCCACCCAGCTGACCAAGAGCTTTTCCAACGAAGCCTTTTTCTATTGATAGGAACTTGACCGCCTAAGTATCTCAATTAATCCACCTTCTAGTTGATAGAAATGATAGAAAATTTCATCTGGCTGCCTTCCCATCAACACCATTTTGTCATTGATGCTAATAACAGTTATAAAATTAAGTTGGCTAAGCTGCTGAGCTTGATATAATAAGATCATGCAAAGTACAAAACTGAAAATAAAAACTAAAATAAATGATGATATGCAGCGATGCGATAATAAATAAGAACAACATCAAATGCTCAATTCTACATAACCTACAAAACTATAAATGAACTTTACATTGCATTCCCTCCAATATAAATGGCTTAAGATTATATGAACTCCAATTTAAAGGGTGACTTTTAATTGAAATTAAGACATTTTATTACTCTTACATAATCAAGCCATGATTTTCTTTCAATTTCAATTGGACTTTTAAGCTTTACATATGGCCTGCCCGGCCTCAGTGATAGTTACCTTCCGTTTGCTTTCTATATAATTTAGCGGTGCTGCTCATGTCAATAAGCCTTTTTTGGTTTTTTAAGTATTGTTTTTCTTTTAACCAAGGTAAGCTTAACCAAGGTAAACATGTAGTATATCTATAAGTTATCTCTTTAGAAAATGATCAATATATGAAAGTGAGTCGAGAACTTGATTTTAGAGTTTGAGAGGAATCGAGAATCCTTTAATCTACACAAAACTACTAAACAACTACATTTAGTTATATAGGGATTGAACAACAACTTAAACAACAATTGCACATGTAATTCCACTAAAACTTCAGATCCAAGTTTACCTTTAGATGGGTCACCATGTCACCACTTCCACATGTCCCTCTTGAAGGTATGGTCTATTAATAATTTAATACACATTTGAGTTTCTTAACCCCAATCCACCATCTCCGTCCAAAATGTCTTCCCCAACTTATGATATGATTGTGTCTCCCTCCACCAGAAGAATTGGTTTAACCCACATATGGTCACAGATTAAAATGATTTTGTTATTTGTAAATCTCACATACAGCTGTATAATGTTCCTAATACACTTATCTCTGAATAAATCCTTAATATCAACTCAAAATTTTGAGGGATTCAGCCACAAAACCATCTTACCCAATGTGTGCCTACTGCATTTACTATTATAATTCAAACACAAAAATTAGAAGTTTATTGGAGCAGAATAGCTCAATGAATATTGAGCAAGAAATAAATACACTCAAACATATTAAGCAATGTAGAAATCTATCTACATTCTTCAAATTAAAATTATTATGTTAATCACTGACATACCTGGTACAACTTTGCTTGAATCTTCCTTTTGGTCAGCAAAAAACGCAATCTGCCCCTTACCTCACCATATCCGGCACTTTCGGCACATACAAATCCCCATCAAGCAAACTAATATAACATCCTATAACATCACCTTCCATATACCCTTGAGAAAAAAGAGTAAAGATATAAAGAAATTCACATTAGATTACCTTGGTATAACTAAAAGAGATGGGAATGAAATACCAACAATAAATCCAAAGACAACTCCAATAATAGTTGTGAGTGCAAGTCTAACACCATCACTTGATTTCTTATTTACTCCAAAGTTAATGAGAAAAAATAGTTTTAAATGAATACAAACCTGTAGTCATATTGTAATGAAAGCTAATAGCAAGATAGGTGCTAGCATACTAAAACCGCAACATGCATACAAATGACTATCACTAAACATATATGACCCCATCTTCGTATAGCAACTCGATTCAGTAGGTCATACCACTACCATGGAACAAACACTGAAATCATAACAACGCAATTGAGAACAACTTAATAGTAGTTCAGCAATAGAGATCAAACACACAAAAACATGAGATTGACTTAAATATCAAGATTTTTTTTTTTTTGTTTGGGTAAGTGCAAATGATGTAACTGTGAAAGCATATTGGAGTGTACCCATTGATACTTCTAATCCACAGTCTTCGAAACCAAATCCAAGTACAACGTTCAATATTTAGAGAATTTTCATAGATCCTTCATACAAATGAATGAAATATAAAAAGAAAATGAAAGACCAATCAAAGTAAAAAAAAAACACATAGAGTAACGACTACAAAAATCTTAAGAAATTTTGGAGTAGATGCTAGTGCACTATTTTCCATTGAAACCATTGCCAAAGTACATGTAAGCTAACTAAAAAAATTGAACTCCAAGAGAAACTCAATTAATCTATACATGTAGGTGTTATAAAAAAAATTGTTTGAATATACTTTCCAAGTTTCTATCATTGTTTGTGGCGGCGAGACTGCCTTCTTAATTTACTCAAACGACACATAGTAAGTTTAAAATTTGTAGAACAAAACATATGCCGAATGCAGTGTGCAATTAGCAACAGGCGCTATGCAAATGGTGAAAAATGGAGAAAGCTAGAAACTTAGTAATAGAGCAATAATACTCGAGGAATAATTAGACAATCATTAAAAAAACCCGCAAAAACCGTTAAAAAAGCGCAATAAATCTCACCTGAAAAACACCTCACTAGAAATGGTCATTTTTGAATCCGATGAAGGTAGATAATTTGAGAAGATAATATAGTTTAGGTTCCATCTCCTATCAATTCTATCCATTACCCTAACTCCAATCTTTCATGCCAATGACCAACTTCTTGATCTATATTCATATAAAAAATAAAATCTTTAACCAAAAAATAAGAAAAGAAAAACGCAAAATTCTTATTGATGTTCTCGTTGATTGATTGAAGAAGAACAAAGTAAACTTACCAATTTTAGAAGATCAAATGAGAGAGAAGGAATCAAATATAAAAAATAAAAGGATGGGTATTCAAATAAACAGTCGGTTACCTCTTGTTGCTTGCGATGAGACAATGGGTCTTGAAGCAATCTCTCTTTCTTCAGAGAGAGAGATTTGAGAGATGTCGCCGCTATGCTTTTTTTTTGGGTGAGAGTTTAGAGTGTTTCACGAAGAGGAAAGGTTGTTTCTATTTTCGGTGGTTAATTACTGAATTAGCCGCGGCATATAACTCAAATAATATAATAGGGCGTATATTTGGTTTTTTTTTATTTCCTAATCATGTGAAAAGACCAAAAGGGTTTTTTTATAAATTGCTAAACACACTAATAATAAAGCTAATTTGGTAATCAACATAGTAGTTATTCTTTAAGTAGGGACTTTTTTTTAACATTTGCTGATGTGGCTCCCTATGAACATATCGAGAAACAGATATTAATATAGGTAGGATGTACAAATAAACTATGAGTAATCTGTTCTTATAAGGGAAAAATTGATTGGATGCAACACATCTCAATATAGTTACATGGTACTACTGACCGATGCAAACTCTTTAAATAATTTGCACTTTTCCATTCATCCGTCTTGTTATTTTAGTTGTGAAGAAGTTCCATGTTAAAAGGCTGCACAAGCTAACGCTCCTCAACCAACACACTTACTTGATCTGCTGAGCTGAATCCAATATTTGCTGGTAGTTTTTTAAGATCTCTACAAGTGAAATGGGTTTTTTTTATGAATATCTTATATGGTGCTTTCCAACTGCAGCGATTTTACCTTTCGGCAACCATGGCTGGACTTTGAGAATAAAATAGAAAACCTTCGTCTCAAATTAATTAATAGAGTTTCGTTCATTTCACATATCACCAATCATTCTATAAAGTTCAGTTGAATACATTAAAGAAATACAGGAGAATGAGGTTCTCTGTTCTAAGTACTGTGTATACGTGTACAAGCATAAGTTTTAGAATTGAATGGTAATATGAAAATGTAGACAATATATGCATATGCGTGTTATATATTGGAATATTGCAAGAGAACGTGAGAGGGCCGGGCCAATGGTCCAGGCAGGCAGGCATTGAGACTTGATCGATGTCATTTCATCTATCAGTTCCATAGGACTGAACCTTACTGTGTAGTAACGTTATACTGGTTGCCCCCACAGGCCCAAAAACTGTTGTTCCACAAAATAACTAGTTACAAAAAAGTATATCATATACCTCATATTTGAATAGGGCCAATGAATACTTAACATCATCCTCATCTATGCTTTCCTTATGAGGAAGGGGGTTTGGGGATAAGAGACTTCGAAGCTATGAACCACACTGCAAATTTGAAGCAATTGTGGCACTTGATCAACAACAAGGATACCTTATGGGTTCATTGGATCAGAAAACACTTGGTGAAACAAAAAGACCTATGGCATATGAACATACCAAGTGACTGCTCATGGACCTGGAGGAACCTATTGAAGGAAAGGAAGAAGGCATCAAACATAACCTTGCATCAGATAGGCGACGGGCTTAACACAAGGTTCTGGCTAGACCCGTGGCACCCAGGAGGTATCTTGAAGGAGCAGTTCACTCAAGCATCCATGCATGTGTCCACTGCAGGTATGAATGCTACGGTTTCGAACTTTATAACTAATGGCAAATGGCATGTCCCACGCCATATTAGAGTGCATATGCCTGATATTGTGAATCAAATGGCATGTCCCACGCCATATTAGAGTGCATATACTTGATATTGTGAATCAAATGGAACAATATGTTCAAATAGGAGGAGAAGCAGATAAGATTGAATTGTGTGGACAACATCTCTAAGAGGGGAGTTTGTGTATAAAGACACCTATCATTGTATAAGGCAGTCAAAGGTTCCAGTTAATTGGCATCGATGGGTTTGGTTGTCCAACAGAATACCACGACATTCCTTCATCAACATGGATGGCCTTGAACTGTGGTTTGAAAACTCTAATGAAGTTGGTGTGATGGGGAACTGTTCGGAATGATATATGCTTTCTTTGTTGGAGAGAACCAGAGAATGAGGAGCACTTGTTTCATGGGTGTTATTACTTGAAGTCAATATGGAGTATAGTGACCAAGATGGCTGGGTATGCCAGAACAAGAGCAATTTCATGGCAGGAACTCTTAGATTGGATCAAGGACAAGACATCGGGCAAGGGGGTAAAGAAGGATGCACTAAAGCTGATCGTAAATGAGTTCTTTTATTGGATATGGAAAGAGAGAAATACTAGGATCTTTGAAAATAAAGAATGCACTGCACCACAACTTGCATGTTTAATCTTCAAGGATGCTAAGATCAAGTTAACTTCACTAAAGATCACTATGACCGAAGGACCAAAGAGCGCTAGTTTTATGGCGACAGGGAACATCAATGTTGAAACTATTGGGATATTTGGCCTTTACAAAGCCAATGAACATTTATTGTTTATGTACATGATAATTAAATTAAATACACAAATCTTATTATTATGCATATGGGTGAACTAATATCATATAATAAAACCATAAGTTCCATAGATAATAGAATTAGAACAATCAAGCATATGAAGAGTCATGTGCAGGAGATTTGATTGTATCTATTTACCTAAAATGCTCATAGTTAGGGGTGAAGTCGGACGCTTCACTTATAAGACTGTAATAATATACATAATTGTTATATGATAGGATGATGATATTTCAATCATTTGAATATGACTCTAAGTTTGTATATTGGTGTAGTCACATGACTGACACTGAGGGGATCAAAGTGAGAACACACTATAAATTCGTTGTTAAGGTTAGTGTGCAAATCTCACTCTACCAATTAATCCCTAGACTTGAGGAATTTTGAAAATTCATTGTGTCTCAAATTTATTACTTTGAGATGTTAAAAAATAATGTCTATTTATAGACTAGACTTGAGTTTTGGCTAATGAATGTAAGACGTCTTGAATCACGAATTCTAATAAATGATCTACCACTCTACGGAGTTATGTATTAGGAAATTGTGACATAACTAATTGAGCTCAAACCCGGCCGGTATAAGAAATAGTTTCTTATACTACTACAGAAAAGTCTTAAGATAGCATGTGAAAAACGCTTATGGTTGGTGTCCATAGTATTTTCCAAAACGCTATTAATGACGGTGCTATGCTTTTATTGATAGTGTTTTCTGAAAAAACGCTATTGAATTAATAGCGTTTATTGACAAACGCTATGATATTTATAGTGTTGTTTCCTTAGCGATATTACAGACCCTATTACAGATCGATAGCGTTTATTATAGAAGTGTTATGCATTTCAATAACGTTTTTCTTTATCGCTATCTCTATTTCAATAACGTTTTTTTTCTAAAATGTTATACCTGTTTTATAACGTTTTAGAGATCTATGCACATTTTCAAATTCCAGTTTTAATTGATTTCAAAATTATAAATATCCATTAAAAAGAAATTCAATTGAATCCAGATGGATTTGAACCATCAACTTCTCACTATCATTGAGTGAGCGCTCTTCCCATTTTGAGCTTATAGATCCACCAAAAAGAAAATACTCTTAATGGATTTGAATGAAAAAAGTAATCACTACACTATTTATAAGCTTAAAGATTACTTATCTATACGTTATTATGAAGTGTTTTGCTACATGTGATTATCAATATTGATCGAGATAACAAAATATAAATCATCACATGCTGTAAGACGGTCTAGTCAATATGATCTTATATGCAAACGGCAGACTAGTTACTCTCAAAATTTACATAAGAATTAGTAAAAGAATCACTTTTTTAATCACAAGAACTCTTCCATCAATCTAAAGTAACCATTAAAACTAAATTTGACAACTGGTACATTCAACATTCCTGATGGTTATTATGGTAATTCCACACTAGTAGACATAATAACTCTGCACTAGGAGAACCATATGTACCGATGAAAATATCTAAGTACTAACCACAATGACTTTTGAGGTTGACTAAGTACAAATTAAAACATTGTATACCTGGGTCCATGTTAAACTCCAAGGCAAAATTCAATTGAGCAACCAACCACTTGAGAGCGCTTATCTTTTGTTAGTGAACCCTTTCAAACTTCCGCACAAATCTCATACTAAAAGCGATATCTAGCAAGTAGCAACTAACTTTTAAAAATTGTATAAAGAATGGTTTAGCTCTTGAATTTAATTGTGTCAATTGGAGAATATAGATATAGCATCTAAGAAGTTAAAACGAAATCAGACACGGGATTTTTATGATAAAATTTCGGCAGCATTTCCTCTGTATTTTGAACATTCCATAAATATAAATCCTATCATAACAAAAACAAAGCAATATATTTCTTATTGATTAACCTAGCTACTTAACCGTCTCAACCAATGTCAGAGCAGTTAAGTAACCGGTTTACAAAATTGAGATCATTGCAACACTAGGACTTAGCACGCCAAAGTAGTTGAATGTCTCGACAAATGCCAAATCATCCAAGCACCTCGTACAAAATCATTGCCGAAAACAACAAGATAAATATATACATCTGAGTCTCATAGCTATCAAAATATTATGTCCTTAACCAATAGTACTTACTATAAAACTTTCTAAAAGAGAAGCAAAAGAGGTACAAAGATAGTACATATGGACCTTAGTTGTGTTTTAGTGCTTTCAACCGTGGAAATCCTGCAAAACTTATAAGGGCGTAATAAGATCATAAGAAAAACAAAAGATAGTACATATTTACTGTGACCTGCATGTATGTCAATGTGAAAGCCAACTTTCTGCTTCTTTGCAAAGGCAAAACAAAAACACAAATATGAAGTTTCATTCTGTTGGCCTGGGCCAGCTTATTGCCCTTTAAGCACACACATAATTAACATGTATAACTTCAGTCTAGTTACTAAAGGAGGCTTTGTGCATGCCCTGATACGAACTTGTTTAATTATTAAAAAGGTAACCAAGATTGAAGAATTAGACAAGTTGAATCAACATCCAAGGAATTAAAAGTCAGGAAAAAAATGAGATATACTTACCATTTTGGAACTCTTAACACAAAAGGGAAGTGAATGGGGCAATGGTACACAATTCAACATAAGATTATTAGGTCAGCATAAGTTTCATTGTTTTGGAATTCAACGTGTGCATTCCACGTCACACACTTATTCCTTGGATGGTTGTTCAAGCTACACTAGGGTGGGCGTAGGTGTGCTACTTTGTAGGTCAGAAAAAGAAAGATTCACAACCTTAAAAGAAATGAGAAATAAGAGAAGTGTGTTATTACGTGTGCATTAAACGAAGTGTGTGTGTGTTGGTGTAGGTCAGCAAGCAAACTAACACAAAGTAGTCTTAATAAGGATGAGATATGAAAAAAAATTAAATTAAGCGAAGGATTGGACCTTGTATAGCTAAGAGAACTGCTCTTGAACCACTTCATTTAATTGGCATGATGCCTTGAAGAATAGAAGAGGCCTCCAAACAAATCCCAAAGATTTATATCAACCAACATAGCAAGAGATGCAAAGTTTATAAACCTAACTGAAAATTTTGAGTTATGCATCTAGAGTTACATATGTCTAACGCAACCACATTACCAAGTGAATGGTTCTTGAGTGCATAAATCAATATGTAAAAAGGAGTACTTTAAATTTACCTTTATTTAGCATATTACACCGGTAAGGAACAAAACAAGAATTGACTTAATAAAAAAAGACATGGTAGCTCGCTCCTTGTGAGGTAAAATAATAAAGAAAAGATGATAGAAAGGGCCACTTGATTAGTATTACATTTTAAGGCAGTCAAGAAATATAATTTAAAAGTAGACACTAGCCAAATCTTTTACTTCATAGGATATATAGTCTTTTGTCATTACTCGTGGTAACCTTCAGTAAAGAAATAATAAGCAAGAACAAAATAGTTAACCTAGTAAGTTCAAAGAGATAAAATTATTAAATGAATATCAGTTTCCTAGATTACAGTAAACTACAAACTTGCATTGTAATGAATCTGTGCACCTGTTTGTGCCATTTTTATATGATGTTGAAACCCAAGTCCTCATCCAATCTAACAATTTAAAATAGTGCATAAGTAAAACATTAACATCCATATGACATAATTAAAAAGTAAGTTAACAAGTACAATCCTGACACATTTAAAAAGTAAGTTAACAAGTAGAATCCTGGGTAACCCATATTGCTTAAAAGAGTGCCACTGTTAGATTACATATATCTTCGCAAGAGTGCAACAACTTGCAAGTCAAACCACAACCTAAATCTTCAGTCAATCTAAGGCTCCAAGTTGTTTTTCAACTATTAAAATCCATAAAGAACACCCTGCTTTGAGGGAATGGTGGGTGTGTGGGGATAAGTTTCAATAGATAGCCACGTTATAGGAAGTTCAATAATTGGCAGCCAAAAAAGTCACCAAGTGAATCTGATAGAAGTGCATAAACTTATATATGATAGACTAGCATCTAACACAAACCCAAAATATTCAGTTTAGAAATCCTCAACCAAATGATGGAGCACACTTGGGTTTCTCCATTCAAAGTATAGGATGGACAGTGTGAGCAAGCTAGATCCTAGATCTACCTTGTTCAAAGATAGTTCTTGGATTTTTTTTTGTCACAGAATATACACAAATTAGAAAATGACCAATTGTTTTTTTTTTATCCATAACAAGTACTTTGAATAGTTAAAGGATCATATGTTAAGATAAATGGATGTGAGATTCCTAGTTCAGTATGCATATCATACATAAAGCTTATAAAATTTATTTATTAAGAACCTTTGAAATTGTTTCCTTCATTTCTACATGTGTGGGTGCGTCATTCTGGATTGATCAATCCATCCGAATAGATCGACAATGACCTCATTGGTGTAGTCTTGAATCTTAGCGGAGAAAACAGGTTTACCACCCAAAATTAAGAAACTATAAAATAAGGACAAACCACACTTACTTTCACAATATTCAGACTTAATTTAACTTTCACAACTAATCTTTCACACTATTAGTTTAACAAACCTTGTATATAATTTAAGTAACTCGTAGACTTTCTAGTCATGTTTGAGACCCTTTTTGTGGCACAACACAAAAAACCCGACCACCAACACAAACACTTAAAATTTATTTCTTATCCAATATTCTTCTTCAAGTCTAGGCATCAATTTTTCATCTTTTAGTTGAAGAAAGTTAGACAATAGTTCCTCTTGCAAACAAAAAAAATAAAAACATCAGATTGAATTGAAGAAAAAAAAATACGTACCTCAAATTCCAAAGATACCTCATTTAAGCTAAGGCTACTCCTGTAACTCCCAAATTGAAAACCCCAAAACAAAAAACAATTAGAATTTGTGCTGAAACAAATTAGAAAATAGAGAAATCAGACCCATCTTACCTGGTTTGTCTTCCTCTTTCAAGTTTTCCTCCTCGACCTGGTTCGTCTGATACTAGATTGTTGTGTATTACGATGTGAGATACCGTCATTTCAAAGAAGAGGTTAGGTTTTACAGTGTGAGTACGGGGGTTTTCTCAATGGGGACAAAACTAAAAAAGACAAAATTCTTGAAATAATGAACCAAAAAACCCACCCGCCAATTTCAAAAACACTCTCAAGCAAGGACAATATTTTCTGAAAAAAAGAAAATAGTACCTGGTATGAACACGTGTTAGTGCATACCACCTTAGTATACTACCTAAGGTATGCATAGACGTCAGTGCATATCAAACATCACAAAGAAAATGTTATGCACAAGTGTCAGTGCATACTACCTCTTGGTATGCGAGGTATGCACAAACATCAATGCATACCAAACATCACAAAGAAAATGGTATGCACAAGTGTCAGTGCATACTACCTCTTGGTATGCGAGGTATGCATAGACGTTAGTGCATACCAAACATTACAAAGAAAATTGTATGCACAAGTGTCAGTGCATACCACTTCTTGGTATGCGAAGTATGCACAAACGTCAGTGCATACCAAACATAGAAGGGTAAAATTAGAAAGAGTAAAAAAAAAAAAAAGTCAAGTCTGCCCTTATTAATAATTAAAACGTGAAATCTGGTTTTTCTAGTAGTTATAAGCCAAAAAATATTCTTATCAATGGTTTCAAAACCCAGTTGTCCTAAACTATGATTAAAATTTGAAATTGGGCCTTTTGGCTTATTTCTTGTTTCTCAATTTGGAATGAGCGAAAATTGGGAAAAAAAAAGTGTCGGGCTTAAAATTTGGATTTTCATTTGAGTGGGCTTAAATTTGAGCCCGCCGACGTAAAATAGCATTTGGTCCAAAAACTGCAATCAATTCTATAGTGTTATTCGTCCAAACACAATTGTAAGTTGTCTAGTTGAAAATTTTCATAGCACTAAATCAAGAAACGCTATCCCCAAATATTTTATAGCATTTTTTTATAAGTGCTATTGAATGAATGTTATCTATTTGCATTTCTGTAGTAGTGATATATATTAATGCTCAATTGATGTTGAATGTCACATAGGGTCAATTAGACATGGGTGTGACAGTGAAGAACAAATTCCCAATGGTCTAATTGTGAATACAAGTGAGGTTGAGGGACTTAGATATAATTAATGGTAGGAAAAGACTTTCTTGAAAGTTTTAGGGGCCTTATTGTAAATATGGATTTGTTAATGGGCACTTTCCATATTAAAGAGATATATATTAAAAGTGTTTTAGTATATCAAGTACAAGTACTTGTATGACAAGGACTTGTCCTTTTTAAGATAAGACTTGGAATCCTAAGCGGATCCCACTACACACACTTATATATTCTCAAAGTTTCTCTATATAAGGGAATGACTTTTTGGTAAAAGGGACCATTAGTCTTTCCAAGAAAAGTACAACAAAGTAGCAGAAAAGCAAAAGTGTTTTCTGGTGTGTTTTGTGGTGAATACTACTAGAAGACTGAAGACTAAGTTTTTTGGATTCAGCTTTAGAAAGTTTTTCTTTAATGTCAATCTCCAATTCCGACTTTGAAGGTATGTATTTTTCTATTAATCCTTTTTATCAATAATAGATTAGCATGTTAAAGATGTAGGATTAAAGTAATCCCAATAGAAATAACAAAAAGACAAGCTCAACAATACAAGTGGGAGAGGGCTAAATAGGGAGTATACAACCTCAACATAGATGGTACTCTTCAGGGCTATATGGGAGGATGGGCTGCAGCTATTAGAGATGACATAGGTGAAGTAATCACAACTGGACATGGCAGATCAGAGTTAAGACAGATTACTCTCATTGAACTACAAGGACTTGAACAAGGGCTCCAACTAGCAGCAAGCAAGAAGATCAAGCGAGTAGCGGCACAAACAGATTCAGAGAACGTGGTGGCATTTATAAGAAACAAGGGACAATACCCATGGCAAGGCAATCATATGATGGCCAATGTAGAGGTTTGGTGTTTTGGGGTCAACAACCTGATGTTCTATTTGATAGGGAATGGATGCACTCTTACTCGGGACAAGAATTGCCTACGTATCAAGTTTCTTGGGGTAAACTTGAATCAAGTCTTACGTAGTTCATCTCTCTCTACTTATAGATGTTTGAGCTGACTTTTCTTATTTGCTCCAGGCCAAAGTGTAGATCCACATTGTGTGCTATCTTGATGATTCGACATTACTCCTGATGTTACAAAGTAAATGTCTCCTTGATTAGTGCGTTAACTAAGCTCCAGGATTGCGCTAGATGATTTGCTTCCATATATGGCTGTAACTGAGATTTGGGACGACCTGATTCTGGGTCGTTATGTTATACTGGTCGCGTGGTACGAGCTTATGGAGATACAACCTGGGTTGTGGACACGTGTGTTGTAGTGATATGTTTGTAAACGGAGGGTACTTACACAACCCCTTTTGTTTTATTTATTGTTTGGACAGCTGTGGTATGAAAAGAAAAGATAAAACAAAGCTTTTTAACATGTGTTCGACAGCTGGTTTGTTTGAACGATTTTTGAAAAAATGTGCGGAACAGTTGGATCTAACCCATGGGCCCAAAATCACAGCGGTTTGTGGGCGAGTTATGATTGTGTTGGTTGGGAAACCCAAACGTTTTGTCTTTTTTGAGGTTTTGTGCAACTGAAAGGTTTAGGGTCTTGCGGTGGCTTCTCATTTCTCATTCTATCAACACCAATCAAGAAAAAGCAGAAAAAGAGAAAGCAAAAACTTTTCGAGTTTTCGTCTTCAGGTGCATCTTTTTTGAACTTAAAATTTTGATCTTTTTGCTTCTTTTGTCTTTGCAATGTCGATTACTAGTGATAGTTTAAGTGGGAAAGTGGAGATTGATCAGTGGAGAGAGAAACGGTAAGTGATGGGGATGATGATGTTAGGGCGTGTAGTGGAGGTGAGACATCATCGTCTTTTTTGTTGGAGACGATTACTGACGTGTCGGTGTCTAGGTCGGTGTTGGATAATTTTGGGAACTTGAGAAGGGAGTTTGGGATTGATTGTCCCGATCTGATGATATACGACCTGAGTGGTGAGTAGGACGTTTTTGGTTCTGATTATGTGCCTCGAGATGGTGGGGTTGTAATTATGTATGGTCAACTGAAGGCGGGGTTGAGGTTGCCGTTCTCGAGTTTGACTTTGGACATTCTAAACTTTTGTGGTAAGTCACCCTTACAATTTGTGGGTAATAGTTGGAGGGTGTTTCACGTTCTGGATTTGTTGAGACTCAGAGGTTATAATTTTCATTTGTCTGACGTGCTGGAGCATTTCACTGTGAAAAAATCTTCTACCTTTTGAACTTTAGCTTTCAAGTGATGAAAGGTAAATCACCAGTGATTGTTGGTGTGAGTAAGGAGGAGTAGTGGCGTAGGCCTCTGTTGATTGTAGGGAATTATTGTCCTCCTGCTGGGTATGAGGTGGAGAATCGCAGTGCAAAGACTGCTAGTAGGTCATTTATGTTGGTTTGATGTGTAGGTCGTTGGTCTTGGTTTGATGTGATTATGTTCTGATATTTGTTTGTTTTGCAGAGGTCATAATTCGGGTCATACATCTGCGGGGGCTATTAAGAAGTTTATGAAGCTGAGCTGGGAAGAGAAGGCGTCTTTGTTGGAGGAGGTTGCACATTATTTTAAGAGACGAGGCAGTGCGAAGATTAACAAGAAGAAAGCTAAGTAGAAGAAGAGGGTTCAAAAGCTTGTTCTTGATATCTTTGATTCTAGCTCGGATACAAAGATGGAGAGGGAGAGCCATAAGAGGGCACCTATTTCTGGAGTGAGAACAACTGGAGGAGTTGTTGATAGCCGTTCTGCTTCTAAACGATCTGAGGGGGGGTGACAATGACCATGCTAGTCGTGTTGGTGGGAGCACTGGGGGAGGTGGTGATGCTCCTACACCTTTTCGGAGGCCTCAGCTGAAGAGGCGCTCTGAGGTGGTTGAATCTAAGGGGGCAAAGAGGTCCCGAACTGAGTCTGAGGAATGACCTAGTGTGGGGGAAGGTCGTGCTTTTTTAGGTCTGGCTCCTTTGAAGAGGATGAATCTGAAGGAGCTGGCTGTGGATGTGGGGGTGGCAGATGCCCGAGGTAAGAAAAAGCTAGTGAGACTGAGCCAGTAGCCCAGAAGCAAGGGGTCGGGGAGAACAGCCCCAAGTGACAAGATTGCTGAGTCTGAAGTCCTCAATAGGCTAGTCAGCTACTACGACCCAGTGAGTGGGTTGACAAAGCTGGTGAAAAATAGGGACTGCAACTTCAAGTCTTCACTAGTTGCTGGAAGGCTATTGGAAAGTATTGCCTTGGATGGAGATAGGCACCAATTGGAGAATGGGAAAGACTTGGAGGCAAACCTGAAAGATATGGATCGCTCAATGTGCTTTGTAAGTGTCTTTCAATTCGATCTGAGCTTTTGTTTTGATTTAATTCGTTGTGACTTATTTTGTTAGTTGTCAGGTCCTGGCCATGTACAGAAAGCTGAAGGAGATGGCCACTATCTCCGACCTGTACAAAAAGGAGCTGGATGCTACCAAGGATGTCTATGACAAGCTTCTGGTTGTGCAAGAGGTGGAAATGGCTGCAGTTGGAGGGCTGAGGGCTCAGGTCGGAGATCTAGCTAGGAGGGTGGCCTTGTTGCAACCATCGTTTGATGTTTCAAAGGTGGAGGTTCAGCATTGGATTACTGAGTGTAAGAATGCATAGGCCGTTGCTGAGCGAGCTCAGAAGGAATATAATGACCTGGTCGATTTGGTAGAGGGTGGTGATACTTACGTTCTGGTATATGACTACATAGAAATAGAACGTAAGTACAAGACCCTCAAGAGGTCGGTTGAAAGTGGGGCTCAATAGTAGATGTGGATAGTGTTGTTGCAGATGCTAGTAGACGACCTAATCTACCAACCGACTAGAGTGCTGCTCCAGCTGCTCTACTAATTGAAGATGCTGCCACATAAGTAGCGACTACAAGTGGTGATCCAGCTTGTGGCCTTGTTGGTGAAGAGGGCTGCCCACTGGAGCCCTTGAATGTGGAGAATCTCCTTTGTGTGAATTGATTGTGCTTTTCTCATAATTTTGATGATGGATGAAGTGTTTGAATAATAATCTTTTACTGTTGATACTGATATCTTTATTTTTGATGGGGATGCTGGGGTCATTTTCTCAGGATAACCTGGGCCTCTAGCATTTAACCAAATTTGTAAGAAGTAAATATATTTAAACTACTTATTTGTTTTGAATTAAGATTGCCTTTGAATTGCATGCGTATGATTGCCTCTATTGCTTTTTGATTTGTTATTTTGACGACCTGTGTTGTATAATAGTAGATACTTATCGGTTACCTGACATTCTGCTAGGTCGTATGATGCTTGTAGGTCGTAAGTGTTTGTTTATGACCTAATAGATACGCGTAGCTTGTACCTAGGTTTCCTTGTGTCCTTAGGTTTGTTACTGATTGCGACGTTGCTTTTGGGAAAAACTCCTTATTGATTTTGACCGATAATTAGCCTTTGAGTAGCCATTATAGTTGAGCCTAACTTAACCCTTTGCGAAGGCCTTAAGTTGACTTGGGGTCCTTTTGGGGGTCCCTGGGATTATATTTGACTGATAATTGGCCTTTTCACGGCAATTACAATTGAATCATGTTTAATCCTAGCGTTGGTGTTAAGTTGATTGTGGTCCTTTTGAGGGACCATAGATTGAATTTGACTAATAATTAACTACTGTGTGGTAATTATAGTTGAGTTGTGCTCAACCTTAGTGTTGGTGCTAAGTCAGCTAGTTTGATACCCTAGATCGGGCAACGCGTGCAAGATGTGTGGCATTCATGTAATGCAAGGATGACATATATACGCATAATGCTGATGAAATTTTATTCAATTGATTGATACATCTAGACACAAATTACTAGAAAAAATGCTTGAGTAGAGCTATGTTCCAAGGTCATGGAAGCACATCACCGGGCAAGTTGAGTTTTGATCTAGTACGCTCTGTTTCCAATGACTTTGTGAACTATGTATGGGCTTTCCCATGTTGGGTCAAGCTTGGTTGGTGCTAACGTCTTCTTAAGGACTAGGTCGCCAGCTTGGAAAGATCTTGGGATGGCCTTCTTGTTGTAAAATTGTTGGATTGTTTGGTGGTACCAAGCTAGGGATATTGCAGCTGTTTCCCTTCGTTTTCTAGGAGATCTACTTCTTTGGCTAAGATATTGTCATTTTCTCCTTATTCGATGATGTCGGATCGTGTGGTTGTGATTGTGAGTTCTGATGGTATGACTGCTTCTGTTCCGAAGCAGAGTGTGAAAAAAGACTCATTGGTACTGGCTCTGGTTGTTGTTCTGTATGCCCATAAAATGTTCTCGAGTTGCTCTGGCCATTGGCTTTTCTTGCTATCCAACTTCTTTTAGAGATTTTTTTTATGGATTTGTTTGTGACCTCTACTTGGCCATTGTTTTGTGCATATATAGGTGTAGAAAATGCTTGAGTGATGCGTCATTTTTGTAGAAATTCCTTGACTTGTGTGCCAGCATATTGGGTTCCGTTGTCCATGACAAGGGTGTGGGGTAGACCAAATCTTGTGATGATATTGGTTCATATGAAGTTGATGACGTGGACTTCCTTAACTTGAACTAGTGGGATGGTTTTCACCCATTTGGTGAAGTAATATGTTGCTGCTATGACGTATTTGAGTCCTATTTTCTTTTGTGGGATGAATGGTCCCATGATGTATAACCCCCACATATGAAAATGTCATGTGTTGGCTATGTTGATCAACTCTCTTGATGGACTGAGATGGTTGTGGCCAAATGTTTGACATTGGTGGCATTTGAGAACATATGTTTTACCTCGATGTGCATGCCTGACCAATAATACCCTTGGGCGATTATTTTGTGAGCCAGAGACCTTGCTCCTGCATAGTTGCCACATTCGCCTTTGTGAATCTCGTCAAAGATAAGTTGGCATTCGCGTGGAGTTATGCACCTTAGATGGGGTCCTCCTGCAAATTTATGGAACAATCGTCCGTTGATCAGTGCGTATCTGGGAGCTCGAAATTGTATTGCACGAGCATTCTTTGCCTCTGCTGGGAGCTCACTATGTAAAATATACTTCAGGAATGGGCCTATCCAAGATTGAGTGATTTCTTCATCGAATGAGGGCTAAAAGTCCATGAGGCTGTTGACACTTTCTTGCCGATAGGCGGGCCTTTCCAGGATGTCAATGTAGACTGTGCTGGGACATGCCTCTTGGGTTTTCAAGGCTAAAAAGCCAGGCTGTCGACATGTCTGTTATCCTCCTGGGGAATGTGTTCCAAGGAGAATGTTTTGAACGAGCTGATGATGTCATTGACGACCTGAACGTACTTGGCTAGGTTTGCTCTATTTGTTACATACTCTTTGGTGATCTATTTGACGATTAGCTGCAAGTCACTATAAGCTTTGAGCTTTTGGACTTGTAGTTGTTGTGCCATGTGGAGGCCTGTAATCAATGCTTCATATTTCGCTTCATTGTTTGATGTTGCAAAATCGATCTTAATTGATTTCTGTAGCTGTGTTCCTTCTGGTGAAGTTAACACAACCCCCAGTCCACTACCGCTGTTGTTGCATGCTCCATCTACATAGAGATGTCATGTGTCTGGGGTGGTTAGTTGATGGAATGTAGTGATGGGCTCAGGTTCCCAATTGATATCTTCGACGGGCAAGTCAGCAACGACCTGGCATTTGCGAGACGTTCTGGGAACGAATTCGATGTGATGCTCTCCAAGTTCTTCAGCCCATTTGGCCATAGGGGCTGTTTTGTTGTTAGAACTCAAGACCTGCTTGATGGGTACATTTGTTATGACCTTGATGTTGTGAGCCTGAAAGTAAGGTCGGAACTTTTGAGCAGAGTACAACAAAGACAACATTATTTTCTCTATTGTAGAGTAATGCCTTTTCGTATCTGCCAATGTTTTGCTGGTGAAGTAGACTGGCTTTTCGATTCCCTCACTTTCGTGAAAGAGGACCGAGCTGATGGCAAAGTCGGTAGTTGCAAGGTAAAGCTCCAGTGTTTCTCCTTCATTTGGTTTGGATAGGACGGGCATGTTGACAGGTAAGCTTTCAGGTCGTTAAATGCTTCGTGGTATTTGTCTGTCCATGTGAATGTTGCGCCTTTCTTGAGTATTTGCAAGAATGGTTTGCATTTGTCTGATGAGCATGAGATGAACCTGTTGAGGGCTGAAACCATGCCAGATAGATTATGGATTTGTTACTTGGAAGTTGGCTCTGGCATCTCTAAGAGAGCTCGTATTTGTTCTGGGTTAGCTTCAATGTGTCTTTGTGAGACGAGGTATCCTAAGAATTTTCCTGAGGCTACTCCAAATACGCATTTTGCTGGGTTGAGCTTCATCTTGTTTTGGCGCAACCTTTCAAAGGCTTCTTGCAAGTGAGAAATGTAATCGCCAGCCTTTTTGCTTTTTACTACCATGTCATCTATGTAGACTTTCATAGTGTCTCCCAGCAAGTCTTTGAACATCTTTGTGACAAATCTTTGGTAGGTCGCACCGGCGTTCTTCAAGCCAAATGGTATGGACGCATTTCGGTTATGAAGGACGTCTTTTCTTAATCTTCTTCTGCAAGTGGTATCTGATTGTACCCACTGTATGCGTCCATAAACAATAGAAGTTCATGTCTGCAAGTTTTATCCACTAGTATGTCGATCCTTGGTAAAGGGAAGCTGTCCTTTGGGCAATGCTTGTTGACGTTGGTGAAGTCTATGCAGAGTCATACATGACCGTTCTTCTTAGGAACGGCTACAATGTTAGCTAGCCAAGTCGGGTACTTAACTTCTCTAATGAATCCCACACTTTTGAGTTTTTCTATCTCTTCATTGATGGCCTTTTGAAATTTGAGCGCTAGTTTCCTAGGTCGTTGCTTGATGGGCTTTACAGTTATATTTACATTTAATTTGTGACAAGCGACCTAAGAGTCGATTCCTGGTATATCGATATACGACCAAGCAAAAATATCTTTATTGAGAGATAGAAATTTGACAAGTTGCTCCTTGAGCTTGGTCTAAATTAGCCCCTACATAAACAAATTTTGGGTCATCATTTGTGCCCAAATTGACTTTTTCTCCAGGCTCGATTTGTGCTTGTTTATCTTTGAGCTTGTCTGTGCTGGTGCTTGTGAGTTGGACGCTTGAGAATCTTGCAGCTTTGGGACATCTTTGTCTTAGACGACCTGAGTTTTGGCTGTAGTTGTGATGCTGACTTGATTGCATCTATGAGCCTCTAGTTGGTTGCTCCTGAGCTCCATAATACCTCGGGGTCTGGGGAACCGCAGGACTTGATGTAAGGTGGATGGAACTGCTTGGATCTTGTGAATCCATCTGCGTCCCAAAATGGCAGTGTAGGACGACTTGACATCGATCACACTGAAGCGTGTTGAGATCTTAACCATGTCCTTTTTTTCTCCAATGGAGACTGGTAGGATGACGTCTCTAATGGCATATGTGTGATTTCCGCTGAACCCATAGAGTGGTGCATTTGATTCTATCATCACCGAGTCTAGCAGGTGCATGTCCTTGTATGTTTGATAGAAGAGGATGTCACAGGAGCTGCCTGGATCGATGAGGACACTTTTGACTGTCCACCCGTAGATTTTAATGTGCACTACCAGAGCATCATTGTGAGGTAGGCACACCTTGTCAAGGTCTTCTTCGGTAAATGATATGGAAGTCGTAGATTGAGAGTTGGTAGGAGTGATCATCTCAGCTTTATGGGAGAGGTGGTAGATTTCTTGCAACACTCCTACACGCCTGCGCTTTTCACGACCTGAGGTCTCGTTGTTGAAGGTATCTGTAATCATGTAGATTACTTTTTCCTCATCGTGATCAAAGGAGTGTTGTCTCCTATTGTGCCTCGACCGACCTGGAGATTTAGATCATCGGGTTGTTCTGCTTCTACTCCTTCTGTGAAAATGTCGTTCCTAGCTCCTGCTTCTGCTTCTGTTGCGATTGGCATTCAGCTTATGCCTTAGGTCGCTTTCAGGCAGGAACTCTTTCAGTTTTCCCTCTTCAACTAGGTCTTGGAGATAGTGCTTGAGACTCCAACATTCGTCGGTGTCTTGGTGGTGGAATTTGTGGAAGTGGCAGTATGGGCGTCCTTGGATTGCTATGACTTTATTGATGTTGGGCTTAAAGTATGGTGCTATATATATCTTCTTCAGGATATGGCTTGGCGTCCTAGAGAAGTTGGAGAATTATCTTTTGGTGTATGAGGGCTTGTGGGAGCTGGAGCCCTTGTTATTGTTGTTGTTGCCTAAGTAGTGATTGTTTTCTTTGGGTCCTCGCTTGTCGCTTACTGCGAGGACTTCTTTGTCCTTGCGCTGGGCCATCCATTCTTCGTACTTGATGTACTTGTCGATTTTGTGGTACAGGTCGTCTAAGCGTTCTGGCTTGTTACGCATTAGAGACCCTGCTAGGTCGGAGTCGTCCAGGAGGGCATTGGTGAATGCAGAAGTTGCAAAGCTGTCCTTGAGGCCTGGCTCCATTGATAGGAGTTCCTTCTTGAAACGTCCTAGGAAAGCAGATTGTCTCGCTGTGTGCTTGCTTAAGCTGAAACAAAGAGTCCAGGTTAGCTTGTTTCTTCTTGTTGTTGACGAACTCCGCTGCGAACGGCTCAGCCAGCTTGTCAAAATTGTTGATTGAATCGGGGGTGAGCGTGTAGAACCAGTCTAGTTCTCTATCCTTCAAGCTGGTTGGAAAGAGTTTGCACTTCAGGTAATCATAGTCTGGAGCGTTATAAAGTGCGAGGATCTGGCTGAAACGAGCTATGTGCTGGCTTGGACATGAGCTACCATCGTATAATGGGAACTTTGGAGATATGAATTCTGAGGTAGGCTGCTTGTCCCTAATTTCAATGGTGAATGGTGATGCCTTGTATGACTGGAGCATCTTTTGAGCGATCTGGATTGTGCTGGCTTTGTCGTTTGACTTCTCCAACCTCTGGGCGAAGTCTTCTAGTCGTTGATTGGTGATGGTGGTGAGGGCTGTGACTGTGTTGTTGTCCACGTCTAGAGTGCCGTTGTTGGTGTTGGAAGTGGTTTGCTCGCGCATTGTTTGGTTTTCTTGTTGAAAGGCGAAGAACGAATCTTAGAGAGTCTTCATTTGATCTCCTAAGGCTTGTAGTTGTGCTTCCATGGTGGTTTTATGACCAGCTTCGTGGGCTTGAGAAAATGGTTGTGTGTTTTCTCAAGGAAACGAACCGGCAGACGGCGCCAATGTAGAGGTTCGGTGTTTTGGGGTCAACGACCTGATGTTCTGTTTGATAGGGAATGGCTGCACTCTTACTCGGGACAAGAGTTACCTACGTATCAAGTTTCTTGGGGTAAACTTGAATCAAGTCTTACGTAGTTTATCTCTCTCTATTTATAGATGTTTGAGCTGACTTTATTTATTTGCTCCAGGCCGTTATCAATTGTAGATCCACATTGTGTGCTATCTTGATGATTCGTCATTACTCTTGATGTTACAAAGTAAATGTATCCTTGATTGGTACATTGACTGAGCTCTAGGATTGCGCTAGATGATTTGCTTCTATATATGGTTGTAATTGAGATTTGGGACGACTTGATTCTGGGTCGTTATGCCATACTGGTTGCGTGGTACGAGCTGATGGAGATACGACCTGGGTTGTGGACACGTGTGTTGTAGTGATATGTTTGTAGAACGGAGGGTACTTAGTTACTTACAGCCAACATTAGGAAGTTGATAGGAAGTTTTGAGTTTTAATTTTCTCGATCAAACATGTTTTTAGGGAGGTGAATAACTTGCAAATGCACTAGCGTCAAATATACCATCTGCCAAGTTTATAGAGCTAGTCCCGAGTTCCTTCTCCGAAAATATTAGAAAAATAGTCTATGATGATGCCAATTGCAAAATGTATGTCAGGATGTAACCAGCTTGTTTTATCTTAATGAAAGGTGGGTAGGGACCTCTCAAAAACCTCGCTTATTAATAAATAAATAACATCATCCTCATACCAAAAAAGAAAAGGTTATCTGTTTTCGAGAAACAATTTAATTATGGATAGAAGTATGGGATTTATTTTGTTTAGCTGTTGGTATCTTTCATTTTTATTAATTATTATTATTAGTATTGGGTAAATGTAGGGTATCTTTGATTGATATTGCTGGCAAACCACTTTTCTTTCCAACTTGCTGATTAAGAATTGAACATTCTAAAGGGTTGCTTCAAAATTAAGCTAGTTAGGGTATATTCTTGCCCACTCAAAAAGATTCCAACAGCTATAGCAAGTTAGCAACTCCAAGGACGATGCTAAACAAAAGTTGATTCCAAGAAATCAAGATCGAGGTTAAATGGTTAAGCACTCTCAAGATTGGTTTACATATAGCAATAGATGAGCAATACCCAAATAATTTGTTGTCCATTTCAGTATGCTTTACAAATTAAAATACTTCATTGCTGCCTTAACTACACCAAATGAACGTAGTTTATTTTTGTACTTCGAAGTTCCAAAGGTGGTGATTAATTTTAATACAAGAAACATGGAAGTGCAATAGCCATACTCACATAAAAAAAAACTCAGGGAAAGAAAGCTGAGTAAAAATAATAACCAGAAATAAAAATGTCATATACATACAGCATGGAATATAAATATTTGGACTTGTACAATTGTGCAACATGAAACCATAAGAGTCGAAACACACATCTATATCTTGTATATCCGATTAAAGGAAAAAAAAAAAAAAAGGAGCTGTAGATAAAGATTGATACTATCATTAGGCACTTCTTGCCAGCATCTCTTCAAATTCTCCGAAGGATCTCTGTCTCTGACGTCTCATCTCTTCCTTAAACCTGGTAATGAATTCCTCGGCTCTCTCATCAACTCCACGCAATTGTGTTACAGTTGAAGAGCATCCCACTTCGCCGTTGGTAACTTTCTCTATGTCCATCTCTTTTTTCTTGCTTGATTCAGACACGCTTGCCTGATTTAGGAGCTTGCTTTCCTTTTTGTTGATGCTGGAGAAGTTGCACACTACACTTGAAAATCCTGGATCAATAATGTGACTTGGCTTCGTCTTCTTGTGGCCCTTATTTGTCATCTGCTGTTAAAAAATAGCATTCGGATATATAAGTCTGATTAAAGGTTTTCTGATTAATCAATAAACCAGACTTCTGTCCCAAGCTCAATGTCAAAAGAATTAGGATGCAATTCAAATGCTTAAGAAACGAAGCAACTAAACAAGCCTAATAAAACAGTAAACATTCACAAAAGAACTATTACTTGATTATGAATCAAACTAACTAGGCTGCGCGGTATAGAAATTTTACCGCACCTGAACCATGACATGTTGCATAAAAAGTTCATCGACGTAAACCGGTTTATAACTAGGTCGGATATGGTGCTTGTTGCGTCCAACGCGAAGAGCAGAAGATGGTCTACTGAGTTTCTTTTCCTTACGAGCAAAACTAGGCGAGCGGCCAAGAACTGTCCCTAGGGTGGTGCTAAATCTTTCAGTAGTCTTCTTGATAGCTTTAGACCTTTTGAGCTTATGAAGTTTTTTCTGGACAGAAGAGGTGAACCGCTTCCAAGCGTTCTTAGCAGGTGAAAGCTTCTTGTCAATATTGAAGCGAGACATTGACAGGGGATTAGATCGAGAGGCAGAGAAGAAGAACAGCGGAAGAGAGCTGGTTTTCTATGCTGTGTTTGAAGGAAGCGTTGAGTGGTTGGTTCTTATTAGCATAGTTGATTATGCTTTTATTTTAACAAACACTAGTTTGGTGGTCCATAGTCCAAACTCCACAATGCCCACCATTATGAACCAAACTACAGTAAATGGCATTTACATAAAACTAGTCTCTTTTTTTTTACGTTATAGTATAATGAAAGATTTTACGTAATGAGATTAATCACACGTTTTTTTTTTTTTTTTTTCCCACTTCTTTTATCTTTGCAAACAGGGCAGGTAAAAGAAGCAGTAAATCACAAGTTGTCTAGATCGAGTGTTTATAGTGTCGAACTTTGAACACACACGCCTCCAACAAACACTTATAATTATCAGAAAAACAATGTGATATTAGGCTGTGATTTGACATGGATGGAGCTTGTCTAAAAATTTCTACCCTTGTCTAATCTCCCTTGCGATTTTCACAAATTGTCTTTTGGCCTAACGTATATATTTTATCTTGCTTTGTTGTGCCTTAGAACAATAATTTTCCCCTAAGGTACTAATTAAGACTTCAGGAACGGAAAAATATCTATATACGCGAGGAAGGTGTTTTAGCTGTTGGCAACAAATGATACCTACTTTTGTTGCATACTTTCATGTCACAGAATCACTTTCTTTCATACTTCTAGACTTTCATTTTCATCTCGATACAAAGTTTGGACTGTGGACAATGCCGGTGCGTTTAGCAACTTGAAATGAAAAATCAAAAGGTTGCTTCAAAGGTAAGCTACTAATCGAATATACTTTTCCATTCAAATAGATTAGTTTGCTTTAAAATTAAGCAAGCAAGCAAGCACTTGCAATAAAACTAGAAAAATGTAAATCTAATTAAAATTTAATTCATCTGCGCCGCTAAAGACCAGGTTGGAATCAATTACAATACAACCGGGATTAGCCAATATTGTGCATTCCCTTCTTCGTGTTGGTGGGTATTGAACCCAATTCTGCACGTAATTTTACCAAGAAAACATTGTTTTGGTCTAATCTCTGAAGATCCCACTCGTAACGTTAAATTGCCCACTTTGTCCAAGATTTTGTGCACCTGCTGCGCGCCACACGACGTCCATCAATCAATGTACTTACATGCGATCATACATAAACTTGTGGATGTGCTTGAAGCCCTCTTTCTTTTCTGCCAATTCTAATTATAAGTTGGATGTAGAAGGCTATGCGTTGCGGTTGCGGTTGTTGTTGTTGTTTTCTTGTTCAATAAAAGCGGAGTTCTTTAAATAGAGAGTTAATTGTTGCAACTAGGTGCTAAAGAATGAAAGGTTGCAACTGGCTTAACATCAGGAAAGAGCGAACCATGTCACCGTCCATCCCGAAGGCTACAATGCTATGTGGTTGCCAGTGCAACCCTGTATCGTCATTCCACTAACAACAACAACACACACAAAAAAAAATCTTTAGCAATCATTGCATTATCGACGCTCAGTGTTTTAATTTCTCAATGTTTTTCTCGCATTTTTAGTGCAGATTTTGGCCTGGTTCATTGTTAATTTGCCAAAATTACCACTGTAGTACAGTCATTCTTCTAACAACATTACAACAACAATAAACACACACACACACAAAAAGAGTCTTTAACAATCATTTCCGTCATCAACAATCATATTTTAATTTTTCAGTATTTTTCACGTGGGTGAGTTTGGGAAGACAACCCTTTTCTTCAGTGTTGCATTTTTAGTGCAGATTTTGGCCTGGTTGATTGTTAATATGCCAAAATTACCACTGTAGTACAGTCATTCTTCTAACAACATTACAACAACAATAAAAACACACACACACACAAAGAGTCTTTAACAATCATTGCCGTCATCAACACTCATATTTTAATTTCTCAGTATTTTTCACGTGGGTGAGTTTGGGAAGACAACCCTTTTATTCAGTGTCGCATTTTTAGTGCAGATTTTGGCCTGGTTGATTGTTAGTATGCCAAAATTACCACTGTACCGTCATTCTAATAACAACAACACAAACAAACACAAAAACAAAAGGGTATTGAACAATTATTGCAATTATCAACACTCATGTTTTAATTTCTCAATGTTTTTCATGTTGATGGGTTAGGGAACACAACCCTTTTCATGTGTGTTGCTATTTTAGTGCAGATTTTAGCCGGCCTGGTCATTGTTAATTTGCCAGAATTACCATCATGAGATGTATCCTACGATTATGTAGTGGTTCTGTTACCTGAAGGCCTTGATTTTGGCCTATCTCCTAGTTCCTGGTTAGACTGGACTTTAAAGCCAGTACTTAGATGTTAGAACTGGGCCTTTAAACAGTTATAAAGTTCGTGGGCATAGCTGAGCACACACAATCGCCACTTCAGTGATGCGTTTGATGCATTGATTGCTCGATGGAAAAATTATTTTCAATGACATTTCCTACCCATACACAATTATATATTGTATATTGTGTGATGATATTTTCTAATATATAAACACAAGTATTTTGTTGATAATCAAAGAATAATTAGAAATATTAAATAAATTGAAGAAAAATAGATCTAGAAGATAACGAGTTGAACCACATTCTTTAATGGCTGTCTATGTATCCTATGAAGATGAATAAAACTCAAAACGTAGTTAAATTATTCTATCTATAAGAATAGACTAGTTTGTAGGCCCGTGCATACGCACCGGCTCTTTTGAAAATATTTAGATTATTTTAGAAAATTAGGACTACGGTTTTAGTTGCTAACTTGTTTTAATTTTCTAATGAATTATTTTAAATGAAGTTTTAATTAAATTTTAAAAATTAACCTATTTTTTTCAATTGGGAGAGAGATCCTATTTTAATAGGGGAATAATTTCCGTTTTAATTAGATATGCTAGATTTTTCTCTTTTCAAATAGGGGAGAAATTCCCATTTTAATAGGAAAATGATTTCTGCTTTAATTAGAAGTGTTAGAATTTATTTTAATAAGAGAGGAATTTCCGTCATAATAGGAGATGAATTCCCATTGTAAAAAAAAAAAATCACATTTTTCAAATAGGAGAAAAATTCTCATTTTAATAGGAGATGACGTGGAATTTTAATAGAACTCGAAAAATATCCCTTGTGGGAGCTTTAATATTAAGATATAGATTAGGTTTCCATAATTACTTGTGAATTAAGTAATTAGTGTTTAACTAGAAAATAATATCTTGTCAAGTCTTATCCAAACACTTCTAGAAGCTCATGTTTTCCAAATCAATAAGTTTTATTTATTGACTTTAACAACAAGGAAACATGTTCAGGTTCAGATTGGGAGTCGAACCTACTATTCTTATTTTACTCCCAAACCTAGTAAATAAGTTAGTCAGGATTTAGACTTAAAGTGTGTTAAGATACTTCTTATCCACATTAAAACTGTACCCGAGTTAAAAAGATGTAACCACGTGCCACATATTTATTTGTTAAAATATGTACACACATATCATTGTCGGATTATTATTGCTGCAACAAGTATTCCAATAGATTGTTTTCTTCATTATATGATCCCCATGCAAACCTCAAGTATTTCGCAGAAATAGTTCCAATTATATATATTTCCTTCCAATTAATACATTCTCATTGAAGCAGTAGAATACTAGAATAAACAAGTTTGGAAATCATTCAGTTACTGGGTTCAGACCTCACAATATGTCGTATCAATGTCAATAAATTCTCATTCAAGTATTTAGTCGTTCAACAACTTGGACAGTTAGTTACCAAAAAAAAATAAAAATTGCCTGCCTCTATACAGGGGCGGATCTATGAGTTAGCCAGTTGCCCAAAAGTGCTATTCACTCAAAAAAAAAAAAATAGTGAGAATTAGTGTTAGTAGCCCCCTATTATTGAATCCCATCCGCCCCTATAAATTGACAAAGATAATTGACTAAATTACTAGCAATGTCAAAAAGAACCTAATAATAAGGTTTTATAAGTCTCAAACGCGAGTAATTGAGAATATATATTAGGAGCATAAAAATACAATGAGTGGTTTTTGTTATTTTCGTTTGGGATCTGTAATGTGGCTTTCAACATGGGACACTTTGCTTGCTTATGTTGTTACTTATTTGTCAAGGTTTGCTAGAGCATTCCCATCTTTATGAGGCAAAAACAATGACCCAATACAAGAGTGACAATAAATATAGTTTTTCACTAAATAACAATAAGGATAACACTTGTTACGGAATGGAGATAGCTGTTGAGTTGTGAACTTCGGATGAAATCTTTTATTCTGTCTTGTATGTTTTTTCATTTTTTTTTCGGACGGAATGAGTTTTTTCAATTTTTTTCTTTTTTTCTTCTTTAATGTTTCATTCCGTTCGGCATATTTTTTTTTTTTAATTTTTTTCATTTTTATATTCAAACAGAATAAAACATTCATGACTATGAGGTCCTATATAGAGGTAACTAATTATTGCTTGCATTGGGAATGCTATTAGGGTGGACGAAAAGTCAAAATGATAAACGGGTTAAGGGCTAAGGCCAGGGTGTAAAGTGTAAACAGTAAACCTAGTTTGGATGTTTTGAAGACCCAGAAATGCAAGATGATGGCGCTTGCAAAATTGTTAGTATTGAAATCTCTTGTATCACTTGTAACAGTTGTAAGTAACTCTGCTATTCACGCAACTACTCTAACGTTGTCCTGCTAAGATCGTAATAATCTAACATTGTTGAATTCTGTCTGCTGAATATGTCATGCTAAGATATTAATAATCTAACATCGTTGAATTCTGTCGCTGAATAAAATTAAGACTTATTTTTGGTGTGGATAATCTTCTAACTCATAACTATACACAATTACACATCACTTTCAAGTTTCAACAAAAACAGATTACACATCACAATTACACAACCTTGTGACCCCGCAACCATATTCTTTTGCAACTTGACATTTGAGTTATTGCACTCACTGACCCAGCCAGGGTGACCGCAGGACTTTCGTCAAGAAAAATTGTGGCTGACTTGTCATTACATCATGTCCTTGTTGAAATTATTGATCGAATTCACAAAATGATGTAAGCTTTATTCCTCCAGTTCAAAGTTCGTACAAAAAACCAGAGCAGGTCTTCTAGCTTAAAACTAAATCTCTGCTTACAGATTATAAAGAAACATTTGGGAAAGAATTAGGCCTAGGAATTTGGAACTATGAACAAAGAAATTAAGAAAGAAAGAAATATTGAGTGAAAGGAAATTATATCAAAAACTACAGCAAGAACTGGAGCTGGGACTGTAACTAGAACAAGCACTTTCTGATGAACTTAAGAGTTCCTCCAAGTAATCAACACCTAAATCCTCAAATTCCACCACATTCTCTATTCGCGTGTCTCTAGACTTTTTTCTCCTACCCATGGAGTTTTTTCTCATGGAGTGTCTCTTCTTGAGTGCCAAGACTGGTGAGCAGCCCTCTTCGCAACCATATTCCATGTCTTCTAGTGATTTACGGACTCGTTCCACTGGAAAATTGAGCACCGCCATTGGTCCCCTCATTGAGAATGCAGCTTGATCATATGCCAAAGCAGCTGATTCTGCACTATCAAATGTTCCAAGCCAAACTCGTACACCATGTCTAGTAGAATCCCTAATCTCCGCTGCAAACTTTCCCCAAGGCCGCCTTCGGACACCTCTATAAGACTTGTTCTTTGCTTTAGGTTCCTCTTCATCCCTTGAACAAACTTCTTCATCCTTAATTCGATTTGAAACTTTGGTATTTGATGCTTCAGCTGCTGCCTCTGCGAGGATGCCATAAAGTAGCATTTCTTCAGAGTCATTTATATTAAAAGGAAGGGCTTCTTGGTTAGTAGCCAAATCATCGAATGGAAAAAAATTCGACGACCCCATCGATGATTCAGGTGAGTATTCTAAGTATTGAGATTGGAAGGAAGGAGAATTCATCTTTAAACTCTAGCAGTGTTTCCCAAGGTTCTTCACTTATACGCTTACAAAAACTTTGTTATTAAAATTCTGTATGACCAATATATATACTCAAAGAAGAGGGAAGAGTTTGAAAAATTATAGAGGAGATAAAGAAGTCAGAATAATGAGTGTGACTAGGGCCACCAAAGCAAGAACAATGGCCAGGGAGGATGTTTCTATAATGTTGAGTGAGGTCTGGAATGGACCATATACTCTCTAAATTGTCGCACGAGGGTAAATTGCGACCCCTGGCGGCCATAATAAATTGCTTGTTTTTGGAAGTAGCATGCTGCATGCTGACCTCCTTTTGTTTAATCAATTTGTTAGTTTGAGTCTGCCCCCATAGCAACTACCTGTGCCAAGTTGAGGTTTTGCCTCAACATCACGGACAAAACGTTAAAACTCCCTATTTTGTAATCAAGGGTAATGCTTGAACGGGCAATAACCCATGGTAACTTATCAATATAGTTATCAAGTTATGTACCCATATCAGGAAAAATAGAACTTATATTGCTTTTTTAAATTGGTTTTGTTCATAGCACTATACTATTCCAACTTTTATTATTTACTATTTTTGGAAAGAACCTTCTTTTTCCATTAGTATATCTCTATCTCGGAGTAGTTGTTGAACTGGAAGAATTTTTTTTCCCTCAAAACAATTGGAATGAACATCTACAGTACCCCTTTATTCTTTACTCATATATGCTTCATACTGTTCATAGCACAGGAGCTCACTCTTTATTCTATATATATATATTCAATTACTCAGAGCACAGGTGCTCAGTATTTAAATGGGGTTGTTTGTTATAACGTTAGTAAGAGCATCATCAACGCATTGTCAAATCCCATTTCTAATGTGACAGATGGAAATGAATTTGGCAATTTTGATCCCAACGCGTAGCCAAAACACAATTTGGATTATAAAAATTGTCAAATTTCAAACTAAAATACTGAGAAAAACATAAATGAGTTGCACGGGACAAGTTGTCCCGTCCAAGAGTGGGACGGGACAAGTTTTGCCGTCCAGTATTTTTTTCTTTTTTTTTAATAAAAAATTATAATGGGACAAGTTTTGTGGGGCCAAGATTTTTCCGCCTTTTTTTTTAATAAAAAATTATAACAGCTCGATTTTGTACCCGTTGGACTTTTCTACAGTTTGGAATGGAACAACTATTCCCATCCAAAATAAAAACTCCAAATTTTGTTCAAATATATTGGTACTTGACTCGTTTTTAGAAATTTTGATAGACTAAAAACGTTGAAGTCTTAAAAAAAAATATAGCAGTGCGTTGATAATGGTCTAATGTTCAAGATTCAAAGGAGTTGGTCTTGCTTGTAACTTGATTCAATCAGTGGCCCCTTCACTACATAATAAATTCAGATGGTATCTTAATCCAGATATATACCATTTAAGTATTTAACGTTAGCCCCTGCCGCTTTCTATAGAAAGCTGCACTAGTGACTGGGCGCACTTGCACTTATTCAGCATGTCTTCAGTAATTTATAAGTTCATCATTTTTTTTTTAGATAACCACTTATAAGTTGTTTCATAAGATCTGGATATTGGTCTGAAACCTTCTATTGGATCATTTAGGATAAGAAACAAAAATACAACCAAATTATTCTTGATTAGTTCACTATAAAAACACATCATTTTCACCACCCAACCAAATTTGGTACATGAACCTGCAAAATACAAAATAAGATTCATGATCATTACAAATTTCTTTGATGGTATCTAAACGTGACAAACTACAACATAAGATCATTACTACTTAATCAATCAACCTTAAACAACTTGAACAATAGAACGAGGATTAAGTAGTAATTAATCAACCATAGTGGTCCTTACAATGGATCACTGAACCTCAACAAGATAGAAATTTAAACCCGTTTTGCTACCACATTATTATAATATACTAGCCATTTGGCCCGGCCTATGGCCGTACTTGCTATATAGATAGCTAATGACTCAAAAGCCTAAAATCTACTTGAATAAATCATATATGTATATTAATAGCTAATGATTAATTGCTTATAATATATGTATACTTTGTTTGAAGGGTTTATACATTCTAATTCACGGGATAGATTTCATATTGGGAAATTCCATTGTAAATGATGTTCATAACAACATATATTTAGACACTAAATTTTGCTATTGCCCGAAATAATCTAAGGATTGCTTCAATGTATCATGTACTTGAAGTGACTTAGAAAAATACTGCAAAACCATATGTTATTATGGGATATTGTGCTTTAGCCAGCTTTAGTCGCTGGACTTCCGCAGTCAATGCCTCATTTAGAGCTGCCATATTTGACACACGTCAAACACCTATTTTACTGAAAATTTAGATTACCTATTAGTTTACTCATAGGTGAAAATGTCAATTAAATGTGTCGCTAAACTTGAGATAGTTAAGTGGGTGCATGAAAAGCGGCGACCACCACTGGTAAAGGCCCAAGGTACCATTTTATGAGTATTACAAAAAAAAAAATACTCCCTTTCAATAATTCTATTGCTCCGACTCATGCTTTGTGACCGAAATGTTTGTTGTTTTCTTTGTTGTTCCCGTGGGTGAGGGTGACATTTTTGTTGATGCGGCTTCAATTGAAACATGTTAAGCTTGTTAGTCCGTTGATGCTTGTTCTTTGGAACATCTTGGGGGTTCATGGATAATTGTTGAGCAAAGCCGAATTGTGTACTTCTCCACCCAACTATGTTGTAGCCAGCCTTCACCGCTTAGACTTCCGCAATCAATGCCTCATTTAGAGCTGCCATATTTGACACACGCCAAACACCTATTTTACTGAAAATTTAGATTACCTATTACTTTACTCATAGGTGAAAAGGTCAATTAAATGTGTCGCTAAACTATTCGATTTGGTTCCATTGTCACATACATTTAGACCCCAATCAATTCAACACAAACAATGATAGTTAGCATTTCATAATAAGCTTTTTTTTTTTTTTTTTTCAATTTCAAATTCATAAAATCAGATAAATGATAAAATGAATAAATCATCAAAAAATAAGAATGAGGTATAAAAAAATTTTAAGTTCTAGGCATGTGTTTAGAACAGAATTGTCTAGTTACAACTCTGAGTGCACCAACACCACTTGTGAAGTTGACTGCCTCAAACGTCACTACTTTCCCAATGGTGAAGTTCTTTTGTTACATTGTCACTAATTGATTTTTTTTTTGTTAACGCCACTACTCATCAAAATAGTGTTGTTTTTATATTTCATGTCTCTAGCTCTTCAATTTTGGTGTACAAATGCCTTTGTGCATAGATTAGGTAAGTAGGATTGTAGTACATTCTTAGTTGATATGTTCTTTGTCATGAAGAAATCAGTAGCAATGGCGAGGACAATTTGACATTTCATAAGAGAAAGTATTTCATGGTTGGCGTTTTCACTAAAGTTCTATCATCTCTCAATTTGTAGAAGATGAGCTAAATTTGAACCCATCAAATACCCAATTGATGATCTTCTTGTGCAACCCGATGCCGATGATCCAATCCTCACCGACGCCTCTACTCCATCAAGGGATTTCAATGTTCCAATGGATTGTGTGGGGACCTTTTAATGGTTTGGGATTTCGTTCCTCATTTAGCAAGTCACGCGAATCGCCACCATTCTCTCTTGAAGACTTTCGAATGCAATCGCCACAAGGACAACAATCTTATTCTCATTGTAAAATCACATGCAGCAGTTCTTCGCTTGTTGATCAAAGAGAGGGGAGAATACTTCACAGCCATACATAATAAGAATCGGAGCGGGACGGTAGGAATTTTCATTTTAGTACCTTATGTTCGTACATAAAATGAGATGAATCTCTCTTGCTATCTTGTTTTTATTGCTTCCACGGTGATAGGCGTATGATTTATTGGCCTTTTTTCCCTGATAACGCCGCATTTCATCGACACAAAGATCAATAGGACAAACTATGTGTGCTGCGACTTCTTAGAGATGGTTGATGTACCGTGATCTCAAACTTTGATCGCACCAACACCATACCCAATTACATTGATATAAAAGACACCACACCTACAAAAAAAATATTCAAAGGCAAAACAAAACAAAACCAGCCATATGGACAAAACAACATACTTAATGAGTAAACTCCGCGATCGGGGCTACCAAGCCGCCCCGGCAGTGTTTAAGTTAACACCGATTCATGAATTCGAAATATTATGTGATATATCCAAGTATCTTTGGTACTATCGGCTTGCACCCAAAGGCCTCGAAAATGAAATCACCGGGGACCTTGCCATTTGAAAAATCGTCCGCTTGGTTTACCTCCAAATGAAATCACGTCCATATGGCCTGAAATCGCTCTTAAGTCTTTGTCAAAAAGATGATTATTGTTACCTTAATCAACTCAAGAGTCACCAAGATGATGATCTAGAACTTTTGCTCGATGTGAAAAATTAGTAATAAGAATTAGGTTAAAAAGCCATGGCATGGTGCGAATGTGCCATATATATTTTGAAATCTCAAATGATATGTATGGGAGTAAAAATAGTAGTTCTTATAGCGAATAATGTGATGAAAGTGGTAGGGAAGAAATCAAGAAAGTCAGGTTTGATTGAAGTTAGAGGGAGATATTTGTTGTGTGTACTTGTGCTTCTTGATTTCGTCTAGCAAATGTCACATTTATACCTTTATATATGCACCAAACTTCTCTCTCTTCTTACTTCCATGCCAGCTTACCTTAACCAAACTTAAACATTGAATGATAAGGAAGAGACAATGATATTTACTAATTAACGTCACAGTATTTGATCCAACAACAATAATTCTATATATCTGGGCAGAGGGGATATTGTTCCAATTCACAGAAGATATATATGGCCTGCTTTTCTCCTATTCATAGTAGATTATGAGATATTATAGGCCTAGAAAGCGTTGGCAACTCGTTAAATGGGCTTGTTATTATTAGGATTTGTCTATTTCTTTTCTAGGCACTTTCTGTACTATTCATTTCCCTAAAAACCAAAAACCATCACACCCCAAACTCATAAATACAACAACAAAAACAAAAAATTCCATAACAAAAATAATATATATACATTACATATGCAAGACCCATTTCTTATGACAATAAGCAAGTCCTTTCAGAGTCATTTGAATATACGGCGAAAGAACAATATTGCGGTCGCAAATAACAGCTTCTAAATCACTTATCACTTATTTGGTAGTGTATCATTTATATGTAATGGCACTTTATGCAATACAGTGAAGGCTAGAGCAAAAGATGTATAAAAGAAACATTTAATGCTTCTTATTTGGGCAGTATTTCACCTTTGCTAATGTGTTGATCTTCTTCCCCGCTATCTTCTTCTGGATCTTCTGATGATTCAGATAACCTGTGTTTTGCATCTATCTCTTCCATAACAGTTGAGGATTCCATATTGGGTATGGGTGACTCTTTCAGATCATCGGTATCATCCTGTTAGAGATGTTAAGAAAGACAATAGACCAAAAGGAACTGGATACGAAATCAGTGGATGATTAAAAACAAAAGTTGTTAGCAAAGAAACCATGCTTAAGGATACAAAGGAATCTGTTTCAGCATTTACACCAGAAGAACCACGTTTGGATTTCTGGACACTTGACATGCAATTTCTACTATGACCTATAACTCCTAGACCACTCTGATATTAGCATACACCCGATAACCACTTCTACACATTAAAACTTATGGTTGACGATCACAATCTTTAGCCAAACTTTATAAAGGTCAGGGAGACAGGGAGCACCTTTTACTATTGTGAAAAGTAAAATATGTTATATACTACGATGAAAGAAAAGGAAGTAGAGTATGAGATATTTTACAACACAAATCCAGTAGTGCAATAACCAAAAAGAGAGTCACTCAGTCATCCATTCATAGTTAACAAAACAATACTGCTGAATTGTTCCATGTAAATGCAACCAATAAGTTTTCCATTTCATACACCACAACATATTTGGAGGGAAAAAAAAAGTCTGAGGAAAAAAATATTTAGCAGCTGAGACATGAAACAGGGTGTTTTAGTTTGTATGCATTAGATGTGCTCTAACAATTGTTGACCTTCTAGAATTTATACTTGGGGTTGGGATTTCTGTTCCAATTGAACGCATAGTTTTGTGTGTAACCAAAATTCATATAAACTCACTATGCACACGTGGCGAGTATCTTTCAACTCTTATACCATAGGTGTTTGAGGCATGGGGTGAAATGATGGCATGAGCAATCCCACCACCACACCCCACGTAGACTGTGACAAGGAAAATCAAAAGATGTATTATAAACCCCATATAGCTGGAAAGCTGAGTGATGTAAATAGAGAAAACTTCAAGCGTAAAATGAAAGGGTCTTACCAGTAGATAAGACGCTCCCATTCTTCAAGCTATATCAATGTAGAGATGTCTCCCTAAAATGTTGACTTGAACTCTGATGTATAAGTTGAGTACCGCCATTGCCCATAATGACACCGCCAATCTCGTGAAATCTAGTAAAACAACACGAAAAAAACAAAAGCAACTTAAATTAGCTAGAAAACCAAGTGCAGATAATGTAAACCAAACAATGTTGTGTAATAGCCAAGTGGCTATTCATACTTAGAATTTTCAGATTTTCCCATATCTCAATCTTCCCCAAAGATGTTAGTGTATCCTTTTCTAGCTTTAATCTATCACCACCGTGAATGATCTAATTCATCGATACCGATTCAAAAATAGTACATAGCATAAGGTAACGTTGTCAAATCAACTATTCTCTGAATGCTCTCAAAATGAGCTTGCAGCCTATCAAACCAAAACAACAAATAAATGTCACTACTAAACAAAATGAAACTTTAAAAAAGTCCAAGAGTGTTATTAACTAACTGTGGCTTTAATGAGTTCATCGGCCCCGGCTCCCCTTTCAAGCTCCCTCTCTAAATCCAAAAGCCTCTGTCTATGTCCATTATAAAGCTTATACAAAACATACCCACTCCCTAAAAGTCCTACAGTAACAAAAACCTTCATCTTATTTCTCCTCCAGAAACTCCTACATTAAAACACAAAGAAATGAATAAAGCTACAAAACAGTAATAAGTTATATCATAAAACAATATATAAAATGAAAATTACCTAATGGAAATTACCTCCAAAAAAAAGCTTTTGTCACAAATCTTCTCTCACCTGGTACAAGACTCTGAACACCCTGTTCCTCTTGTATGGTTTTTGGTGATGTGTTGAGAAAAGACTCTTTCATGGTTGCTTTCATTCTTAAGGTCGGACTCTCAGCACCATATTGGGGGTTGGATTATTTTTCCAGGAAGCACTCCAAAAACCTGTTAGAGGAGTATCTTTTGGTAACTCTGGACTATCAGATGTCGTGTTTAAGGTTTCTTTTTGTTTAAGAAAGGAGAAGGAAGAGAGAAGTTTTACTACTTAGCTCTTACTTTTTCAGGATTACTTTTGTTTAAGAATGGAGATAAGATTTAAGAACGGAGGTTTTTATTTATTTTGGGCTACGAACAATTAAAATCGCCAAAAAAAGGCGTATAATTTATTTTTTTAGGTAAAATCTGATGTGTCAGTCTGAGAGAAAAAAGGGAGGCTGACGTGAGTCACTGGGAGTATTCTCAACTACTCAATATTAATGGTCTTTGATAATCAACTGAACATAGACTTTTATCACTATGTATATGTATTTAGATGATGATTACAGTGTCATAGCCATTAAAAGTTCCAATTACCTGATCAAATGTTTTTTTAGTGTGCTTAGTGACAGAGATCTAGAAAAGTGTAATCTAGTGACGTGACGACATTTTTAATATAAACTACTTTCTGTATTAAAAACGTGTCTAACCACAAACAAGTGGATATTCTTAATTCAATCATTAAACATTATTATATTTCATAAATTACTATAGTGGCCGGTTAAAGAGACAATTAGTCATTTTAACATCAAGGTCACCCTGTTATTATTAAGTCTTCCATAGATACTATATCAAGGATTTCGCCATTAAATATTTAGCTACAATGTTCTAACTAATCTTTCCAATGGGGTGTTATACCGTATGTAATATAGTATTAGTTGATAAAGAGGGTGGGAAATTCTTCCTCTCGCTATCAGCTAATAAAAAGTCCGGGCGACACTTGAACAGATATTTGAGTAAAAACAAATTCGGACATCACTTGGAGTGTCGTCCCTATCTATTTCTAAAATCACTATTTAAAAAATTTAAACTCGGATGTCACTTGATTTAAAGTGACGTCCCACTTTAATTTGAAGAGGGACGTCACGTCCGAGTTTAAAATTGAACTTTTTTACATTTTTCTATTGGAAACAATAGAGAGTGGATATTTATAGACTCTACGATAATTTACAATTGAAGTAGTAAAATTCTAATGGCACCTAGGTGGTGCCTATGTGAAAGTGTAATTTTACACCCCCATTGGAGATGCCCTAAAATATTCTATTGATATAGTTAACAATTAGAGGAAATGCCCTAAGATATTCTATTGATATAGTTAACAATTAGAACAATTGGTTAAACCAAATTTAAATTGATCATGATAGAACTGGTAATGAGAATCTAGCTTAGATTATCATGGTCATTATCCATTAGCACGATGCCAAAATGCCATGGTTCATGCATGTATGCCAGCATTCACTGAATCACACTAGTAGAATGGTAATCTTTGTCTGAACTCTCGTTATCTATCCCTTATCTCAAGTCGATGATTCATTTTTAAGTTATAGTTTCAGGAGTTTCTATTTCTAATTTGATGCTCAACAAGGTTACACAATTTTTTATGCAGAGTTGACTTAATGGTATTAGTGCTAGAAAGCAGTTGGAAAAGTTCCTAGGTACTGACTACTGACTGAATGACAGTAATTACAAATTATCAAAAGAGCACAAGTAGTTTTAAACTTTAAGATCATGATATAATCATATAACAATGGATTGAAAAGTCGGGACTGGTTTCTACCTAGGTTGCTACTTGCTACGTGAAAAGATACCACCATGGTTTGTATATCTCCATTAAACTCTTGCAACTTCCTCAAGAACTGAGCTTAGATCTCCCTGGACAATCATATCATCAGCAGTTCTAAGAAACACATCAATAAGGAGGTTATCCGTCCTTGACTGTTTTTTTTTCCTGATTAAACTAAACTTTATGAAGGAAGGAGGATAATCACAAAACTCCATCTTTTTTTTTCGATAATCACAAAACTCCATCGAGCCAAACTCTTTTCCCCACATACCCATACATAGTTTGTAGGACTTACAATTAACAAGCTTAGAAGTACATCTAAAACTACAAGCATCAAATTGACAGAAATTAACCAAAATATTATCAATAAGGGGTCTATGTATGTCTCCACTCTGCAGTTGTGCTCTGCCCCTCAAAAAATATGGTAATCCCCTTTGGCATTTCCTTCAATGATAATGCTCCTAATTTGTTGCTGTTTATAACCATATATAGAGCAAGCTCGATTGCAATGAAATGGGTCTCCATAGCAGTCTTGACTCTAATCATCTTTGTTCATCTCTGTTGCTGCTGCTGCTACTCTCATGCCTAGATGATCCCTGACAATTGGCTCATGGGGAGACCCTAATTTCCCATCTAGGGGGAGGCTAATTGGCTCATCTAATGGAAGGGTAATACTAGTTAACCCATGATTTATTAGCTAATGTGGCATGTGTCGCTGAGGGTCACCTCAAATTCATGGAGGATCGACTGGTCTATATTCTTAGTGGGAAACACGAATCAGCTGATTTGCAAATTGCAACTATCAAATGTTATAGATACTCCTTTGAAAACCGAAAGCACATGACAGTGGACACCGTGAGGCCTAGAGTGACATAATAGTTCATGTCAAATTTACCAGGAAAAAAGTTCATGTCATAACAACTTGTTATTACATGCCTTACATGGGGCTTCAGCAAAAGAAGCAATGCTCAAATTTTGATGGTTTAGGGGTAAATATCTACTAGGATGATGATTCGAAGTTTCTAACAGGAAGCAGTGAATATGAATGCATCAGACTATCAGAGAGTCCCTTCGGGGATGTCCATTATAATTGGAACGATACATAAGAGATTAGCATCACCCCTGCGCAAGGATGACACGCACAATTCGAGAATGCCTCATAGAGCAAAATGTGTTGGGCTCAAATTTTCTAGCCCAATCCATTAGATTTCTAGTCCAGCCCAAGTTCTGTTCCAGTCAAAAGTTTCAACATAGACTTAGGCCCAAACACATAAATTGACCAATAATTTTGGTTTTAGGCCTGGTTGACCAATAATTATGGTTTTAGAACAAATCAACTGGGTCAGTGTAAGCGATTATGGTTCCAGGACAATTTTTTTTCTATTTTTGTTCTATTTAATTCCAATAATAACTTTCTCCTCCTATACATAATAGAATTAGAAAATTTTCAGAGTAAACCCAATTTTCATACGCAAACTCTGTTTGTTTTTTGTCATTCCACTTCTCTCGATCAATTCCACTTCTCTATCAATCGTTGCTCATCTAGATTTATTTTTGTTTTCCTCATTTTTCCATTTAATCTCATCTTATTTTTCTTTTTATTTTATTGTTTTGAATTGTGAAATTTTCATATGTAGGTATTAATGTATTCTTCAATTTGAGACATGTGATATAGATTGTGTTATTCAATTATTTGTAATATATTTTTATTAAGGTTTAGTGTTATTCATAGTTAATTCATTGTTTGTTTCGATTTTTTATGGTGTTGTGTCATTTGTTGTTGATTGTTTATGGCATGCAAAACATGTCTTTGTATGAAATATAATGAGTTTATTTTTAATGAATATAAGTTTTTTTTTCTTGTAGTGATATGGATTTTTCATTGCTAGTAGTGTTTTGCTATGACCGTGATAGTTTCACTTTTCGTATCAGAATAGATTCAACAGTTTCTAAAATTAAGGAAGAGATCTGAAATAAGTGGAATGAATTGTGTACAACAGACTTTAATGTATGAATTTCTCGTGATGGTAAGCAATCTATCATTGAAACTGATGCCGAGCTCCAAGCCATTGCTTGTTATAGTTCTGTGAAGCATATAAACATGATTGATTTTAATGTAGTGTTGAGTTTGTCTTCTTCAATTATTGTTGGGAATTGTGAGGGTGAAAGGAGTACTAACTCAGGTGGTTCTATTTTTCTTGATCATGATATTGAGTTTACTCGTGAAAACAAGACAAATACTTGGGCTAAGGTGTTTACTCATGTTGGACAAAAATTTAAAGGACCATGTGATTTTCGTGTGAAGCTAACCATGCACTCGATTGAGACGGGATATAAATACTCACATAAGAAGAATGATTTGTAGCGAATATATGCTATTTGTAAAAAAAAAAAAAAAAAAAAAAAAAAGTTGCCTTTGGGTTGTTAATGGTGCTTTTAAGCTTGGTTCTTTTGAGATGAAAAAGCTTAACCTTGAACATAGTTATGGTTTTGCATGTAAAGACGTTAGTAATTGTAAACTTTCAAATCAACTTGTGAAAAGCTTGATTCGTAAGATGATTCGTGATAATCCTTGTATGAAGCCGAGAGAAATTATACTCTTGATTCATAGAGAGTATCACCTTGATATATCATACCATTATGTTTATATTGGTAGGGAGTTGGGTTTGAAATACATATATGGCAAGGATGGTCTTTTATATTATCAGCTGTGTTGGTTTGAAGATGCTTTGAATCCTTTGAATCCCAGTAGTCATGTTGTGCTTGAAATTGACTAGGGACTCCATAAGTTTCGTAGGTATTTTATCAGTTTTGAAACGTGTATCCATGGGTTCAAGTATTGTTGCCCAATGATCTATTTGGACGAGACTTTCTTGAAAACCAAATTTAAAGGTTGTTTGTTAGCGGCGACAACTAAAAATGGAAATCAAAGTTTTATTCTAAAACATCTATCTTTTTGTTGAACGTATGTATGTTATTTTGACATTGTTTTAATAGTATCTTATCGTGCTTATTTGTCTTCACATATGCCTTGTTTACATTGTTTGTACATGCATACTTCAGTTTGCATGTGAATGTTGGTGATCTTTCCCAGTGTAAAGTTTTTTATATATATGCTTTATATTGATTCTATTTGTTTTTTCTTCTTTAGGTTTGTTGCAAATGACCATGGCTGTCGTGGCTAATGAAACAGATGACAATTGGCATTGGTTCTTAGCGAATTTGAAGTTGGTTGTCCCTTGTGATAGGAGGTACACATTTCTGAGTGACAGGCATGTTGGCTTAGTTAAAAGCGTGCATTCCCATTGTTTTCCTCACTTTATTCCATAACTATATATTGGTTGTGGCACCTAAAGAACAATGTGCCTACAGCTATGTGTGGGAGAAGTGCAAGTTAAGTATACTGCATGTTATGAATTTGTTCTCGGAGTGTGCTAATGCTCCTTACAATGGTTGAGTCTCAGGACAAGCTTGCTGAGCTGAAGAGAATTAGAAGGCAAAAAATTGAGGACTTCTTAGTGAAGATCACATTTGAGCATTGGGCTAATGTGTGCTTTCAAGGATGTAGGTATGCTGAGATGTGTTCAACCCTTGCCGAGTGCTTCAATGCGTGGATTAAAGAAGAACATTTTATGCCTGTCACTGCTATGTTGTTTCATATCCGTCGAAAGATGATGAAGATGTTTGATGACCGCTGACGTGAGTGTTTGTCTTAGCGTTCGGAGTTGTGCCCTTTAATGGAAAGTGTTTATCATGTTAAAGTTAATGTTGCAAGATCTTTCAAGGTTGTTAGATCAAATGAGGTTGAGTTTGATTGATGTTGAGGATGTCATCGTTCATTATATACGTCAACGTGGAACACAGGTCTTGTAGTTGTCGTTAATGGCATATTGACGATTTCCCCTGCATACATGTAATGGCGTCTATTATTAGTTCTGATGGTTCAGTATACTCATTCATTGATCCGTCTTTCGTTGTCTCTTTTTTCTTCCCGTCATACTCCCACTCAATTCATCATATTGCAAATATTGAGATGCCTATGGAGATGCCTGAAGATTGTGATATAATGCCACTTGATGTTAAGAGAGGTCCCGGAAGGCCGAAGAAAAAGAGGATTGAAAGTACATGAGAAAGTCGGAGACGTATTCATTAGAAGATATTGCAATTGATTGAACTTCTTGTTTTTTGTTAGAGATATTCTTCTTTTGAAATTATTTTTTTCATGGATGGATAATATTAGTAGTTCAGACATACATATAACAAATAGTACTAATTATTAGACCGGAGTTGTTTAATTCATTACCACACTCGTACCAATATATATGCAGTATTTATTTTCATGGCTGGAAGTTTGTTTTTACAGGTATACGATAAAGACCAAATTTATGTACTAAAGTTACACATGCATATATGTAACTTTAGTACATAAATTTGGTCTTTATCATATACCTGTAAAAACAATATGCATGTGTATATTGCACATGCATACACCAGTTTACATGTGTTGTTCTTTCTACCGTGCATACGCATAATATTAATTCTTCTGGCCACTCTACTTATTCCTAGTATGTAATTCTTTGTTTTTTAATTTATACTTTAACACTCCAAAATTTTATTGGCTTTTATTAAGCGTTGCGCCGCACGCATATATACACAACAAATGCCAAATTTATGCACTAAACTTTAGAATATCTAGTTGGTGTAACAGACATAACAACATTGGACTGATTGAACAACCGTAGAAATGATGGACAATACTTTACAAGATGAATGGCTAACGAGTAAAGCTTTAAAATGCATAAAATTTGTAATACATTCTCTTGTTAGCAGTTCTTTTTTGTCTTTGCTATTTAATTTTCAAGTCTCTTTGGTTCAATATCCCCCGCTGCTCATTATTGCTACCAAATTTATGTATTAAACATTTACATGCATATACATGTATGCATGATACACATGCATATATTAGTTTGCATGTACTTTTTTTTTTCTACCGTAGACCTGTAAATAAACACATGCATATACCAGTTTGCATGTACTTTTCTTTCTACAATAGATCAACCTATAAATAAATACATGCATATACATGTATGCATGTGTATAATGCACATGCATATACCAGTTTGCATGTATTTTTCTTTTTACTGTAGATCGACCTGTAAATAAACACACGCATATCAATGTATGCATGTAAAATCAATTTGCAAAAATGGACACGCATGCATGTACAACCAATTCGCAAAAATAGTTTCACTATTAAGTGGAAAAAGTATTTACCCTTTGAAAAGAAATAACATTCAAAAAATTGAATCATTGGCTCAAACATTGTATCAGAGATTGCCTCAACCGTTTACTATTACTAGCAACAGACACTCAAGCTAAGAATCTATCTTGACCAATTTAATCTTTGTCCAATGCTTCATTCATGACTTTCTCGTCTCGCTTCTTTTGCTTGTCTTTCTCTTGATTTTTTATTGTCATTGATCTTCAGCTTCCAACTTCATGTATTGTCACACAACAATTGCGCATGACAATAATCATCATTAGAAGCATACTTCAACTTTTTACAGTGAGTTGCTTCTCCACTATTATAGCAACATCGTAGGTTTGGATCTATGTCTTATTTATTTTGTTCTCTATAAATTCTAAGTTTCAACTTCCTCTGATGATTTTTCTACACCAACAAATAATAATACGATACAAATGATTGAAAACTTTTCGAAAAATAATCAACTTTTTTAATATAATAACCCTAAAAAATTCATGATACTTCATTCGCTAATTTCACGCAAGTACAACACACATGCAAATAAGATTATGCATGTGTGTTAGAACATGCATACAGCTTTATACATGCATAAATTTGTTGCTCAAATTAGTTGTAAATAAAAATAAAAATTGAATAGCGACATGCCAATTACAAATTATTATTCTAATTCTTTTCAAACAACTAACTCACAGATAAGATAAATCACAAAAGATAGGGTTTTACCTTTAATGATAATTCATCTTTTTCATTGTAAGAATCTTCATTTCTTTTCAAATCTTTATCACTATGTTGATCCAAACTTCTCATTCTCAAATTGTTAGAAATTAGGGCTTTCAAATTTCGTAGATTAGAGTTTAAATTGGGTATTGAAAGAAATTTAAAGTTGTGTGTGTTTAAAAATATTAGTTTTCTTAAATTAACAAAGGTAGATGGTGATATGAGGTTGTATGCAAAACTAACAATGGTGGTTTTTAAGCTTTCATTCGGTGTGACTTAACAGAGATGAAGAGTTGGGTTCAAAAGCAATAAAGGGTAATATCATCTTTGTAACCCGGTTTGTCCTAGAGCCTTAATTATTTGTTGAACGAAACTAGAAGCGAAATTAATCCCCAATTATGTCCTATAGGCTTGTTCTCTGTTTTCAATTAGTCCAGCCCATTTCCCTTCCTAAATATAAGGCATTTAACGATTTAAGGCCTAACGTCTAATTATTGATGCACTTAACTAAGCCTCAAACTCTTACCCAAACCATTATTTTCTCAAGATTCCATCTGTATGATGAAGATTTTGCACGGCTGGCAAAGGCCTAATAAACATTTGATATATATATATATGAGGAGGGATACGCCCACTCCCAGTTTCGCCCACTCCAACCCACTCCAAATCATACCCACTCAAAAACCCGAGATCATCTTGAAATATGGCGGTCGAAATTAAAACAAAAGTAAAAAACAAAAAACAAAACAAACCCTTCGTCTTGCCCAACACCTTCGTCTCACCCAACACCAGCTTCCTAGCAAAACGAAATTCAACACCAAAACGAAATTGAACACCAGCATATAGTAAAATCAAACGAAAACAAAACAACGAAATAGAGTTCTCAAACCAAAATCAAACGAAAGCAAAATCCAAATTCTCAAACCAAACCAAATTCTCTACTCACAAAATAGAGTTCAAGCTGCATTGCTGTCTTTAGGCTTCAAGCAAGTAAAAAAAATTCGGTTTCTGCAAGCTGCATTGTTGCTTTTTCTGCATTGCTCTAGTTTTTGTTGTTTTGATTATGTAAATGTATTAAATTCAGACCCATTCATTGAATCACCAAGTTAACTTTGGTGAGACTGTGGCAATGTTTCGATCTTTGAAGGAGTTGGGATCATGGAAGAAAAGTTTTAAGATGAATTGAACTGAGAATGGGTGGGTTTGTGAAGTGGAATCAAGAGGAGGTGAACTTGTTGAGTTTAAATTTGTTGTTGTGAAGAGTGACAAGAGTTTGAATTGGGAAAGGTGCAAACATCACACAAAGAACAGCGGCTACTAATGAGGAACCAGATTAGCCACGGTGATATATATGAAACCATGAGATACCTACAGCAACCATCATAATGTACATTTCAAACTTCTATACGTAGAAAAAATACCAAGAAAATGAAGTTGTTGACACCCTACTAAAAAGCTTTGATAATAGTATAATATTGATCCTATAGAAAGCATGCACACCTTTTCTCCTCAACAAAACGAGCCACTGCAAGAAGCTTGAATCCAACAATGTTCTCTATTGAAAGGTTGATAAGGGTGGCAATAACCCCAGTTAGCAGGCTAATAAGGAAAGCCAATGTCCATTTTAGGAAAAATATATTGCATAACTTCGATTCTTGATCGACTCCTCCAATCATACTTGAAGAGATCATTCTCATTTATCCTGCATCATGCATGGACATTAGAAAAAAGAATCATTTAAGCATGATAGTATTACAAGAAGGAATATTAGCATTGATTTATAGAATAAGATGACCATACTCATAGTCCAAGCTCTCCATATGAGAGACCTTAGACCCAACCATGGCTAGTGGGTTGGAGGAGAGTGTTTTGTTTTTCTTAAGAAGTGGCTGCTGCAGAGAGTTGCTTTCTTGGTCATTTTCTTATGCTTCTTCTCCTTCCATGTAATGAGCTTTTGTTGAGTATTTACACAGGTTTGAATCATTATCCATTTAAGTAGGAATCAAAAAAGGGTGAACTAGTGTTACCCCCTACTAGATGATGAGCCAATTAGGATTTCCCCCCCACTAGATGGGAAATTAGGGTCTCCCCCCTAAATACACACAAAAAAAATTCGGTCAACCCACTTTGACTCTTTTTTTGTGTGTATTTAGGGGGGAGACCCTAATTTCCCATCTAGTGGGGGGGAAATCCTAATTGGCTCATCTAGTTTTGGGGTAATACTAGTTAACCCATAAAAAAACATAAACAAAACTCATTTCTCTACTGAACCAAAAAAAAAACATGACACCCCTCATAATCTTGACTAAACTAGCTCGCATTCTTCAACCAGTACTCTTATCCATTTCTTCTCCATGCACCTTATCTAAATTTCGTTATATATCCAACACACCAGATGACGTAAACGAAATATGTTGAGTGATAAGTGACTATCGAAACCCGCACCATGACATAGAATCAGCTCTCAACTCCTTTTCTACTAAAATCTCAACAGATATAATAGAGCAGGTTTTAAAAGGTGTAAGAATCTTGGGTTTTCAGCTCATAGATTCTTTCTATGGGCTAGAAAGTTACCGGGTTTTGTTCACAATAGAAATAGTCATCACATTTTTAGTAGATATACTTGATAGTAGTAAATAGTTTCCTTTGATATGAAACTTTCTTTCGATATTTTTGTATTTTTAGTGCTAAAAGTGGTGTCCTGAATCCTTAAAAACATCTTCATGTCCCATTTTAAATTCCATAAAGGTCTTACTCTTAACTATAAAGGTGAGCCGCAAATAATCAAAGCCATGTAGAACATATGCATGTAACATTCTCTTGTCTACGTTCAATACTAGAACGAATTTCGCATCGAAGAAATTATCCATAAAGGGCAAATGAGCATTAACATTTCTTTTCAGACTGTAAGAAATAATACTTACAAGAAATGTACCTAAGGTATGAAAAACAAACCTTATTAACAGCCTCTCCATAAGCAAATATATTGCGAATTCCCCGCCAGGCGGAAGCAGAAGGCCTACTCTTATTGCTGCTCTCATTGAAACGCCGAAATTTTTTCCAATTTATGCAACTAAAATGCCCTTCCCACCTATCAAGAGTCCCAATGTCCCCAATATGACCAGAAAGTTGGAAACAAGAAACTTTGGATCAATAGACATTCCAACCTGAAAATTCAACAAAAATAAAGAATATTAACCACGCAACAAAGAATATCAATAGACAATGGTTGACTAACGCAAAAGGTAAATGAAAGAAGCAGGTGCAGACACATGGATATGTAAAATTAAACTTGAAAACAATTCCTAGATATGTTACAGGCCGTCATAAAAAAGAGGCACATGCCAAGAGAAGGCCATGGTATGGAGCAATATCATATTCGACTTGTAAGGCCAGCCTGTCCAAGGAACAATCATCAATTTATAGTTCGAAAAATATGTCGACGAAAACCAAACAAGTCCACATACCCTTGCAGTAAGAAGACTCGTCCCAAGAATAACGAGAAGAGTGCATGCAGAAAATATCTCAGCATTTTGATTCTCTACGATTTGCTTATAAATTGGGCGAAGCAACTGCAAGTTTGCAAGGTATGAAAAGAGATTATTACCGTGTAACCTACTAAAACAAAAAAGACAAAAACCAAAAATGAAAAATGAAAAACAAAAAACGAAAATAGTACAAATATCGATATTTAGACCACGGAACTCTTGAATCATTGAAAATGTTCTTGTGATTACCTGATAAAAGGATATGCAGCAAAAAAATAATAATAACTTTTAATGACAATAAAAAAGAAGCTCTTGTTAGTGATGATGATACACACCCCAAGTTGGAGATGATATCAACACTTCAGAACCAAGGAAGTATCTTTCTATAAGTGTGGTAGCAAGACAAAGAGAATCGGTCCCTGAAAGACCTTGAACAGTATTAACCTAAAAATAAGGAATCAAAATTATATATAAAAAATGATTGCACCTCACTTATGTACACAGAAGACTACAGAGCTAACAATAACCAGGTGCATCACAAACATCAATTAAAATTTAAGAATGATCACAAAATTATATACCTTCATAACATTGAGAAACCTATTATTTCCTCTCTCCTTTGAAAACACGTGTCTTACATTCAACACACCAGCAACCTTCATCTTTGTCAAATTTACCCATTCAAAAAAAAAATAGAATAATAATTAAGGCATCATTGTCTAGTTTAAATGAACAAAAAATGGAAACATAGAGTAAAAAAGGAGAATTATTGGTTAAGCAGATGAAGAGACAAAGTTGATATGATAAAGCCATCTGGAAATGAAATTGAATTTTTTTTAGTAATGAAGAATTTGATCAGTTCAAAATAGAGAGAAAGAATTACAGCTGGTTTAGTTAAGATCTCTAATTAATCTTTCTTATTAATAAAGGAACTGAGATTACGAAGCTGAAAGGCAGAAAAGGTGAGACGGGGGTATCGATAAAATCAAAACTGATTCTCTTTTGATCCAAATCAGCGGGTTTTATTGTTGAGAATCCAGCAAAAGTATCTAAGCAGCCAAAAACCAAAAATAAAAAACTAAAAACTAAAATGAAAATAGTACAAAAGGTGTGGGAATGAGGAAATGGAAATTCAATATTACTTACTTTGTGGGTACAAATTAACTATCAAACTATTATCTTATGTTGGTCTACCTTTATATTTCCTTCTAGAAGTAACCTCATTGTTTTCGAAGCCTCTTCACTAGTCTGAAAATAAAATAAAAAAGACAATTAACAACCGAAGTAAGACACATACAAATAGAGAAACTAAAACATACAAGAAATCGCAAACCACCTGATCACTACTAAGAATAGCGCTTTGAATCATTAGAGCGAGTTGCCTTAACTGATCAACCATCAAAGCTAAAAGTGGACTCACAACCAAAGTTATTCCCTCCAAAACAAGAGCCAATAACTAATAACACAATGACTTCCCAACGCACCAATAGGATGGTCAAATGTTCTAAAGCATGAAACTAGTTTAGCAACTTCCCTACCTCTTTACTGATTGCAATAGCATTTGCAAAAAATTTTGCTAAAATAAAGTATCAAGCTGCATATAAAGAAAGTATTGGAATATAATTTCTGCAACAAGAACAAACAGTGAATATAAAGAAGGCTGGCTGAGGCACGGATCGGTACGCTCTCTTTAAGGTTATTTTGCGTCTGTTCCTCTTTATGCAGACAACCATTTATTACTCTCTTTTGTTTACTACAGATAAACCAAAGAAGAAAAAGAAGAACCACGATACTTAGTTTTTCAGATACTATAGGCTGCTAGTAGAAGAGTATTTATAGAGGAAAAAACGTGGAGCACTTAGTAGATCCAAATTGTAGGGAACTGCTTCAGTTTCTCGATAATGATTGGATTCTACGTTACTGTTTCCCCAATCCATATCCAATTTTGTTTCCAAACTTATCCGGAAACAGTTTAAGAAAAATGGTTTATCAAAAAAAAGATAAAGGATCAAAGAGAGCCCAAGCCCAAGCCTTGAGCCCAGCCCAACCCAGTTTTGCGCGCGCACGCATGTGTGTGGCTTTGTGTGAGTCCCTCCTTCTAACCCAAAAGCCTTTCTACCCTAAGGGCACACCCTTAGTATGGGACTTTCACGTATAAACACTACTCACTAGTGTTTCCTCTCCAATGTGGGACTAAAGTTCTCTACTTAAACAACTATCCCACAAAGAGGTCAAGGGATCAAACCACCACAAAGACACTCCAAACATCACCACTTGTTTTATTGAAAATAACTCAACAATCTCCCACTTATTTTTGATAAAAAAACAAAATATAAAATAAACTTAAGGGCAATCAATATCAGTTTAAACATGTTATGCATAGATGAAGGTATCCAAGACTTAAACCTTTACGTAGTGAAAATTACTCAAAGTATAAGAGCCATAAGTGACTAAGTCTTAAAGTTAGGTCTTGAGTATACAATAAGTTATAATCACTCATAACATATCCAGTGTTCTCCTTTCATGTTCTACACAATAAAGGCCATGTGCTCTCTTCCTGGATTCGTGAATGATCTAGAGAATCAGCCTCATTCACATAGAAAATGGCATGTACTTTCACATTCACTAGGTGAGTCTATCAAGAGTGCTCTTGTAGCTATGCACTCCCCCCATAAGGACCATAGAACTTCATTAAGAGTTTTTCCCAGAAAATCTCAACCTTTATTTATCGCTTCAGGATTTCATACATTTTACTATCCAACTACGGGACAGATAAGTAACAATGCATGTCTCACAACCAACATTCTATGAATTGTTCTTCCCTTTGAACCTAGTTCTTGGGATCTCCAGTCCCTAGGTTGGGTTACCATCATAGATGTTCATCTTTTAATTGGCTCCAGTCTCATGCTTCTAGCAGTAGTCCATAGTTTTACTTTGGCCAAAGCTTTGGTAAATGGATATGCTAGATTATCATCAGATCTCACAAAATCAATAGTCACTGCACCTTTAGATATAAAATCCCTGACAGTACTATATTTATGACAAATCTGTCGTGATTTACCATTATAAAACTTACTGTGGACTCGCCCAATAGCAGCAGTGCTATCATAATGTATCAAAGTGGCTGGTACCAGTTTATGCCAAACTGGAATATGAGTGAGAAGATCTCATAACTAACTAGCCTCCTCACTTGCACTAGTGATAAGTGCTCAAAAGTAATGATTTATAATCCCAATTATGTGTATGTTAGTCTCCATTTTATATTTAAATATTCTAATGTAATGCAATTTGAGATTTTGTAGATCAAATAACCTAAATGTGAAATTTGGAGGGAAAAGAAGTAAAACAAGTCAAAAAGGAGTCACTGGGAATTACAGTTAAAGGCCTAGGGCAAAAACGTCATATTTGTCTCCATAAGTGCCAAGCCTAATGGGACTTTAAAAGAGGATAATAATTGAGTTAGAAGAGTCTTCAATCTGATCTCAAAGTCTTAATTTTGACTTCATAGGAAGATGAGAACAACATGGAAAAGAAGTCAGAGTTTCATAAGAATTAGGAAACTGAAAGCTGTTAGAAGCTGTAGCTTGGGAAATAGCCTGCAGGGCAAAGTGGGCCACGTCCAATATTGGTCCAATCAAATTTAAATTTTCTAGGATTGCTTCTAGAAAGATTACAGAGAGTTTGACACCAAATAAAAATAGGATTTGGATCTCTATCCAGACGAGCATGTAAGCCAATATATAAGGCACAAAAATCTCAGTTTACATCATCTAGGAAATTTAGTGTTTGCATCTTAGATATAGAATTAAGAGAGAAGAAAGTTCAGACCTTTTCACCATTAATAACTATAAAGATTATTCCTTTTCATATTGTGTTCATAGCTTAGTATGAGGGGCTAATCTCCCTTCTCTTGGGAGGGGAGATGAAGCCTTTTTTGTATGTTTTAGTTTAGTTCTTCTTCTATCATGTTTTAGTTTAAATCCCTCATTGAGTTTCTTCTTATTCGTCCATTGATCTAACGCTCATGTGGAGGTTAGGAGGTCTTAGGGTAATTCATGATTGTGTAGAGCCAAATACCACAAACCCTAGATTCTTTTCTTCTAGTTTTTAGTGTTCTAGTGTGATGATTGAATTCTTTATGGCACCTCAATTAGTTGTATGGTTAATGCCACATGTGGATTTTCCATGGCACCTAGAGTTGTATATTGAATGTCACTTAAAACACAATTTAGTTAGATAGAAGATATCATTGGAGATTGAAGAAGTATTTGATGGAAAGATAGAAAGCACATTGAAAGCCACATATTATCATCATGGTTATGAGTATAAGGTTTGTAGGTATGGTGAGTTTCTATTGGTGATTTATATTAAGCATGATAGGTAGATCTATTAGACTAATTCTATGATTTTGGTGGATTCATCTCTCCCAAGATATTCTCTCTCTTGATTCATATTCATATATTTAAATTAGTTTATTTTATGCATAGTTTAAATCTCAAATCAAATCAACCATATATTAATTATTACTTAGCCACATCTTTTACTTGCATCCATTAGAGTAACTTAGATTAGGAATTTCTATTATCATCACTTAGTTATTTAGAGTAGGATTGATACCTTGATAGCCACTATACTAATCAATATTTAATAGGATAAGTAAGATTTGCAAAAGATACGTAACACAAACAACGACAAAAATAATAACGTGTTGCGTGCTTTTTCAATGGCGTCACTGCCCGCTCTAAATTGATTAGGTGATATAATATTTAATTTAGTTTACTTTAATTTAGGAATTCATATAGTTTAAATTGCATATTTAGCATAGTTATATTAATTTAGCATAATTCAATTAGATTTGCATAGTAGAAAGTATTTTCATAAAGTTTAGTGTTTGTTTAACATAAAAGAACAGTACATAAAACGTATTTATAAATTTCAAAAAATTCTAAAATTTTATAGAGTTTATCTGTACAGTATCGGTAATTTATTGAAATTTTTTCAAATTTTTAGTACTTGTCTTACCTGGGTAACTAACATCATCTTTGCAGTACCCCGTTTTCAGTTTTCAGGACGCAGGCATCTGTAAAAACAATCGAGCAGAGTTATTTGCACATTATCAAAAATTCTAAATGTTTTACAGGAGGAACCTCGATTTGTCAGGATCTTTCAGTAAAAATTTGAGTATTGTTTGACTTGTTTTGACCACTTAACTAGTTGCTTGTTTTCAGTGTGTTTCTATAGCTTTTCAGGACCAAGGTCTCTGGAAGAATAGTCAAGAAGAAGGATCTGTAAAACTCTAAATAATCCAAACTTTTTACAGGATCATCCCTGACACGTCAGGAGACTCCAGTAAAAATATCGTGATTTTTAGTTCTCTTTTACTTATTTATTCAATCGATTGTTTACAGTGTGTGCAGAAAACTTCTTCACTGGACTCTGTAGGATTAAATAGTACAGAAGAGGGACTTAACAAACTCCGATTGCTCTGAAATTTTACAGGCTACTCTCTGGACGTATCAGCTAGCTTCTATAAAAATTTCAAAATTTTTGGACTTGTTTTGCTTCCTGTAACAGTAAGTGCTTCTCTTCCACCGTGAATCCCCTGTTAGCGGTTTCATAATTAGCATTAATAGTTAGCATCATATAGTTTAATAATATAATTTAGTTAATTAAGTGCATATTAGATTATTTTATATAGCTTTATTATTTAGTGCATGAAAACTTAGTTTCGTGATTCACCTCGTAAACGTTTAATCAGAAGAGCTAATTCTTGTAACAATCTTCCAATTCTGGTTTTGGAGGAGACCACACCATCGAACTCAGGATCTGAGTCTGAATCTGAAGCACACACACCACTAATAGATTTAGAGGATACACCAGAGAGAGTACCATTAGCCGCCATGGCTGATCAAAGAACTCTTAGCACCTTGTTTCAACCTATCGCGGTTCAACCACCGAACTGCATAGTGATGCCCGACAATAACAATAACTACGAGATTAAGCCCACCATTCTTAATATATTGCCAAGATACTATGGAAAAACAAATGAAGAACCGTATAATCATCTGAGTAAGTTCTTGAGCATATTAAGTATTTTTAAAGCACCTCATCTCTCCCCTGAAGAGACTAGATTAAGGTTGTTCCCTTTAACTTTTGAGGATGCCGCACTACGTTGGTATAGATCCCTACCCTCTAATTTTATAACTACTTGGGAGCAACTATCACAAAATTTTATGAAATAATATTACCCTTTACGTAAAACTGAAGCCATGCAATTGGCTATTTCAACCTTCAAAGGAAAACCTAATGAAGAGTTTCATACAACATGGGATAGATTTAATGATTTACTTGTCCATTGTCCACATCATGGTTTTGACATACTTAATATCGTACATTACTTTATAAAAGGTCTTTCACCTATGAACCGTCGATTAATTGAATCAATGAATGGAGGAAGATTTACTAGTCTTACTCCCCGATGAAGCCTACACTTTTTGCAAAACTTTTCTCGAGAGTTCTAAGGATTGGGCCAATAGTAGTGACCATGAGGACATGGCACGGGGTAGATGGGGATCGGTTTTAGTAAACCAGGTATGTATGAGGTTAAAAACGAACTCAATGAGAAACTTGAAGGTGCCATTGCTAGTTTAACCACAGGAATCAAAAACTTAAACAAGAAATTTGATTCATTTACTTCAAACCCTCCAATGAATAATCAACCTCAACAAGCAATGAGTGCCAATCAATTTTGTGAAAGTTGTTTCGCCACAGACCATGATACACTAATTTGTCCAGTATTTGTTGCCCATAACTTTAGTAATAACTATAACCAAGATCCACGAAATAATTATCAATGGAGATAGAACATGTCTCCACAGCAAAACCAATATGGTTTTCAGGGTTATCAAGGGAACAATAGGCAACAATACATGAATAATAGAGGCCCAGTAGTACCTTCTCCACAATATTATCCACAACAACAACAACAACAACAACAACAACAACAACAACAACAAACAAACATGAACAGAAAATTAGCTATTGATTCTATTGCTAATTACCAAACCCAACCCAACACCACAGATGAAACCATGAAAGCTTTAGCCACCAAAACCGAGAATGAATTCAAAAGAATTGACCAAAAAATTAATATTATGGCTCAACAAATAACTCAACAGATGAGCCAACAATTCAATCAAATACTAGCTAATCTAGTAGGCAGACCCAAGGGAACTCTACCAAGTCAACCTGAACAAAACCCTAAAGGTAGAAATGTTTATCAAGTTGAAACCACCCCTTCATCCACACCCACAGAGGCAGTTAACTCAATATCTACCCTTAGGTCAGGAAAGAAAGTAGATAACAAAGTTGACATACCTGATTCTGATGAAGTTGTTATAACAAAAGATAAGGAAAAGACAATTGAAACTAAAAAAACCAAAGAGCAGGTAACCGAAAAAATTCCACCCGCACCATTCCCCTATAGGTTAAAAGATAACAAAAATGAAGCACAATATAATGAGATCATGAATATTTTTTAAAATCTACATATCAATATTCCTTTTTTAAGTGCAATTAAACAAATACCTTCATATGCAAAATTTATAAAAGACCTAGTAAAGAAGAAAACAAATATTCCTAAGGACGCTTTTATTGCACAAAGTTGTTCATCCTTTCTACAGAACAAAGCCGTAGTAAAACATAAGAACCCCGGTAGTCCTATAATTACGTGTATAATAGGAGAGGACTACACTGATCAATCATTATTAGATTTAGGTGCTAGTGTGAATTTGTTACCTTACTCAGTTTATAAACAACTAGGGTTAAAGGACTTGAAACCAACAAATGTTAGACTACAGTTAGCAGATAGGTCTATTAAGATTCCACGAGGGGTAATAGAGGATGTGATTATCAAGGTCTCTGATTTTTATTACCCCGTTGATTTTATAGTTCTTGACACTTTACCTACAAATGGAAACCAAATTCCTATCATTTTGGGTAGACCATTCTTAGCAACAGCAGAAGCTCTAATAAATTGTAGGAATGAGAACATGTCTATCACTTTCGGGAATATGAGAGTAGATGTAAACATATTTACACTATTTAGAAACCCTGACGATGATACGGAAAAGATGGATGATCTATGTATAGTACACACAATAGCTAATAAAAGTTTTAGAAACACTCACCATAAAGATCCATTTTTATCATGTGTCTCACAATTAGGCATGAATTATAACAAGGATAATATTATACACCATATTAATACATTGTTAGACACTGGTCAACCTCATACAAAAATAGAAGACATTCGAGCATCTTTATGTCAAGCTACTTTTAATCGTAGATTTATCAAAGATTTAATTAAGATGGCTCGCTCTCTACTAAAATGTATAGGTCATGCATGGAAAAGAAGGAAGATAAAAAGAGCAAAAATCGGATTACAAACAAGTTTTAAGTCTAGGGAATCTGACTATAAAAGACCCACAAATTTATAAAATTAATTACCTAAGCTAGTTAGGGGGGTAACCTTAAGTTTCCCCCCTCTGTGTCGACTGGCGACATTAAACGTAGCGCTTATGGGAGGCAACCCAAGTAGTTTGAATAGATAGTTTAATCAGTAGCTCATGACAAGGAAATCGAACTGAGAAAATAAATGCGTACCTGAACCTGTGTTGAAGGTATAAAGTAAAAAAACTCAACGAATTCTTGAGCTTTTTATATTTCCATTCCAACTGTGAGTAGCTTTCTCCAAATCCAATTCAAACAATGATAGAGGACTAGGGAAGTTCCAATATAACCAGGAAAACTAACCCAATTCATGCAAAGCAAAAGAGGGAGAGTGCGATAGATTTTGGAATTCGAGTTAAGATAGGAGTTGAAATCTGCCCAAATACAAAGTCAGAGCTTCCATGATTATGACTAGTAGAGGCGTGGAGCACTTCTGAAAGTTTTCCTATAAAGCTATATTTTGTAGCGTCTCCTACGTTCACTACATCAACACTTTCTACATCTCTGTATTCTCTATCCCATCAACACAAAAGGTTCGGAGAGGAGCTTTAAACATCAAGAGTATGGAGAATTGATTAGTTTTTAGTCGTTATGGTATAGTATTAGAAAGAGGGTAGAAGTAGTAGTAATAAGTTTATTTCCTGCTGTCATGGGCTTAGTTGTTTTTTTTTTCTTATATTATCAATAGTTTATGAATATGATTTTTTTTTTTTTTTTATGAATAAGAATTCAATTTATATGAGCCTAGAAGTGTTATGCGATGCATCTGTATCACTGCGTGAGCTAGTGAGGTGAAATTCCTCTCTATTTCGGTCAAGTGAGGTAGAATAATTTTGTATTTTGGAACCAAATCCTACTCTAAGTATCAATCCAATTAAATGGGCCTGAATACTATAAAAAAGCCTAATCAAAAAAAAAAAAAAAAAAAAAAAAAAAAAAAAAAAAAAAAAAAAAACCGATCTTCTTCTTCTTCCAGCCGCACCCACCACTCCTTCTTCCAGCCGCATTCACAGCTCCCTCATCGTTATCACAATGAGTTATCCTCATAACATAGCATCCACCACTCCCTCATCATTATCACCACTTCACCCCACCCATTAATAGGCACTACAACCTCTAGTCATCGTTATCAACACTTGCTAACTGGCAAGATTGACCGTCGGTCAGTTCCTAATTGTTTCTAATTCTATATTTTGGAATTCCACAATTCCAAACAGTATTTTGAACATCCTGCTTTCCTGATTAACCGCTCAAATTTTTGCTAGATACACTGCTCAACTTCGGTTACGGGTTGTCAAAATTCTCGATTTGAATTTGGGTTTCTATCTTTTTAATGTTGTATGGCGGGAGACTGTAGGAAATAAAGGGCGATAATGTGATGAAGTATGGGTATTTGTTTAGGCTTGAGAAGATTTTGAGAGAATGAAGTTCCTGAACCTTAAGGACTTGTTCGCTCTTTTGTGATCCAGTTTTGAACTTTAATGACTGATTCACCGTCCTTCACTGATTCGGTGTGCTGTATTGGTTCTTTTCTTAAGTTTGGCCAATATATAATGCTCTCAAGGACAAGTTGGCAAAACAGTTGGACATGACGACCGAACGAAAAAAAATTCAGGCGAGAACTCATTATGGAGAATTGTTTGATAACAATTCCATGAACGGATTTTTAAACAAGAATGCTAAAATCGGGTTGGGACCGTCTCTTGTATTCTAAGGGTGACAAATGTCCTGAAGATATATTGTTTGATGTTTTTATGATTGTCGAATCGATTATGAGAAGGCGAGTGGCCTCGGAAAATGGAGTTGTATTGGGATAATGAATCCGAGCTTATTATCATAACTCGATTTTATGGTAGAAAAATTTGGACTCAATACTTTACGTTCGCATTTTCTTAATAACTATTTTTGATCACTCATGTACTTGATTGTCTATTATGGTTTTATCTCTTTTATTTTTAGGCTGAGACAAATCTTGTATTCCATGCAACAATGAAACTATTGATTTAACTTATTATTATTATTATTATTATTATTATTATTATTATTATTATTATTTATTGTTTAATTTTTATTTTTATTTTTCAGTCGTGTCATTTGTACATATGACTCATTATTCCACTCTATCACCTTTTCCCAACCTTTTTGGAGACGTATAACTCTACAGATTGAGCACATGACAAATATTTAGTCGTTGTAGTAATTATTGATCCTTATGAATCATCACTCTTATTTGTTTTGTTAAGGATATAAATTCTACAGATTTTAGCTGATGTAATTTTGCACGCATTTAAGGTAATATCCCTCCTTCTCTAATCATTTAAATTATGGTAAGCTTTCAGTTATTTTATTTAGTCATTAAGGACAATGCCTAATTTAGTTAGGGGGGTGAGAATTAAAATTTTGCAATATTTTAATTACAATATTTGGAAAGTTTATATGTGAATTATGGTGATTCTAGGTGAAAAGTATATTTTTATCGTTTAAACTGGCTAATGAAATAGGAAATTATATGTCATGACCAGCATTAGTAAGACTTTTAGACTAAGTTTCTATTACTAGAAATAGATCTCACTAATAAAAGTCTTAGTCTAAAGTAAGTTCATATAATACACCACTAGAGGAATTTCAAATGAAAAAGCAACTTAAACTTCTACCAAACTAGAGGATTAGTACAGAGACTTGACCTGTGAGACTTGAGCCTTTCAATTTTAATTCCTTGGAGAGTCTTTATGTAAATCTGAGTCCAAGTTGACTCAACCATTTTTCTGTGCTTAAATTCGTTGTGTAGTCTCATTTATTCTTGATTTGGTCAATCACGAGGTGGCATCAATTGGGGAGATAGCCATTAGGTCTTGTAGTCTATTCAAAGCGGAATATCATACTGATAAGTCAAGTAGTGAACCAATCAGCCTTTATCCCACCTAGTAGGATTATCATATTAACCACTTTTGAGCCTTATATATTAAACCTTTTATTCTTAAACCAATCATCTTAAACCCAACTCCAGATAAGGAGTATATCCCATATTATTAGCCTTATCCATATTTCTGAGGATTTCTAAAAAACTAAAGAGAAAGCTAGAATGAAGAAGATTTTGAAAGAAATTTTACCAAAGTCAAATGAAGAAAATCATTCCTTTTGCCCAAAGAAAAAGAAAAAGAAAAAAGAAAAGAAAAAAGAAATATAAATAATTGAGCAAAAGTAGTGATAGAGTTCAAGTGTTGCAGTCTACAAGTGAAGAAAATTTCCAAGAAGGTCAAAAGCACAAAGTTTTTAGTATATTCTCAAAAAAATTTGAATCATTTTTACCTTTTTCTTGTTAACCTGTCCTAAGCCCTGTTTTAATACCTAGACTTATCACTAAAGTATGATATGAAGTGTAGAATAGGTGAGAGGATGGTAAAGTGAATGACTCGACACTTCAAATGTGATTGACATTCTTTCCATGAGACATTATTTATATATTTGAAAATTTTCGTCTTTCTGACTAAATATGTGGGATGCTCTACTTTTTACTCATTTCCCTGCATATGGAGGTAAAATCGAAAACTTATCTGAGAGAGATTTTCTTGTGAGTGTATGAAATGGTGGGATTTGAAGTCAAAATACTAATCCAAAGGTGAGGTAGAAATTACGTTGCTTGGAAAAGATAAAGAAATCAAAATGGTTAAAAATGAATAAGCTCTAGTTAGGATGATTAGTCAGTCTTTTCTATCTTTATGAATAGAACCTTAGCCTAATGTTTTATGATCATGGGTGTGATAAGTAGTAACTTTTTGATTTTGTGGGTATATCAACTGAAAACCCTCACGAGGCTATAACTCGTCCTTTAAGGGCAACTTAAAGGTTTAAGGCCTTGTTTCGTATGGTAAATGCAACCGCGATGCCTGCGAAAGTGAGTTAGTTTATTATTTAATTAGTATTGTTAGCTTTGAACACTTCTCTAGTATACCACATATTTGCTAAGAGACTAGCAAAATGCTAGTTGAGGGTTGTGATAAGTGCTCAAAAGTAATGATTTATAACCCCAATTATGTGTATGTTAGTCTCTATTTTATATTTAAATATTCTAATATAATGCAATTTTAGTTTTTGCAGATCAAAGAACCTAAATGTGAAATTTGGAGGGAAAAGAAGTCAAACAAGTCAAAAAGGAGTCACTGGGAATTACAGTTAAAGGCCTAGGGCAAAAACGTCATATTTGTCTCCATAAGTGCCAAGCCTAATGGGACTCTAAAAGAGGATAATAATTGAGTTAGAAGAGTCTTCAATCTGATCTCAAAGCCTTAATTTCGACTTCATAGGAAGATGAGAACAACATGGAAAAGAAGTCAGAGTTTCACAAGAATTAGGAAACTGAAAGCTGTCAAAAGCTGTAGCTTGGGAAATAGCATGCAGGGCAAAGTGGGCCACGTCCAACATTAGTCCAATCGAATTTAAAATTTCCAGGATTGCTTCTAGAAAGATTACAGAGAGTTTGACACCAAATAAACATAAGATTTGGATCTCTATCCAGACGAGCATGTAAGCCAATATATAAGGCACAAAAATCTCAGTTTACATCATCTAGGAAATTTAGTGTTTGCATCTTAGATATAGAATTAAGAGAGAAGAAAGTTCAGACCTTTTCACCATTAATAGCTATAAAGATTATTCCTTTTCATATTGTGTTCATAGCATAGTATGAGGGGCTAATCTCCCTTCTCTTGGGAGGGGAGATGAAGCCTTTTTTGTATGTTTTAGTTTAGTTCTTCTTCTATCATGTTTTAGTTTAAATCTCTCATTGAGTTTCTTCTTATTCGTCCATTGATCTAACGCTCCTGTGGAGGTTAGGAGGTCTTAGGGTAATTCATGATTGTGTAGAGCCAAATACCACAAACCCTAGATTCTTTTCTTCTAGTTTTTAGTGTTCTAGTGTAATTATTGGATTCTTTATGGCACCTCAATTAGTTGTATGGTTAATACCACATGTGGATTTTCCATGGCACCTAGAGTTGTATATTGAATGTCACTTAAAGCACAATTTAGTTAGATAGAAGATATCATTGGAGATTGAAGAAATATTTGATGGAAAGATAGAAAGCACATTGAAAGCCACATATTATCATCATGGTTATGAGCATAAGGTTTGTAGGTATGGTGAGTTTCTATTGGTGATTTATATTAAGCATGATAGGTAGATCTATTAGACTAATTCTATGATTTTGGTGGATTCATCTCTCCCAAGATATTCTCTCTCTTGATTCATATTCATATATTTAAATTAGTTTATTTTATGCATAGTTTAAATCTCAAATCAAATCAACCATATATTAATTATTACTTAGCTACATCTTTTACTTGCATCCATTAGAGTAACTTAGATTAGGAATTTCTATTATCATCACTTAGTTATTTAGAGTAGGATTGATACCTTGCTAGCCACTATACTAATCAATATTTAATAGGCTAAGTAAGATTTGCAAAAGATACGTAACACAAACAACGACATAAATAATAACGTGTTGCGTGCTTTTTCAACTAGCCAAAGCAATCAGTTCAGACTCCATGGTAGACTGTGCTATAATGGTGTGCTTCTTGGACTTCCAAGATACAACACCTCCACCAATGCTAAACACATAGCCACTGGTGGCCTTAGAGTCTTCTGAGAGAGTGTTCCAATCAGCATTTGTATACCCCTCAAGAACAGCAGGATATCTCTGATATTGAATATCCAAATCAATGGTTTTCTTTAGGTATCTCATTAACCTGCCAATTGCTCGCCAATGCTCAGTGCCAGGATTACTAGTATACCTGCAAAGAACATCTACTACATATGCAATGTCAGGTCTAGTACAATTTGTAGCATACCTCAAAGTCTCAAACTACCAATGATACTTGCATATTATTTCTGATTCACAGGTTCACCATTATTCGCAAATAATTTAACACATGAAACAAAAGGAGTACTAACAGCCGCGTAGTCAAAGTAGTTATACTTCTTCAACATTTTCTCAATGTAGTGTGACTGATCCAGCCATATGCCATAAGTCGATCTTGTAATTTTGATTCTACATCAGCCTCACCTAAGTCCTTCATATCAAAGTTAGAAGACAACAGGTTCTTGGTCTCTTTCACAACATGTAAATTGGAACCAAAGATTAGTAGATCATCAATATATAAGTATATAATAGCACATATCCCATCAGATTACTTATAATAAATGCACTTGTCACTTTCATTTATCTTGAACCACATGTAAATTGGAACCAAAGATTAGTAGATCATCAATATATAAGTATATAATAGCACATATCCCATCAGAGTACTTATAATAAATGCACTTGTCACTTTCATTTATCTTGAACCCACTGGTAATGATAAAGTTATCAAATTTCTCATGCCACTGTTTAGGTGCCTATTTTAACCCATAAAGTGACTTAAGTAATTTGCATACCTATTTATCCTTACATGGTTCCATGAAACCTGTTGGCTGCTCCATGTAAATCTCCTCTTCTAAATCCCCGTTTAGAAAGGTTGTCTTAACATCCATCTGATGAATAACAAGATTATGAATAGCAGCAACAGAAAATAATACTCTAATGGATGTTATCCTCATAACATGTGAATATGTGTCGAAGAAATCAAAGTTCTCTCTCTGTCGAAAACCCTTGATAACAATCTTTGCTTTAAACTTGTCCACTTAACCATCGGTTTTAAACTTCCTTTTTAAAACCCATTTGTTTCCTATAGTCTTGCAACTAGGAGGCAAATCAACAAGCTCCCAAATTTTGTTATCCATGAGAGAATCAAGCTCACTCTGTATGGCTTCTCTCCAAAACTCAGAGTCAGAAGATGCGAGAGTTTCTTCAATGGAGGAGGGATCTCCTTCCAAAGCAAAAGTGACAAAATCGAGTCCCAGTTCCTTAACAACCCTTGCTCTCTTACCTTTTCTCAGTTCAGATTCTGTAACAGTGTCTTGGTCATGTAATCTAGGTATATAAGTATCAGAAACATCAGAAGTAGGTGTCTTGGAGGGAGACGCACCCCCACTATTTCTGGATAGGTATGGAAACCTATCTTCAGCATCAGATGATTCAAACAAGACATTAGTCTTCATATCTAGAAACCTGTAAGCCTTACTGTTCATAACATAGCCTAGAAAGACACACTCATAAGCTTTGCTCTCAAGCTTTGAGATCTTGGGATCATGCTTCCTTACAAAAGCCAGACATCCCCATATTCTTAAGTAACTCAAATTAGGCTTCATGTTCTTCCATAGCTATAAGGTGTAACCTTTGTATTAGAATTAACAATTCTATTCAGCACATAGCATACAGTCAAAACAGCTTTCACCCTATAAATTTGAGGGTGCTCCAGAACTAAGTAACATAGCAATAGTTAATTCCTTAAGAGTTCTGTTTTTACGTTCAGCTACTCTATTCATTTCATGTGAATAAGGAGCTGTCGTCTCATGAATTATACCATATGATTGCAAGAAAAGATTAATAAACATATTCAGTACTTTAATGTTCCTATCATGATGATTTTGAACCTCAAGTATATAAGCTTAAAAGTATCAAACGCATCACTTTTATTCTTCAGCAAATAAACATATGCAAACTTCGAGCAATCATCAATGAAAATAATAAAATATATTTTACCACCTCTAGTCAGAACTCTTTCAAGCTCACAGATATCAGTACGTACCAAGTCTAGTAGATTTGAACTTCTCTTAACTGATTTGTGAGGCTTCTTCGTGATTTTCGCCTTAGTACAAGATTCACAATGTGCAAAATCATCATTCAAGTTAGGAATTAAACTAAGTATGCTCATGTTCTTAACATACTTTCTATTAATATGACATAATCTACCATGCCAAACATTAACAGAACAAGAGATCATGTAAGCAGAAGTAAAAGTTTTATTTAGATCAGCAACATTCAACTTAAATATCCCATTACATGTATAGCCCTTACCAATAAAAACCCCAGACTTAGTGATCACAAACTAATCACTACCTATGACTTGCTGAAAACCAACCTTGTTCAAAATAAAACCAAAAATCAAATTCTTCCTAATCTCATGAGTATGAAGCACATCCTTTAACAGTAGTTTCTTTCCATAAGTGAACTACAGCTCAACATCACCAGTACCCAGAACCTTAGTCGTATGATTATCACCAAGTAGAACTTCCTGATTCGTAGTTGTGGTATAATTCTTGAACCAGTTCCGATTATAGCAAACTTACCTAGAAGCACTAGTATCAGCCCACCACCCCTCACAAACATTAACATAATTTACCTCAGTTATCATCGCAACAAAAAGTTCCTCGGTAGCATTAGCCTCATTGACTTTACAAAACTTACAGTTCCTTGCATAATGCCCCTTCTTCTTGCAAGTATAACAAACAACTTCTGGCATATCAACGGGTGGTTTCTGATTCATATGCACCTTAATCTAGTTCTGATTCTATGGAGCTTTCTTGTTAACAGGTTTATTCTTTATGGCTTTCTTATTAGGTTTCAAACTAGATTTAGTCTTACTAGTTTGTTGGTTTACCACATTAACCTTAACCTTGGCATATGACATGGCAACTTCCTCATTATGGTCTTGTTTTCGTGATTCCTCTTCTATATGGAGTCTCATAATAAGACTCTCCATCAAAAACTCCTTAGATTTATGTCTTAGTATGTTCCTGAAATCCTTCCAAGAGGGAGGAAGCTTATCAATGATGACAGCAAACTGAAATTGCCCGTCAATTTTCATCCCTTCTAAAAGTATGTCATGAACAATAATCTGTAGGTCATGACATTGAGACACAACAGATTTGTCATCTACCATCTGAAACTTAAGATAACGACTTACAGCGTATATTTTGGAGCCAGCTTCCTCAGTATCATACTTCTTTTGTAGGGCTTCCCAAACATCAAAAGCATATGGAAGTTCGGAGTATAAGTAGTATAGATCATCAGCAAGCGAGTTCAGGATTTAATTTTTACACTTGAAATCTGCAGCGATCCACTTATTAACAACAACAGATAGTGCAGGTTCCAATAGGACATCTTCATCAGGAATTGGTTCACTTAGAATGGTTTCCACTTTCACTAGGGTCAGATAGAACATCATCTTTGCCTTCCACCGCTTGAAGTGC